>NC_132817.1:4415000-4725000 GCF_048594095.1 Paramormyrops kingsleyae | reverse complement strand
TGGACCTGTTTGAAAAATAGCACAACCCACCAGTGAGCAGCGTCTCAAATGTAATTTTATCCTGTTGCTATTCTTCTTTAATAAGATTTACATTTATATAGATTTGAAAATGACAATATCTTAAAAAAACATTTAAAGCATGTTATATTATACATTGTTATATTATTAGATTAGTTTAGGAAGCCATTTCAGACTGGTAGCCCTTCGTATGGCTCAGTACCCGTGAAGTAGCTCTCAGTTTCAAAAAGGTTGGTGACCCCCTGCTTTAAAGTGCCTACTCTGTTATTAGGGGTTTTTTGGTAGTTTTATATGTGTTCATAAACCCAAATTGCTATGTAACATTAAATATGTCATCTTGTGAGGTTCCTTCTTGCCACTTAGTGTTCATGGGGTTTTGATCACGATTAGTGAAAACACTTCCTCTGATGCACTGTGGGTAATAACGCCGCCCCCTGCTGGTGGCCCGGTCTCTGATCGTTCGCTCCAGCAGGGTCTGCTGTGAAGGTTTTGCGACTGGCAGGGAGGGCATCCTTTAGCATTTATGTGACTGCCTGCCACCAGCCCGATGTGGTTAAATGCCCCCCCCCCCCCCTTCTGGACCCTTGTGTGTTTCAGCATTAATGGAACACGGCTGAGCGTCGACTCAGCTCCGCACCTCCCCAGCTAAATGCCTTCGCTGTGGTTAGTGGGGTTTCTGCTGCTTTCCAGATCATTAGGCTCCCTTTAGCGTATGGAGTGACTTCGGTGGCGACCCCCTTCCTCTCCCCAAGCCGTCCCTGAGGAAGAGGAACGAGACTGAGAGCAGCCTTCAGAAGGCGTTTAAACAACACAGTTTTACCCCTGTGGTTAACAGCGTGCCTGAGGTTTAATGGCCCTTAATGACTCCACATTACAACTTGCAAATGGACGGAAAAGTCTTGACCATTTAAAAGATTCCTTTGTAATAGTTTAAAGTAGTGACAAATTTAGCAGTTATTGATTATATGCCTCTCTCCCATTGCATGAGTCCACTCCCCTCCTGTACTGTAGTTTAAAAATTTTAAATCTAATTTGCCTCAGGACTTATGGTACTGTAGACTGTTAGCATGTTACATTTTCCTCAGTGTTTGTTTTTCTTAGTTGATCATGAATTAGTCAGGGGGGGAAATCCGAGAGCAATGAGCAGAACACATTAACATGCTCTGCTGATGTTTGTAGAACATCAATATGACTGCAGAGTAAGGACCATGGTCTGGTCACTGATGTCCCTCTAATTTTGGTCTGATGTTACCCTTAGATTTCTATGTTTATACTGCTATAGTATTTTTTTTTTTATTTTGTTAAGTTTAAGTGTTTTTGAGGGAGCTGATAGTAAATCTGTTTCTCAGGAGTCTGATTTTGAGAGGAATAACAAGCAAACAATGGGTGTCTGATCCAGGCGGCTGATGGAATCGATTCGGCGCTATTTCAGGCTGCCCCACAGTTTTGATGGCTTGATGACCCGCGAAATCGGCCGCTTCTTAACGAAGGCTGTTTTCCGCATTGTTGCCGTAGATACCGGTCTGTGGTTTCCGCTTCCAGCAGACATCAGAGCTCTTGGTTGAAGAAAAAGTCCTTGTCCATGTGAATGCTTCAGTTTCCAGAGCTGATTTGTCTTCATGACTTGTCGTGCCGAAGAAGCACTTCAGGACTGACCTGTCACAAAGCTCAAATAAACTGTGAGAACTTAAACCTTTTTCACTGTCCACATGGCGGTCATTGTTGTGCTGGTGATTTCCTAGTGATCCTGGATGAGTCGAGGTGTGAATAGCAGAACAGAGGCATGACCTTCACCTTTAGGGGGTGGTGTGGCTCAGTGGGCTATGACTCTGTGTCTGTGATCAGAAGGTTGGTGGTTTGAACCCCACCCTCAGCAGAATAGCCATTCGTCTATGAGCCCTGCAGCAACCCCCAGCTCCCTGGTGCCATAAGGTAGCTACGCTGCATTGTGACCCCACCTGTATGGAGAGCAGGATGGGGCAAAGCAAAAAGAGAACTTCCCTGTGGGGATTAATAAAGTATCACTATTCCCTTCTATTTTTGTGGTTCAGACTGGTTACAGGTGGAGAGAGTGAGTGAGAGATGTGACCAGAGAACGACATATGGGGGGACAAATGCAAAGGAGCTATATTGAATGTGCTAGAATACGATCAGGGCAGGGTTAGGGTTAGAAAAAGTTCGGCATTTTCAGGCATCAACGTGTGTTTTTATGATAGTTCTGCTCCCCCGTATGATGGGAAACCACAGTTCAGCATGCTTTAGTAGCATATTTCCTGCTTTGGAACAGTCTGTTGTATCACCCTAAGGTGCTAAATTAGGGTTAGGGAACTGAGGCTAGGGTTAGAACAATTTTAGCATGTTCAGGCATCAGAATGTGTTTTTATGGAAGCTTTGCATCCCCAAAGGTTGGGAAACCACAGTTTAGCATGTTTTAGTAGCATATTTCCTGCTTTGGAACAGTCTGTTGTATCACCCTAAGGCCCCAAATGATGTGCATTTGTAATAAATCTTCAAAGACATGTTAATCTGCTTACTGTGTAGATCTGTAGTACAGTATTAGAGTGCCCTTGGTGTAAAAGGCGAACGTTGGAGGTCCAAATCTAATCTGACACGGAGCAGAACTGTAGTGCTAACAGCTGGGGGGGGGGCACGTTCCAGTTGGCAGCCAAATGGCCGGCCCCCACTTCAAGTGTGAAGGACCGACTTCCTGTTGAATTAGATCTTAGAGACGACTTGGGAGGTCGGTAGCCACGGTCACAGTTACCACGGTGTTGTCACGTGAACAAAAGGGAATTGCTCGCTGGAATTCCATTAGCCCACGCCGGAGGTCACCGGTTCGGCTTTCTGGACGCCTTGGGCCCGCCAGTGCTGCTTTAATTCGTCTGACAGCTTTAATCTGCCAGAGACCTCATTGTGCTGGTTTTTTTGTGTATGCAGATAAAAACCTGTTTTACGCTTGCTAATGGAGAGCCTTCCTCCGAGTAAATGAAGTCTGAACGTTTTCATGAAAGCCCTCTTTTGGAATAGGTCTAGAACGTGAAATATTTACACAGCAGCTAAGTATTTTAGGGGATTTCAGGTTTTGTGAAAATTTAGCTATGATGCACTTCTGCTGCGTTCCACCGCAGTCTGTCCCTTCATGTGTTTTCCATTCTCTTCCCAGGTTTCTCCTAAGTGGCGTGATCCTTACGCCTTTCCACTAAGAGCTGCATCCAGAGATAAAAGACGGGCGAGCTGCTGTACATAGCCGAAGCCTCGATGTGTTAAATCGATTCTTTGCGCGGCTTTTCAGGCGCGTACCAGGGTCTCGGCATGCGGACACCGTGGCACCAGTCTTGAGGCTCCTGTCAGGCTTGCATTCACAGTCCCGTCGTTTACACGTTCGACCAAATTCGACGGGAGATCGGTTCACGTGAATTTCCCATGGGCTCGCGGGTTTGTGTTTCTATGCAGAAAAATGATAAAGAAAATGAATGTTTTTTTTGTGAGAATTGTTCTTGTTCGTTTTTTTTTCTCTTTTGAGAGCTCTCTGTGTGACCTGTTCTGCTATCTGGCTTCCCAGTTCCCCCAGTGAATATGCGCTTCTGTCATTGGTTATATAATTGTTAAAATGGTTATAAAAATAGTCTGCAGTTCTCTTTTGCAATGAGGATCTCTTCAGGTAGGGACCTGATTATTGGCAGATGCTACGAATTAGTTCTGCATGAAAAGCACTAGTTATGAATGGCAATTAGATGCCTTCGGAGAGACGGCGTGAGGACTTGGGGTCGCCATGTTTTCCGTGTCCCCGCCACTGCCAGTAAGCAGCTGCTCTCCTGGATCCTACTCTCTCTTCTTGGGGAATCTGTTCTGTTTGCCAGTGATTTGACCAGCAACATGTGGGGAAAGTTGTAAAGTTTTTGAACTAAAAAATAGGTCACAGCGTTTTCCTGAAGGTAGCTTGTCTGAACAAAGGTGTGTCTCTGAATGCACAGAACTCAACTGGGTCACAGGTTCATCTTAAATAAAAACACATCAACCAAGCCAACATTTTATCATCTCTTGGGGGAAAAAAAATTCTGGGAGTTGAATGTTCAGGAGGTGAAGACGGCTGTGTGGCAGTGGTTGGCTATGCAGTGAAGCCCCGCAGCTCTTCGCAAACTGCCTTCATAGCTGTGGGCACACGTCCTGGAAGCAGACGGCACCTGGCCTGGTGACGAGTGCCATGCTGCATACGCATCAGTTGTGGTGGAAGCTTCTTGTTTTGACCTCTTATTGGTGGAGTAGGCCTAAGTGCAGTGACGAGTATCAGTGTTGAAATAGCCTCCTGACTGAGCTCTCCATTCCTTTGGGTCCTTCTTGAGCCACGCAGTTTTTCGCAAGAACTCTTCGCCCATAGGCTTCCAGCTGTCCAGAAGTTTAGCGTGAAATCGATTGCAGTCTGTCCGCCCCGTGTGTGTAAAGGGACGGGCTCTGACTGGGCAGGTTTTCAGGAATCGGGTGACAGAGTTCCTGTGAGCTTATTGATTCGGGTCGCTTCAGACTGCGACGTTGGGTCCACCACTGGCGACACGGAGGTGCCTGACCTGGCGCCGTGAGAGCGATAAGAGACTGGGCCGGTTTGGAGGAATCTGCCTCGGCCTCCATCATCATCCCCTCTGACATTTTTTTGCTGCCCTAGGGTGGACAGGAGAACGGCCTCTGAGCCTCGACAGCTGACGGAAATCGCAGCTCCTCTTCCTGCATGACGGTGGACATCTGCTCTCGTTGACAGCGATTTCTCTTTGCATATCAATCAAAAAGGGGAACGCGGCTGTTTATCTCGGGGGTGTAATCGGAGGCAGAGATTATCTCTGGGTAATTCGACCGAAGCAAAGACGAGAGGTTGTTCTCATTCCGAAGGAGTTCGCCAGGTCATCGTCAAATTCTGCCGTCGTCCATATTTGAGCTTATTGAAAGCAGAGCAGAGTTTTAATAACGGATCTCTGAATGTTTGTCATCGAAGGGGCAGATTCTGTACTGTGTTGCTGCCAGTGGATGTGAAATGCCGTCCACATACTCGCTGCATGCACATCCTCCCTGTAGCAGCTGCTGAGAGGCTGTGTAAATACGGCTCTGATTAAGCGATTTGTACAGCTGAACACAGGATCGCTCCTCCTTAATATAGCTGCTTGATATGCTGGGAGCCAGGCACATAATAATATCACCTCAGAGACAGTCTGATGCTTCCTGAACATTCTACTGATCAGCAAATCTTTGTCAGAATGTGTCAGGCTCTCTCCTTTTTTTGTGTTTTTTTTTTTCTTTTTCAGTTTTCCTCGTTCTAATTTCCGGAGGTGTCTGTCAGATGTCCGACAGAGCCGGGGAGGGAGGACAGAACCTGAAAGGGGTATTCAGCGCTCTCTGGGTTTGGCTGGTCTTCTCAGCTACAGAAAGTGGATCGGCATGAATGATTCAATTTTCCGCTCCCATTTTTAACCCGATACCCTCTTCTTTTTTTCATAAATCTCAGGGCAGAGTGAAAGTGCCCATTTTGGTCTGTCCTTCCCCTCCTGTTGGGTCTTCAGACACCCCTCTGAATCGGCATTTCTGGTATCTCTGATTTCATAGCTTCAGTGAGTCTGGCCTGGGTTCCTTTCCCCGGAGACCTACTGGTGAGTTTGCAGTTTGTTCTGCCTCCTGCAGCGTGGCCTTTGGGGCTGGATTTCATTCTCCTCCTCAAGTTGGCGGTCTGGACACTCTGCGGTAGATTTCATCGAACACCTCGCGTCTCGGCTCAGCTGAAGGGAGTTTCTTTTACCTACAGAGTCTTGGGTTTGTTTCCAAAAGTAATGTTGGTTCCTTGAGTAGCAGCCGCTGGCCCGAATGGGGGTCTGGTTATGTAAGGTGATCCAGTTGAACATGCAAGTTGGCATTGGGAGCAGAAATTGAGTAAACCAAGGAGGCATGCACTGAGGGTGGTCTGGACCCTCTTGGGTGCTGGAGATAGTCTTCAAAACAACTGGGAATCGGGGGACCACTGAAAACGCGTTTGCTTGTTGATACTCACTAGCACAGCGGAGCACACACACGGCACTGCTTGTTAGCTGGTTGTGGGCAATTTGTGCTTTATTTTAACAGTGGGAGAAACTGGTAAATGAAATGGGCCTCTTGGGGAGGGGAGTCGAGACGAGCCTTAAACAGCCAGCTGTGATCAAACCTCGTCACGCAGACTGTTGGCTCCGTAAGAACAAACTGCTCCTGGATGTTTTGTGTGCCGTCTATTAAGACGAGATGCGGGCCTTTTCGTCGCTGCTCCCCTCGACACGGGACATTTTGTTAGCTGTTGTGGTCTGCCCCATCGTGTTCACCGCGGGGGTGGTTAGCAGCGCTCAAGAGGTGGGGAGGGAGGGGGGGGGGGTGTCAGACAGCGGCCCCAGCCACAAGGTGACTGCGCTGACCCGCAGAATGCTTCGAGTGCCATTTGGAAGTCTCCGGAAACACTTAAATCCCCAAAGTGCATTTCTGAGCCTAAGGTTCAGCCTTTTTTTTTTTTTTTTTTTAATAACGGCACGTCATCCTTACGCACACACACACACGTATTTGAGATGTGTCGTGCCAAAGTCGTAATCTGAGATCTTCGGAGGGCATTTACATGTGTGAAATGCCACGGAGGCGCTTCACCAAGCTAATCCCTGACAGAGGACACGGTTTGGGATCGGGACCAGGAGGCCCACCATTTCCACACTAACCCCCCCTCCCCCCATTCCGGTACTTCAGCTCTAACGTTTAAAAAAGACTCTCTCTTGGAGAGACCAGTGTGCCACAGGGGGTGAGCTAACTGGGGAGTCAAAATGCAGGAGACACCTGGCATTGGGTCAGAGGGGCTCCATCCCGGTGCAATGCTGCATGTCAGGGTCCCAGTCGCAGGGTCCCAGTCGCAGGGTCCCAGTCGCAGGCTTGTGTGATCAGTAATGAAGCACAGATGTTCTCCCCTTTTTACCTTTTAGCAGTTTAGGGACTAATCTATTAATCTCCCTCTGATGCAATGGCTGCTAATGAGCATGTGCAGCTGGTCGGCAGGGTAGCAGGCGGCCAGGTGTCCGAGGCGTGACCCTGCCCGGTGCGTGCGTGAGGCGAGGCGAGGCAAGGCGCGACCCTGCCCGGTGCGTGAGGCGAGGCGAGGCAAGGCGGCGACCCTGCCCGGTGCGTGAGGCGAGGCGAGGCGCGACCCTGCCCGGTGCGTGAGGCGAGGCGAGGCGCGACCCTGCCCGGTGCGTGAGGCGAGGCGCGACCCTGCCCGGTGCGTGAGGCGAGGCAAGGCGGCGACCCTGCCCGGTGCGTGAGGCGAGGCAAGGCGGCGACCCTGCCCGGTGCGTGAGGCGAGGCAAGGCGGCGACCCTGCCCGGTGCGTGAGGCGAGGCTAGGCGGCGACCCTGCCCGGTGCGTGAGGCGAGGCAAGGCGGCGACCCTGCCCGGTGCGTGAGGCGAGGCAAGGCGGCGACCCTGCCCGGTGTGTGAGGCGAGGTGAGGCAAGGCGGCGACCCTGCCCGGTGCGTGAGGCGAGGTGAGGCAAGGCGGCGACCCTGCCCGGTGCGTGAGGCGAGGTGAGGCAAGGCGGGGACCCTGCCCGGTGCGTGAGGCGAGGGGAGGCAAGGCGGCGACCCTGCCCGCTGCGTGCAGGGGTGCTGAGTCAGCCTGCAATGGACGCTCACGGAAGCCTCGTGTAGACGTTGTTGTCGTCGGGTTCAGCTAAAGCCGGTGACTCCCCAGGGCTACCCCTTCAGGGAAAATGCACTCGCCAGAGTCACCAGACCGCTAATCTGGCCTCTGACCCACTTTCTTAGGAAATAACGGTGGTATTTTTATCCCATCCCGTGTTCCTTTTTGATTCTGTGTTTACAGAAGGTGAGGAACCACAGGGTACGGCAGCCAGTTTGGTTCAATGCCCTGAGTCAGACCTGTATTTATTTAAAATGTCATTACCTGGCTTAGAACCCAGTAACCTCCCCATATACATGCTGCCCTGGGCATGCGCTGTGCATGCAGCTCTTTAATTTTCCCTCTCTTTCAGGGCTTGTCTTAAATGTGTAGTTACAGTAAACATTTAATAAAGTGTAATAAACGGTCTAATTAAATGCGGTGTCCTGAAAATAACTAGTAGTGTTGGCGTGTAAATTTAGAGAAGCCATCCGTTGCACTTTTATGACCAGCAGATGGCGTCCCCCCTCGGCCCTTCCCAGCATGCCCCGCTCCCTCACTCCCCGCTGGTTCTCCTTGGGAGGAGCGCTGACCTGAGCGGTTTCGGCGCCGTGACTTGCTGCTTGCTGCTCTGGGTCTCTGGGGTCTCGTGGCGTGAAGCATTTAATCAGCCTCCATACGGCAGGTATTCACACGCCGTGCCCCACCGTCTTGCAGATTTACTTTGATTTTTCGGTGACTGAGCTCTTCTCCCTGATTGTGGCGGCTCCCTTGCGGCTTCATGCAGTCTGCGGTGATGTTTGCTGCCCTCTAATTTTAAATGCAGCTGCTGAGCTTCAGTCGCATCCTATTAGCCGCCTGTTCAGGCACCATCTCTTCCCATGTTTCCCACTGTCTGTCTTAAGTCGCTCTGTACCCATCACCGCCCCTCCCTGCTAACTCACCAGTTCTGACACTATTGAAAAGCAGCCCCCCCCCGCCCTCTCTCTCTCTCGAAACCATCAAACCGTAAAGATATGCTGACATCTTGGCTGTTTTCATGTGGCCTACTCCGCGTGGCCCTTTCAAAGTTCTTGTAAACCTTCTAAATCGAGATTTTTCTTTCAGATTCTACCGCTTCTGACATGAAGGCCAGCTCGTTTATTAATTATTCATTTATGATGTCATCCTGCCCAGGAGAAGCCCCACAATGGGGGCGCTGTTACCGCGCTGGGTCAGTGGCGTCATGTGGGGATTACAACACAATGCCCGTTTGCACCCGTGACCGCCTGACTCGTCTTACTTGGGGGGGGGGGGGGGGGAAATATAGGGCCGAGCACAGAGGCCCCCGCCATAGTTATCTCCCTGAACGCTTTTTAAAATTAGCTTCCATTATAACAGCACTGTGATTACTCTGCCCTAATAGGCTGTAATTAGCAGCCGCACAGAAAAGGCGAGCATGTGTCGGGGAATGGAAATCTGCCGGTTTGCTGAGAGAGATTAATTGACAGAGATTGAGTCTTTGTCCGCAAAGAAAGGCCATCGGGGGGGGTCCGTCCACTGTCCTGCTCCCTGAGCCATGCTGTACTTTCTTATCAAATATTATACATAACTTTTATATGGCCACCCCTAGTTTTCCGAATTTTGCCTGAATTCTCAAAATGTGAATGGCATTTTCTCAAATTTATGCTTATATATTTATGAACAGCGTATATTTAAAATAGGTGCTGAGTTCTCCCTTAAAGTTAATGTAGTTTTCACTTCTTATTTGCCCTCCTTATGATTTTGCTTTACAGAGATATCAGTTTATGTGCATAGTGGCTGTTTGAGGGAAAGCGAGGGGGGGGGGGGGTTGTGTTTAAACCTGTTCAAAGTGCAGTGTGTTTCTGTTTTATCTCCAGAGGACTTATATTTTAAAAACCACACTCCACAGTTTCTGTGCTAGTGCGAAAAATCTTCAGCTTAATTTTACCCTCATCACTTTGCTCTGTGTGTGTGTGTGTGTGTGTGTGTGTGCGCATGCGTGTGTCTATTTTTGCACACTGTGCTGTTTGTTCCACTTCTGTCAGGTGGTCAGTCAGCCCTCCATCCACTCTAAGCTGCCAAGGGTCCGACCGCAGAGGTCACGGTGCGGTCTTTGCCGTAGATTCCCAGAATCCCCCAGGCCGAAACTCTGCTTCATCGCTGCCCGTTGAGGCCACCGAGGGGTCGGAAGGCCTTTGTTTCCCCGCTCAAGGCGCTTGCTGTTCCAGATCCGTCCCGGCGGCAGGAAAGCATGAGAACCACGGGGCCTCTGTTGGCAAGGGTTGGCTTGTGGGTGTGTTTTGGAAGGGGGGCACTCAGCCGTGCCGTTGTGCCACCACATCGGCAGCACGTTGACCTCCCCCCCCCCCCTCGCAGCCCGGTCAGTCGGCTGATTGAAGCGGCGGCTTTGGAAAGGGCCCAGCCCCAGCTGCTGGGTGTGGGTCACCGGACGGTGGCACGGCTGGGGACGCTGTTCATGCTATACAGTGTCGTTATTATCCCCCGGCAGCCGGTGAGGTCACTGATCGTGCTGATCGGGGTCTCGCTTTTCAGCACCCAGACAAAGAGCTTTTTTTTGAGACTCTGATGACATGGGCAACCATGCGGCGATACTGACTCTGTGTCTGACAGTCTCTCCGCATAACGTGAGACCTGGAATTTCACGATGATCGGTTGTGCTCTTCTCCTGTTCTGCTTTTTTCCTTTTCCCTTCAGTCTCTTTCTTGGTTATAAAGCAGATGTTTCTTCCCCAAATAATAATTCTGTCAGAGAGGCTCGTCTGCACGCTAATGAGCATCATCGTTAAACACACACAAACAGCCCCCTTCTGAGATGCCGGCGATGGAGCCAATTGTGGCGGCTGCTGACGGGGTAGGATGGCTTCCCCGTGGCCCCAGCGTGTGGCGGAACGTGCCAGTAGACGCTCACCTGTTTATGGCAGCTGTGTTGTCAGGTGAACAGCTGCCCAGTGAAGAGTCGAGTCATGTGAGACCAGGGCACCGGGTGTACCTCTCGCCGACGGTGAAGGCATTCCTAATGAGGCACTACCTACCCCAACACCGACCCATGAATATTCCCAGGAAGTTCATCCTTTGGCACCAATAACACCCCCTCCCCCCACCAATCTGTTGAAAATTGAATGTCATCAGCAGGGCCCTGATACAGAAGGACCATCCAAGTAGTAAATCGCTGGATGGACTGTGTGCATGATGCTGTATGCCGTGATCTGTTTGTAAAGCTCACGCAGACATAACCATGGACGTGGCACCATAGAGCGTAATGATGACGGACGTTCCGACTTCTGAAGCGCCGTCTGCTCCGGGTTTCAGGCCATGCTGCCCTACCTTTCAGACTCACTGTGAACTTCTACCCTCCGGACGTGTTCTGGGTCCTCAAGGCTGCAGAAGCGAGACGTGGCTCGGCGTGAAGATGGTGAATGAGGGACTCGGGGGTCGATTACGCGCAGCGACAGCTGAGGACCTCTGATATGTGGCAAGCTTCGCTGTGATGTCTTGATTTAGCTGGGCGTGACTCGGGCGTGGAGATCAGAGGCTTTTGGGGCGCGGACACTGCCTCAAGCCAGCTTGGGTGAGATTCTCACGGTGTCCGAGAGGCTGGTAGCGTTGGTTCTTCTTTCACGCCCAGTTGGATTCTGGTAACTTTATCCTGTCCCACGCCGGTATGCATCTCTGTCCTGTTGTCTGGTATGTTCCCTCTCCAAAAATGCACTTGTGGCTTCACTCTAACACGTACGGGAAATAATCAGGTAGTTCCACTCGCATCCCTCCATCGCCGCAGGCTTGGGTGGGTGTTCAGGCTAACCTTCGATGTTGAATGTCTTGCGGTGGTGGCGTAGGGTGGCATAGTGGCGCAAATGTGTCCTGCTTCAAGTGACTGATTGGTAGGTCCATGTCGGTTACCGTGGAAGCACAGATTGCCCGCGTAACGAGCCTGATTCTCGAGCCCTCGTTATAGCTCAAATGTGACATGATGACTCAATCCACCAGGGCTGTTGTCATGTCACGCCATTGCCGTTATTTACTAGGAAGCCGTTCAATTATAGATGTTCTTCAAACATTTCATGCCATATGATAAATTCTGCCCTTCTCCTGAAGTCTTCATACGCAGAACAATTAAGCAGAACAAGGTTAGAAAACCAGGCCAGAGCTACAAGGATGACTGGTGTTTCCTCCACCCCCCGCCCAGGCCGTGTGTGTGTGTGTTTTCACACCAAAATAGCACCGCTGTATGTAATTAAGTGCGGGGGTGGAATTACCTTATCTTCACAGTTTTATCTGGTTGTACTCTGACTGAGGAAAGAACATGTTGACACCCAAAGCACAAAGACAGGCTGCAGCCTGCTCCTTCTCCACTGGAAAGATAGGAGGTCTTGTTCTAAGCTTTTTTGAGGAGTGATATACATTTAAACATGGTTTACATTTATTCCTGGACCTTCTACAGCTTCTAGCTGCTGCTGAAGGGAATTCACCTGAAAGCCTCGCACTTATCTTTCTCTGTGGCGTAGCGCTGCAGAACAGCTCCTGAATGCCATTTGAGTAGTTTCCCTTCACATTTTGTGCAATAGTGAATAGTAGCATTTAGAAAATAGAGGTGGATGTCGTAGACACACAATTGTAAGAACATGTAGACCAGCCGAGAACTTCATGTTGTGACGAGACGCAGCGTGAGGTCTGCCGTAAGTTTGTGTTTCTCTCTGAATGTCTGTAAGGAGAGTATGACACTCCAGTTTTTGTAGGTCGTGAAATATTAATGCCCAAGGACTCTGCTCTATCGACAGCAGCAGGTGTGTGTGTGTGTGTGTGTGTGTGTGGTGCAGCCTGTCCCTTCACAGTGATGGATTTTCCTTGAGGGAAAGACCTTGTCAGAGGGATCACTGAATACAGTGGTTTGGACCCAACCCCCACACCCATCGAGGACTCCAGCTTGGGGAGGGTTTAGTTTTCAGGTCCTTTTGCTGTGTAGTCTTTGCACCTGCTGCTGCGGTTGTTAATCTCGGTGTTGGACATGTTGGATTTTTCTATCATTTATTTGAGATTGTAGACAGCGGTTGCTTATAGGATTAAGTGGCAGCTGCTCCTGCCCTCACAGTAGGGTGACTGTGACTTCACTGTCTACCTAATTTGCGTGTCAGAATTTGAATTCCTCCAGCGTCACCAGAGAATGGGTGTCGATGGACCGTTTTATTGTCAGGATAGGGCTACCCTGGAAACTGAAAACAGATAGCACATGCAAAATCACAGTTACAGCTCGGCCATTAGGGTCAGGAAAGATTCTTGTATTGCTGCGAGTGAGATTAAATGGAGCCTGATCATTTTTACCTAATGCAGGGGATGAATCTTGTGAGCCAAACAGGACTACGACCTTCCTTTCACCTGACTCTGTTTTCAAGATCAAAATAAGCCACACCCACCACTCATCACAGGACATAAAGGACGGCATTAAAGACAGGAACATACTTTGCTGTTGTAGAGAAGAGCTTGGAAAGTGCCCAGTTCATTATAACACAATCAAAGTTACAGGCATAATCAATGGGATCCGGTGATACATGTGTGAAAAGCTCATTCCTACTGCAGGGGGGTTTGGTTGTACCTTCTGTAAAACTTTTGAAAGCACTTAACCTACGTCAGTTAAGTATCCAACTACATAAACTGACTTAAAACCATAAGTGTGTAGGTTTCTTTAAATAAGCAGTGATATATTGTTGGATGCAGCTGGCTTCCAGGGGAACCTGAAATGGTACGTCCCGTATGATAATGCATCCCACTCTAAACCGCTGGCTTCCAGGGGAACCTGAAATGGTACGTCCCGTATGATAATGCATCCCACTCTAAACCGCTGGCTTCCAGGGGAACCTGAAATGGTACGTCCCGTATGATAATGCATCCCACTCTAAACCGCTGGCTTCCAGGGGAACCTGAAATGGTACGTCCCGTATGATAATGCATCCCACTCTAAACCGCTGGCTTCCAGGGGAACCTGAAATGGTACGTCCCGTATGATAATGCATCCCACTCTAAACCGCTGGCTTCCAGGGGAACCTGAAATGGTACGTCCCGTATGATAATGCATCCCACTCTAAACCGCTGGCTTCTGGGCTGTGTCGCTCTGATGGCACAGTGACCTTTCCCAAGCTTCTCCATGACGTTTGGAATAGCAAAGGGGGCAGCTGTCACCAAGCTGAAAAGCGAACAGTTGAAATTACCCCTCCTGCCACTGGGGGCGCCGTAGGAACCGTTATGGACCAGCTCTCCATTTTCTGTACGGAACCATTTTCACGTTCTTCTCACCATTGATATTAGGAAGCCAGACTGTCTGTTCTCAAATTAGAGGAAGAATAATTTAAAAGATTTTGATGGAAAATTTATTTGATTAATTTCCACCTGGCTAAGCTGTTTTTTGTCCATTGGCACCATTCATGGGTCTGTAACAGTTGCGGTTTGTCGATACATAAGAACTTAAAAACAAAAAATCAATGTAGGCAAATAATCTTGTTAATCAATAAAAATCCAGTGATGATGTCACGCACAGTGTAAACACAAGCCCATAGTTTTTCATCTTGGCTCGACTGCTGATTTTTGGTTGCAGAACTGCCTAATTTAGAGAGTAGGAGACATTTTTAATGTGGATTTTGTACCAGAACATCTTACTCGCGCAGCACGAAGCATGTGGTGCTGCCATGACAGCCTGGGGGAGCTCTGGCAGCATCGCCGCCCCCCCCCCATGGGGATTATTCATTCCGACGGGGTGGCTGACTTGTTTAGTCAAGCGCTTCTCTCGCTCGCTCCCAAACCCTGTTTCCCGCTGAAGTCTGCAGGACGACCAAACCACCGCCTCGCTGCCAGGGTTCTGGATCCGGGGCCCTTTTTAAATTCCATTTCTTTGTCTTGCTGTCATCTTTTATGTACCTTAATGACAGAAACCCTGTTGTTGTCAATGATGTTCTTGCATGGAGGTTACTTTGCCCTCGTCTCTTTCTTGTTTTTCCGTTTATCGACCAATCATATTGTTGGGATTCATTTTGGTTTGCATCAGTTAATGTGTGTTTACATTCACGAAGTAACACGAGATCCGTTTTGAATACCTCAGTGCTGTTAGTCTGCATTATCAGCTTCTGGTTCTGTGACTGAAATGCATGCAGGAGAATCCCAGTAGAAAAAAATAGGGATTTGCCAACTCGATTCTGTGTGTCTAAAATGCTCCGTCCGCTCGGCTGGGGAACACCGCGACACCGCAGACGAGGCTGGGTCCCGACCCCCATGCCGGTTCGTTTTCCCTTTGCTAATAAATGTCGGCATCAGGAATTAATCTAGTTTGAGTTTCAAAGCTGCTATAAAACCTACATATATTATTAAATCCTTTCTCTATTGTTAAATGTATTCGCAGTCACAGGCTCCTGAAATTTGCTTTAAAAAAAGAATATAGAGAAATCGGGCTGACAGAGTCATGGGTCTGTGTAAACGCTAGTGGATGGAAACCACCAGTAGGAGGTGCCCTGTCACTTTTCGGCAGGAGTGAACTTTCCAGGCCCTGCCTGCGTTGCCTAGCCAAGACCGCGCAGGCTGAGTCGCATGCGCCCGCGTGTCGCGGCGTGTCAAGGACGCAGGACGGCGCATGTGTGCCTTCATGCTCGACGTGTTCAGAGCCTCCATATGTCAAACGCCCTGGAGCCCGTCGGCCTGTTGAGTATTTTGTGCTGCAAGCTGATCAGGTAGCATGCCGCATCAAAGACGGCGTGTTTTGGCAGCCTTGCCGTCCAGGTGTGGCGTTTCATAATGGGCGCCGTTGCACATTAACATCCTGTACAGGGGTGGTCGGAGCTGGGGGGATGGGGGGGGGGGGCAGTTCATATCTCTCGCCTCTTTGAAATGGAAGCCTTGAAGGTACAGGCAGAGGATCCATTACTGGCTGAGTGCCGGCCTTCGCTGTGATTGGCCAGCTACGTTCCATTAGCATCATGCTGCAATTGGGAACGAACCCACTTGTTTTTTTTTTTTTGCAGTTCGGCAGCCCTGGGGGCTGGGTGGGAAGGAGAAGCCATATTGGACTGATTCCCTCTGCTTCTTTTCCCTAAGTCGTCTCTCTGTTTGGCTGCTGAAATATGTCTCTGAATTTACTCCCTGCCAAGTATTTGTTCGCTGTGAAGCACTTGCCTAAACCTGCTGTAGCCCATCGACCGCGCGCTAACATGGACGACGGCGTCTCGGGGGCAGGTAGCCGCACGGCCGGCCCCGCGTCCAACCTCCACGCTCTCCTGATCATTTCCTGTCTCATGGGCCCTTCTGTTTGATTTTGCCGACAGAGCTGGAGCGGGTCTGGTAGGCGGCGCTTGGGTCGTCGGACTGAATCATGAGGAATGTTTGCACCTGAGGGGCAGAGAGAGGAAGGGGGGGCGCTGGCGTCCCACTGAGAGAGGGGGGGGGGGCTGGCGTCCCACTGTCTCTTTGATCATGCAAATAGGTGTCTGCCGCGTGATTTTTATTACTTTAAGGAAAGAGAATAAAGGATCCTTGGTGGCTGGACCCTGATATGTCACCGGCTCCCAACCTTGTTCTACAGCTACTTCTCTTTCTAATCCTTTTGATGTCGGCTGTGACTGGTCACAGGCCTTTGCAGTGCTCTGCCTAAACCAGAATGTTTAAGTCACTTGAGCTTGGCATCAAAAACCTTGCTGGGGATGTGGTCACATGCGCTGGCTTTGCCCCGCTGCCCTCTTTGCACTCACGGTAGCCACTGATTTTGCCTTTTAATAAAAGAATCCTAAAATGAAATGTACCCCCCCCCCCCCAGAAGCTTCCATAAACGCAGTGAAACCACATATGGCTTATCTGCCTGACAGATGAGGGGGTGCACTCTTCTTGGTCTCGGGTACAGCATCTGTACCTTTCCAGCAGTCATGTGACACATCTGCAGTGTAGTAGTATGCAGTGAAGTCAGATCTCAATAGAGCCCATCAGTCCAGCTTTCAGCTAAACCCCTCTCACCATGGCCTTTGCAAACCCATGGAGGGTTTGCCTTGTTTGGGTCTCAGCCAATCAGAGGCTTTGCATCTGCCTGCCGGTGGACCTTCTCCCCAGGCCTCAATTCCACGGGCGACTAAGCGTGTCCATTGGAAATGGGGGGGGGGGGGGGGAGGGTGCATGCGAGGTTGGGACACGACGGACTGGATCTCCAGTGGCGTTTCATGGGCTGAAGGCTCTGCTGGTTCTCGCTCCCACTGTTCTCTGTATTATCCCCCATTGGTGCTCCGCTGCGTAAATTTGCAGGAGTTTCACCGCACACGTTGGTCGTGGAAGCGGAAATGTCGTTAAGCCAGACTTCTGCTAGCTGCGGAATACCTGCAAGCATGAAAACAAAAACGCAACAACTGAACGTTTTCTGCTGTTTAAGCGTCACTGAGTCTTGCTATACAATTCACTGTTTTAATTGTTTGAGTGAAAAAAGGTTAGTCATTGAATAAAGGCTTTTGTTTTAAATCATTCAAAAGGAAAAATAGGCCGACCTATCTGGAAATACCTTCAGTAATCCTTTATATCGTTATCAGTCGTCACTCATACGGAAGTTTGCTTTAATCTGACTAAAAATAACCTTAAATGCTTTTAGTTTCATGACTTGAGTCTGATTTCATTTAGTCAGCGGCTCAAACAGGCCAACTCAGAACTCACTGGGAAGGACTTTAGGCCCCAGTGGGGTGTAAATGGGGATTAGCTAAATGGTTTTGCTGAAATGATTTGGGGGACAGGAAAGGAAATTGTACTTATTCAGAGATCATTTCAGTGAATTGTGGATATTGAAAATGTCTTCTTTGTATCCTTTGTTCTGAATTTTCAGCAAAGTTTTTGTTCTGAATTGTTTGCTTTGTGCTTCAGTTGTGTCCCTTGTTGGTCATAAACTGTCAGCATTTGATATTTGAGAGCCCTTTCCTGGTTTTGGTGGCAAATGTGTCATCTGAGAGACCAAAATCAATGAGAAGTAACATCGATCCGCTCCATTCTACTTCTCCTACAGTTGTAATCTTTTTCTTTGATTTGGGGTGTTTTTTCCCAAATTGCTTTCCATTGATCTGAGAAAGACCTGGAAAAGAAATTGGCCGTTCACTGTAGACATAAACTAACCACCCATCCAGAACTTTCCCAAGGATATTATCCTCTGGGGGGAGTCGTATTCCAGCCGCCGGAGGTGCCCCCGGCTCTGCGTGACGTAGTGTACTTTGGGGGGAGTGCCCAGGAAAGAGAGCTGCCTGTCCACAGTCGTGTTTGGCAAGTATATCAAGGCCGCTTGTTAGCCACAGCACTAGGTCCATGAGTCCATTTTCATGAACTGAGGCAGCCAATCATCGGCTAATGTTTGATGTTGAAGGGGAGGCTTCTGGACCTGGATGCTACAAACCTGTGCCCTCACGTGATTGGTTCATGAGAAGGGAGGGCAGTCTTCCACCATGCCGGTAAACAGGAAGTTCCTATCTCGGTTGACTATTATCAAACTCTTTTTCTGAATGCGACACTGACGTCTCCTTCGGTAATTCATGAGTCTGAGGCTTTCTGTGCTGCATCGCAACTCCACCGTCGCCCTCTCCTCACTCGGGTAACCAAAGCCGAGCTCCCTCCCTCTCGCGTTGATGGCTGTCGAGGTGTTACCAGTCAGCAGAAACACAACTCCCCAGTGCAGCCCGGCTCAGTGCTTTACCAGCTGTGCAAACTCTTGCTACCCACCGTGGAGGTAAAAATTGCATCCAGAACCAGTTGGGAGAGACCCTACTAACAGGTCCTCATCTTTCAAGAAGAGCGATTTAATGCAATCAGGTATTTGTGGGCTCTGGACCTTTGCTTGAGCACTTGCCCTGTCGCCCCTTGGAGTTTGGCCTGTGACCCCTTCTTGGGTTCCCGTTGCGTTCTAAATGGCTGGTTCCGTAACTTCTGGTTGGTGGAAAAAATTGCCACGTGGCACCCAATATAGCATTCTCTGCACTCTTGACTTTTGACTTTTTGGTTTCTGCTCAGTGCGTGATTCTGATTCTGGCCACATTGGATGGGGAAACACTTTTGATGTCCCTAAGATTTGCTGGGTGGCGATCATCTGGAAGACCGATCAGTGACTACTAATCTGCCTGCCATCACCAAAGCAAGCGTGAACTTCGATTTTAGAATAGTAGGAGTAACTGTAGGAGACACTTGTGCTTATCTTTAATCAACCAGAAAATAAAGCACGGCATGTAGAAATGAATGGCATGAATTCCTTTTAGAGACCTTATTATATTTGGAAGTGACAGTGTGACTGAGTTAGCAAATAACTCTGCGTGACAGCAGGATTGGAGGGGAACCGTTGTTTGACCTTTAGGAAGAGGGGAGTGAATTCTGGGGATCAATGATTTTAATCTACTGCTGACTAGAGCAGGAGGCCTGGGAGGGAAGCCTGAGAGTGCCGTCTGAATTTGACAGCAACTTGACCGGGTGACTGTAGGGGTAAATCTATACAGGATGGAGCCTTATCTCAAACAGCCACACACTGATCAGCGGCCCAGCTTGCCAACCGCTCCGCTCGGAGAGCGGCATCAGCCTGCCGCCCAGGGTTCGAGGGCCGCTTGGGCCACAGGACGCGGGATGGAACGTTCTGTTCGGCGGGTGTTTCCATTTAACTGGGGACCCCCCACAGCCAAGTGCAGCCAGGTGTGAAATTCCAGAGACAAGTGAGGGAGGAAGACTTTGGGGGGGTGGAGTTAGCTCACCCCTATGGACTGACAAACGATGATTCATGTCTTTAATAGGAAATCTCTTACTTCCACAGCCTTTGTGAGACTGTTGTCCCAGTGCCCCTGTCTACCCCTCGCTGAGAAATCTCAACAGCCTCATCTCCATGGCATCTTTGCAGGATTAGAGGATCGTACTCCGCCACCTTCCTGCCCCCCCCCAGCTAGCTTCTCACACTCGCTTGCAGTAAAACCCTTTCTTGCCTCCGTGTCGGTGCCACAAACCTGCTGTGTGGCACCGTTTGCCGTCTCACTGAAAATGGCGCTCGCAGTTACGGCCGTGACGCTCGGCCTCACCATTAAAAGCTTAATCGTCCGGAAACGTGTTTGTGCTCCACGGAGGAGCGGGATGCTTGGCTGATAAATGTACACGAATGTCTGGGTACAAGTTAGGAGCGAGGCCTTGATGCTGCCCGCATTGCTTGGTGATTTCTGTGTTGTATCCGACTGCAGGGGCTGCTGAGAAGACTGGGCATGATCTGGATTTGGAAATCTGGGTAGCTAGCAGGTTGAGATCAGATCCAGCTTGAACTGTCCCCCCCCCCCTATAGCTGCACTTAGCCATCTTTACTTGCTCTATGCATAGTCAGCAGTCTTAAATTCAACCGCTTGTATGTCCGGTCTGTATGTTGCACTGTTGACCTGGAGGAGATACTATGGACCTCTGTAAGGCTCCACTCGACCGCTACCACGCTCTCTCTCTCTCTCTCTCTCTCTCTCTCTGCAATCCACCAGCCCCCAGGAGGCTTCTTTCCATGCCGGGTCTGTTGTTTATCTTGTGACTTGCTGCGGGTCATATAGCATGTGACCCCCCCCCCCCCCCCCCCGTGACGATGTCAGAAAGGCATGACTGGCAGCTAAGTACATCAGCAGTAAAAATACAGCGATGGGAACACATGTTGTTGCCCCCCCCCCCCCCCCACAGAGCTGATCCAGGGCAGCTTATTGAGCTATGATCAATATTTTAAAGATGGTAGTTTTATGCGCTGTTGGCCATCAGCCATAAGAGATGAATGGGTCAATTAGAGCGGCCATCTCTGGGCAATTACTGCCGAGGCACACGTGCAATGCCATTTCAGCGTCTGTACCATGTAGATATTTGCCTCTCTTGTAGCGCTGCTGATTGGCTCGTCGCTGCTGCATAACCCTTTATGTCTAGAATACTGCGCTCAGCAAGGCCACCATGAAGGAGCTTCTTGCTTTCTGGGAGTAACAGGGACACATGCTCAAGATTTATATACATAAAACTATAGCCTGTAATGTCTATGGATATGTGAGATGGATGATGGCTGTCACACCTGGGACCAGTTTGATCTGGCTGCTTAACCTGTGGTTTGAAAAGCTCTGTCCAGACTGCTACACCTCACTGGGGGACGTTCGTATCACTTGAGTCTGTCGCCATGCCGACATGATGGGACTGATTCACGACTTGCTTGTCCCCCAACCTTGCATAGTCGAAAATATAAATGGCTCGCCGGTGGCAGGCGCTACCCGTCCAGACGACGGCGTGTTTGTTCTCGTTCTGGCGGGACATCGCGGCTGCAGGCGGAGAAACACTTGAACAGTTTCTTTTAAGAACCGCGCCTTTATTGAGTATCAAATGCACTCAAGTTAACCCATAGTACCGCTAACAGGGAGGAGACCTAGACGCTGAAGCTACAAGACGGGATCACGGTTGTTAACGCAAAGGGATGCAGAACCACAAGCAAGCATGTCGTCAACCAAAGAGAGACGCACATTACAACTATAAACCATTAACAAAGTGATATAAGCCCCACGACAATGTGAAATTTATCTAATTTACCACAGCATCGGAGTGAGCGAGCAGGAGATGATGGGTAACTGGCTACACCTCGCCCCCGAGGTGATTTGCTACAATTTTTTTTATGGGTGTGAAATGATGCTGTAATACCCTTAGTGATGTTATGCCGCCTTTCAACCATCTTGTGTTTTAGGATTATGGTCGGGTTGCTGGTGGCTTGTTCCTAGTTTCCAGTACCCATGAACGGCGTCTGGTGCACCTATCTGGCACTGACTTTACCCAGCCGCAGGCTAAGAACCTTTTAGGTGGCTGGCCTTCATGTCCGAAGCCATTCTGAAGAACGCGGCCATCTCCGAGGAACTAATGGGGAGACATTGTAAAGGAAGAGCAGTGTAAAGAGAGCCAGCAAACTTAGTGGCCTCGAAAGTCTTCCATTTGGGTGCTTGTATCCATATTACGTAGTTGCACTTTTGCAAACTGCAAGCATGTGGCTAGCATCAGGGCGAAACCCCGTCCTCGCCGTGGGCCCCTGGCCAGCTCTGTAAGGCAAGAAGGTGTCTGGGTTCCCTGGAGTCAGCCGCATCGATCCGGCAGATTCTTCTCCAAACTCCGACGGCCGGGCAGCGAGGTCACCTCGCGTGTCATCATCTGTCTGAGGTTCAAAAGGCACCATGACCTTCACAGGGGGGAGAGCGGGTGGGGTGCAGATGCCTCTTGGGGATTTTTGTTATGAACCGTCCGTGTCGTACAGCTCGTCTCGCTTTTCAGCCCATTTTTCATTGGAAATGTAGATGAGTCTCTCTAATTTCACTGTTCATTTCTCATCGGGTTGCCGGTTTACAGTCTGACATTGTTGTGTCAGGATTTTCTTTAAATGTCTTGGTGTAGGTGATGATGTGACGGTTCAGGGTGAGAGATCCTCTGGAAAAGACCATCAAGATGAGACGATTCGTGTGTGTGTGTGTCAGAGAGAGAGAGAGAGAGAGAGAGAAACGGGAGCACAAGACCGTAAGCCGTTTCCTTTCAGCAGATCCACTAACCCCCCCCCTCCCTCTTTGTCTGTCTCCCCCCTCGCTTCACAGAGCGCGCCATCGCAAGGCATGAGGTGCGGGAGATTGAACAGCGCCACACTCAGGATGGCGTGCACGAGCCGCCGCTGGGCGAGAGCGATGACGTAGTCATCATCTACAATCGCGTGCCCAAGACGGCCAGCACCTCCTTCACCAACATCG
The DNA here is from genome assembly GCF_048594095.1 of Paramormyrops kingsleyae. NCBI lineage: Eukaryota > Metazoa > Chordata > Actinopteri > Osteoglossiformes > Mormyridae > Paramormyrops > Paramormyrops kingsleyae. The sequence continues at coordinate 4,702,562 of NC_132817.1, read as the reverse complement.
CCTACGACCTGTGCGGCAAGAACAAGTACCACGTCCTGCACATCAACACCACCAAGAACAACCCTGTCATGTCCCTGCAGGACCAGGTGAAGGGCGCTTCTCCTTTCATAAGTCAAATAAAGCCCCCCCCCCTCTGTTTTCCACCTCTTTTGATAGCCCCCCCAAGAAGTATGGCTTTATAATATTGTAACAAATTCACATTCTTCTTCACTATAGGGAAGTAATTTTACTACTTTGTATTTAAATGTGTTTTTTTAATCCATTATTCATAACACACACACACACTGCCTAAAGCTGGATAAAAAAATGGGTAAAAACAGCATGTTCTTAAACATGAGTGTAATTATGGATGCCTGCTGAATTGCTGTAGTATTCTAGCTGGTTCAGTAAAGTGCCATATAGCTTGTTTGAAATGGGACATAAATTCGGTATTAAATGTAGCCGGTGAGACTCGAGTTAAGAGGAGCTGCTCATGCTGAAGTGTCCTGAGCGTTTTATCATAAATATCTGTCCGCGTGGGAACGGCGCTAAACAGATTATAACCCCACATGCCTTCTGGTCACTTATGATGTGACCCATGACAGGTGTTTCCTCTCGGGACACTGTGACGTTTGCTGTCCAAGTGGGGGCCGCATCTCTGGGGAGGGCTGAAAGGCCAGTATCAGGACGTCCTGGAATTTTGGGAAGGAGTCTCTGGTTCTGATGTCGTGTGCTCATACAGGTGCGGTTCGTGAGGAACGTGACGTCCTGGACAGAGATGAAGCCGGCTTTTTACCACGGACACGTGGCTTTCCTGGACTTCTCCAAGTGAGCGCCCTCCATTGCTAAGCTTCTGGCATTTGCCATCATTCTCGACCTCCGGGGTCCTTCGCATCGGGACGTTTCTTCTGGTTTCTATTCCCTTTGACGTTTTGTAACAGGCAAATGTTACTGGGGTCAGACAGATGCTTGTGTCATCGCTGTGTCATTTAGAAGATAACGAAGATGTTCTCCATCTGGAGCTCTTTTGAAGTGTGATTTCATTTAAAAAGAAAATTCTTTAAAGTGGAATTATCGATGACTTTGTAATGTATTGCAATATTTTTTCAAACCCTCAATAAGTATGAAGGACTATGTCATTTTTTCTATAACTATTGACAGTATGAATCAATATGCATCCTTGGTGCTGATGCAGGTAAACTGTACTGTGTCTCAATGTGTTGCCTTGGTCTTAGTGCTAAGCACCCCCCCCCCCCCCCAAGGCTGTGTGTAAGACTCAGAGACCACCCCAGTGCTGTGTGCAGAGTAAATAAGCTACTAGGGAACCAGAGGAATTTTAAGGGAGGTCGTGGCTCAGTGGGTGTTTGGAAACCACTGAGAATAGGGCAATACAACAGCGGACTGGGAGGCTGTTCTACCACAAGGGGGGCTGCATTCCTGCAGCTAATTCAGAAATAATCGTCAGTTACAAAAAATGTGGCTCATTAATGTTCCGCTGCTATTGTGGACAATGAGAACGCGTTGGTATTCAGAGCAGCACATCAGAGTAGTGGACCTGCCTCTTAACCGGGTAAGATTTTAAATTGGGTGGTAGGTGCCCCCTTGTGGTTGAAAAGAGCTTTGCATCAATATGAACATTATGTATGGGAAATTTTTCCTTTGACAAAAACCACAATGGTCAATCCACTGATTTGCAGTTTTGTTTTGCTTGGTGACAGATCTGTGTTTCCCTTCCTTGAGATTTTTAACGTGAATATATGACCGCATACTGATTTCTTAGTGTTGATGTTGGTATCCACGTTATTTTGGTACCATGCCTGGGGCCTTCATTCCATCTGAACTGATCTGGCCACCAGTCCAGTTCTTCCACAAAGGTGACGTGCTGAAGGATGATTGACAGGTAACTGGCCCCTCCCACTCCAGGTTCGGCGTGAAACGAAAGCCCATCTACATCAATGTGATCCGAGACCCCATCGAGCGCCTTGTGTCCTATTACTACTTCCTGCGCTTTGGAGATGACTACCGACCAGGACTGAGGAGGAGGAAGCAGGGAGATAAGAAGGTAATGCAGCCCACTGTCTGTGGCCAGTGGTGACTGGAGAATGGAGATGGGCGGAGTATCTGCCCTGTCACAGTCTTGGTTTAATCCAAAGGTAGCTGGTAGAGCAGGTGATTGACAGTGCATAGTCCTGCCTATGGTGGGTTTTATGCCTCGTTTCCCAGCATCCTCCACTTCCTGCCTATATTTCTGAGGTGGATTGTTTATGCCGTGGGTATAATTTGTCCCCCTGAATCCTTAATAATCGTCCCAGTGAAGCTCCTCCTCCATTGACGTGCCGCTACTAGTCAGCGGAATTCTGAGAACTCTGTGGAAGATGTGTGTTCACCACCGAAGCTAGGGGGCGCTAGCAAGCCAGCCGATGACTTCGGTCCTGAGGACCTCGGTCTGGACTCGGCTCATGGGTCTCTAATGGTGTCACTCCTCTCGTTGCAGACCTTCGATGAGTGCGTGTCGTCCGGCGGGTCCGACTGCGCTGCAGAGAAGCTCTGGCTGCAGATCCCTTTCTTCTGCGGACACTATTCGGAATGCTGGTGAATGACCCTTCTACGGCTGCTTTTGCATTATCATGATAGAGCAGCTATTGTCTAATTACGCAGATGTAACCTAATTATCTCTTGGATGAAACTGGAAAGGATCGGCGCAGTTATGTGCCGCAGTGTGTACTGCCCGCCACAGGGTGGCGCCAGTGAGTCACATGTGACTGACCACTCTGCTGCTTCTGGCAGGAATGTGGGGAGCCGGTGGGCGCTGGAGCAGGCCAAATACAACCTGGTGAACGAGTACCTGCTGGTGGGCGTGACCGAGGAGCTGGAGGACTTCATCATGATCTTGGAAGCAGCTTTACCACGCTACTTCCGTGGTGCCACTGAGCTCTACCGTACAGGTAACCAGGTTGTACCGCCCCTCACTTCATTACAAATTCACTTCCGCTGGACCTAAACCGGCGTGATCGTGTAGGCTTACACTCCGGCAGCTGGGCCTTAACCGCATGACGCCGTCCGTTTCCAGGGAAGAAGTCTCACCTGAGGAAGACGAGCGAGAAGAAGCCTCCCACCAAGGAGTCCATCGCTAAGCTCCAGCAGTCGGACATCTGGAAGATGGAGAGCGAGTTCTATGAGTTTGCCCTGGAGCAGTTCCAGTTCGTCCGCGCCCACGCCGTCAGGGAGAAGGACGGAGACCTGTACATCCTGGCTCAGAACTACTTTTACGAAAAGATTTACCCCAAGATGAACTAGGGTCTGGGGTGGGGGTGGGGGGGGGGGGGGGGGTCGCAGATGTAGAGGAACTGACTGAAGATTTTTACCTCAACACTGCCATCATCTCTGTGGGGCGATTTGAAGGAACACAGCTCTGACTAAGGAACAGGACGCGCTCTGATTGGATGGCCGGGGCCCTCACGGGGCCCTCCGGTGGCTCTGGGGGCCCTGTGGACACTTTCATTGATTCTCATACCTGTAGCAGTCCACTGAAACGGGCTGTAGTAGCCAAACTATCACCCAAAAAGGGCAGGCAGACATTTACCAGTGTGTCATGGACATCAGCAACCAGGCTGTCTCACACTGATCTTTTTTGACCCCCCCCTCAGGTTAAAGGTCACTTTTCCAACAGACACGGCGCGGTCCGAGGGGGGTGCGTCGTGGTCACGCAGCCAGCAGGTGTCACTTTCGAGTCCGGTTCCCCCCGTCCTAAATGTTGTCGTGATTTCTACTCACTCTCCATCAGCGTGCTTTTATTTTGGGATTTTTTAATCATTCTTTTTTGTGTATTTATGTATTTTTTCTTTTTGGTTTTGATGGTGAGGAGGCTGTAACAGATGGGAGAGGATGGGGTTGATTCTTTTTACAGTGATGTTGATCATTTGTTGTATTTCCTGACAAAACTTGTTGCTGAAGCTCAGCAGAAGACTGACCCTCATCCTGGGTCTCAGGGGATCGGCCCACTCCTCTTAGTTTGTGGGGGAGTCCACTGCCCAGACTATGGGATCGGCCCACTTCTCTCTGTTTGTGGGGGAGTCCTCTGCCCAGGATATGGGTTCAGCCCACTCCTCTCAGTTTGTGGGGGAGTCCACTGCCCAGACTATGGGATCGGCCCACTCCTCTCAGTTTGTGGGGGAGTCCTCTGCCCAGGCCATGGGATTGACCCACTTCACTTTGCTTGTGGGGGAGTCCTCTACCCAGGCCATGGGATCGGCCCACTTCACTCTGCTTGTGGGGGAGTCCTCTACCCAGGCCATGGGATCGGCCCACTTCACTCTGCTTGTGGGGGAGTCCTCTACCCAGGCCATGGGATCGGCCCACTCCACTCTGACTGTGGGGGTGTCCACTGGTTCCATTACAACATGCTGATGTACATTTATTGATTTTTGTTAGTTTTTTTTTCCCTTGCATCTTGTACAATTTTACCTGTAGAAGTATTTTTGCTAGGTGCTTTGTAAAGTGTTTACAAGCGTTGTAATTAAAACCAGACTGAAACAAAGGAAAACTAACCTGTTGCTGTACATATTGCTCATTTTATGTATTTGGACCAAATGGTTATATTAAAAGGGGAAAAAAGGTTTCCTGTTCACATCCCATTTCTGTTTCTGAAGGGCAAAAGCTCATCTCACATCCATAAAGCCTGAACTGATATTTAGTTTTTAAGATTTGATTTTTGCAACTTGAATGAACATATAATTATTTTAACTTTACATTTTAGTCGGCCCACTATCCTGATCACTAATCCTCTGTGTCAGCCTGTGAGATCAAGGGTCTTTCCTCCGGCTTGCCCACATCCTCCGCTCTTTGTGGAGCTGGCCCTCCTGTGGTGATCTCAGAACTGGGCATGCTCAGAGGTCGTGACAGGCTCCGCCCCCATCGAATGCCTTTTCACCAGCTGGCCGAAACCTATTTTGGGGAGATGCCATCTTTTGTTTACATTGCAGTGGGTTCTATTTATTTTTAAAAGTTGTCAGGAGACCTCTCTGCAGCTGCATCACACTGGTTTGGCCACCAGAGGGCACTGAGGTTCCCACTTCCAGTGAAAGCCAGTGAATGTCAGACTACTCAGAGGCCATTAAAGTTCTTCTGTGTGACATCATGGCTCCTTCTTAAGTGGCACGTGGGTGCGTCGTCTACAGCAGGACATCGCACTTGACTCAGTACTAAGGTTTTTCCACTTGCTGCTGGTCCTACCCCGCTGTCACCTCTGTGGGGCGATTCAGTTAGTTCAGGGTTGGCTTTTGCTCCTGATCAAGCATTTGTGAGCCTGTTTCTGAGGCTCTTTCCTGAAGCTCCACAGAGAGATGACACAAGCTTCAGTCAGTGACACATTGGTGACAGGAAGCCCCTGTGATGTAATAACAGGAAGTGGGGGTGACTGACTTCACCTCAAACCTGGAGGATCTCTTATTCTGCCTGCTGTGGGCGCCGTTGAGCAAGCTTGGGCTGTGGATGGGTTGCTGTCTGAATATTTCCTCACGACGAGCATGTCGTATTGCCACGAGTTGAGTGCTTTTTCTTACAACCAAGTTTAGCATGTTTGTGAAACAGGTATAGAAACTTTTGGTTAAAATCCCCTATATTTTTATTATCGTCAGACTGATAATAAAAATACGATTCCTAAAACACAAGACGCAATGCCTTCACACTTTAGCTGACATTTATAATCCAAGATGTCTTTCCTGGTTGGTTTAGACAGCTGTAAATTTCCCGTTTAAGCATGTTCAGGCTGGAGCCCCCCATGGAGCCCTGAACCCATGAGTTTTTCTGTCGCAGGAGCCCCCCATGTGTGACTGGCACCCTCCCCACTGCGCTCATCATCAAAACCACGGTCAATTTTTTGGATTAATTACTGACCGGGCACAACTCAATGACAGTCAACTGCAACCATGAGAAGCTCTGCTAAAATAAATCTTATATCCCCCCCCCCATAAAATGTCCTGGCCCTCGTCTATAGCGGACGGCATGCGGGCGCCCTGACACCCATGCAGGGGTCCTGTGCCCCCCCCCATCGATCGTCGGATGTGTTTAGTTTTATTATCCATTTTGTCGCTTTCAGATTGTGCAGAAGCATTTAATAAACACGCTGAAAGCCTGACCTGCTTCTGCCACGCTATTCGTACCAAATACTGCCGCCCCACCCACCTGCCCTGAGTTTGTACCACCAATGAGATCTATTTGCTAAACTAGGGCTTTATACATTTGGTCATTTAAAGAGTAACTTTCTGATATTTGTGTTGACTGATTAATCCAAAACACAGGTTTGGCTGTGTTCGGCGCCTGATTCATTCATTGGCCCACGGATTAACTCCCGAAGGATGTGCGTGAGCTGGATGTCGCCCTAGTGGCTTTTAGCGCCCTCTGCTGGCGGCGCTCAGTCAGGCAGCTGCTGTAGGTTTAATATAACTTATTTTTTTAGCGGCTTTATATTTTTTATTTCGGATTTTTGTGTCTCCGTTACTCCAGTCTTACAGAAATCTTACGCGATTGTTTATTTAATTTTCTTATTTTATTGTGACTGCAGTTATCTGCGAATGGTTCAGCTTCCCGTCTGTGTGCCGTCGCCTCATCCTTGGGGTGGGACAGTGGCGTCGGGGGTAAAGTGTGACCTGAAATGGCACCAGATACAGAAGTGAAATGCTGTCCAACAGCTTCAACCACACGGAGGACCGGCCTCAATTAGGGGAACGTTAACAACACACACACACATAAACTCAATTAACTCCTGGCTGCAGGCATATTTCAACAGTGAGCCATTAATGAGCCCGATGCCGGCTAATAATTATCTCGTCTCAATTAAAAAGAAGCGTCCAGTCCGTATTGATTCGGATCGATGAGCTTCAAGGTTAATTGCGAAATGTGAAAAATTCCAGCATTGCATGGGGCCCCATCTGTTTAATCCCATAGCCCTGTTTTTATTTAATACACATCTGTTTGTTTTCTGCCGCAAAATTGGGGTGCTGACAATTAACGCTGCATCGCTCCGCTACCTGTGGTGAGCAAAAAGATTAATGGCTTCAACCTCCTTTTACAACACGGGCTGCATTTTTAGTGCTACGTTTTAAAATTCTAAAAATGGTTAAATTCTCTAAATTCAGTTTTCAAAGCGGCTCGGAGTCTGGCCGCATGCAAACTAGGTCACATGATTCCGCGGCAAACGAAACGGGGCAGCTGCTCGGTGTCTGTCCTGACGCAGCTTGTCCACTGGAGGGGGCTATTACACTGGTGGTCTCCTGCAGAGAGAAATATCTTACTCCGGCTTACTCTGAGTAGCTAATTAAAGTCATCCCACTTGTGTCTGTGTGACACAAAATTAAACAAATGATCCAGAATGCTCATTAAGAATACAAATTACACCATTAGGCACTGCAGAACCAACACTTTTGGTACCGGTGCTGCTATTTATAGACTGTTAGTCCTACTAAGAAAAATTTATATGTGTTGTTTTGTAGAGGCTTGAACAAGGACAGCTCAGAGAAGGTAATCTGAGGCCGCCCAGTTTAGCTCGGAGTCTGGTTTTTAAGACTATTTCATGGCCGTCATAAATTAAAATGCACTGTGCTAAAGGTCTGATTTTACAAAGTGAGTTCACAATGCTAATTTAATTAAGAGTCACTGTTCGCTCCCTTTTTAGTCAAATATTTAATTAATGTAAGGTGCAGAGTCTTAATTAAGACCCAATGCTTTTGAACTTAAGGTTTCTAAATGTAAATTGTGGCAGGTGGAAGGTCAGTTCGACATTCATTTGTATTCTGCGTCGCTGGGAAAGTTTACAAGAACAAATGTTAAGAGTTAAACTGAGAATTCTCAGAGACTCCACATGGACATCCATCGACCCTCTATCCTTTTATCCTGGGCAGGGGGGGTGGGGAGGGGAGGGGGGGGAGTGGGTACATCCTGGAGTCCTTCACTAGTGGTTACTATGTTCTTAGACCAAACCAGCAAACATGACGAGGCGAGAGTTTAAGGTGCCCAGCCCAGAAGCTTTGAGGCCCCCCCTGAAAACGTGAGTGAGCTCCGTGGAAAAATGTGCCTCTGGTAGCATTGGGAGCTCAGTGCGACCCCCCCACCCCCACCCCATCCCGAAACAGGCACCACGCCGCCCGGAGAGACCTCAGTCAGACTGCGGCAGGTGACGGACGTGCAGGTCTTAACGGTTTGGCGATTCGAGATCCCGGATTCGCCCACAGGGGGACTGTGTCCTATCAGTCTAATCGGCGACCGTACTTTTGTTTCACGTTATAAAGGAAAGTCGAGTGTCAAAGTGAGCAAAACAGGACAGCAGGTGTGACACAAAGACATGAAGTGCCTGTGAGCCACTTTGGGTAAAAGCATCTACATAATGACGTGTGACGGTAGTGAGCCGGTGGCGGTGGGCGGGCTGGGCCGGTCCAATCCGGCCCGACACCCAAAGCTACATTCAGCTTTTTATTTCCCCCCTCCTTTGTCGCTCGGCCCTTTGTTTGTGCGACGTGCCGACCCAATGCAGCTCGGGCCTGCGAGCAGTCCTGCTTTTTCATGGATCTAATTTTTCTAATTAGGGCTGGAATAAAGAGCTGTCAGGACAGGAGGGGGGCGGGGGGGGCCCTCTGGGGCGGTCTTTGTTGACACTGTGGGAGGTGAGCGCCTGGCTCCCTGTCCGCACCCACCGGTGGACGGCGACGCCGACAGCCAACATTTGCTCCCATTTTGTGCTGTGTTCCATTTTTAATAAGGCGGCCTCGCTGGTCGGGGGCCGGCTCTGAGCGGGGCCTCGCGTTGGGCTGGGCTGCGTTAGGAGAGAGCTGGCGAGCCGGGGTGGGGGTGGGGGGGGACTCGCCTCTGAATGCATTCATACTAACAGAGAGCTGTAACTCACTGAAAGGATTCGATATGTCTATGAAGACTGACAGCCAATGGGACGCGGGAGTGAATGCTTCCTGCACGCCGTAATTACCTCACGCCTGTCTCTCCGCTTGTGTTCCCGGGTCGAGTGGCGAGCGGGGACCCGGCTTAATTGATAAAGTCAAATTTAAATTCAATTTCTTAAAGATGGCTAGTAACTGAGTCTACGTGTGTCTGTGTGGCCTGCTGGGCACGGTTGCTGTGTGACGATCTTGCTTGCTCTTGTTATTTGCTTTAGCAGGAAGGCTGTCGCACTTCCATGAGGTGCCAGGGCTGACCTTGGCTTGACCTGCCTGCGACCGGATCCTAACCCCAGCCGGCGTAACCTGATGCTCCACCGGTGCTCAGCGACGGGGCCGCAGTGTCACCCGAGGGCCCTCTGACAGACACGCCCCTTCCTGTGGCCACGCCCCCAGATACGCTCTCCAGTCCGTCGGCAGTCGGCCGTTAAAGTGAACACACCCCCCCCGGCTTGGCTGCTGGCTACACCGAGACGCGGCGTGAAGCCCAGTGCGCTAAGCGAGACCCCGCCCCCCCCCCCCCCCCCCCACCTGGCTAATTCCTCTGAGCAGCCTCCTCATGGACGTTATCGGGGAGCCTGCAAAGGTCCTGCATGGAATTTACCAGAAGGCAGCCCCCCTCCCTCCCTGCTAATTTAAATCAATATCTCCAGATTTGTTTCTCTTTATTTTTATTAGCCTCTCGCCGCTACGCCTGGGGGGCGACTGACCGAACGGCGTCTGCTTCCAGGATTCCATGATAAAACATCATCTGTCCTTCTCTTTCAATCATCACAATCTCCTTCATGAGGTTAAGGAATCGCACCATGTCCTCTGTGTTACGTCACGTCCTGCCTGCGCAGATGACGGCCTTTGACCGGCCCACATGAGTGCCGCTCCAAATTCTAACAGGTTTTCCAATATAGAAGCCAAATTCTCAGTCACGCCTCCTCAAGGCTCCCTGGTTTGTAGCTGCACTTCCTCCTCCCAGCCACTAGGTAGCGCTGCTTCCTTATGAAAAAGATATAGCATGGTCATTTTAATCTTATTTTGTCCACTGATCACATTGGAGAATGGATTTGGGGGGGTGGGTTTCAGGCTTTCAGGCTCCATTACGACCCGTGCTTGTTTTACTTTGGCTCCTGTGTTTCTGTTAAGCGCCTCGCCGGCCGTGCGATCAGAGCGATGTCTGTTTGATAGGAGTGATAACTATCCCACATGTGAGCTTATGGGGCTCGCGTGCTCCATTACAAAGGCGACCCGCAGCAGGGATCCTCATCACTGCCACTGTCGCCAGAGGAGATTTCCATTGTCTCTAAATTCATGAGCCAGCCACTTGGAGTGATTCCCCATCTCTTAGAGACACTGTGGGAATGGGCACCAAGGCTAAAAGCGCTTTACTCCACAGGCTGCATGTCTGTCAGTGCCTGGCAATTAATTACCTCACCTTCCTCCCAGACAGTCTATCTTTCGGTGCTGCCCCCCTCAAACTCCCCCGGCCGGATTGGGGAGTCCTGCACGAGGACGGCCTCTTCGCATTTTAAAAGCTAATAAACCACAAACATGTCAGCTGTGGCCCCCGCCACTGCCACCTAGGGCCTTATATTCTGAGGGGGCACTGACTAATTCCTCTTTGTTTCAGACAGGGGGCGCCACTTGGGCAGAACTTCCCTGGGGAAGTGTGAAAATGGGGACCCCCCCCCCCGGATCGTGAGGATGGAGAGCAACGTGCGTGCTGATGGAGGGCTTCCTGCACCACCCAGCCCGAGTTCAGCACCGACTCCGCCTGCGAGTCCCGGCCCTGGAGCGGGCTCCCTGACGGGGTCTCTCGCCTGCCGGCGGTATCCCAGGCCTCAGAAGCCGGCGCTGCCGCTCACCAACAAAGGGGCCATTGAGGACGGCTGCTCCGCTTGGCTTTGATGGCTAATCTGCATGTGTTTGTAGGGGAACCAGAGCCCCGTTTGAGGAAACAGGTGCCATTCATTACGACAGCCCTGAGTCCCCGCCCCCCCCCCACTTTCCAAGGGGGCCGAATTCCTGGGATGGAGGGGATATCGTACACACATGTCCCAAAAACGGAGGGGGCCGCTCTTCCTATCCCACTTTAAAGGCGCGGGGGGGGCGGCCTGTTGTGCTCCGGGCCGCGGGGGGGCCCAGGGCGCCTGGCAGCCACATCCAGGAGGATCCGGTTCCCTATTCAAATTATTCTTATTTTAGCTGCTTGGGAGTCACTTCTCCCACTAACAGCAGCCATTTATACAGCTGGGTGTTTTTACTGAGATATTTTTCTGCAAGGTGTGGCAGCCGGGGAATTAAATCGGCAGCTACCTGCCCCCCCCCCTCGGCTCGCGTCCTCTCTCCGTGCTGTTCATTGTCCCAGGAACAGATAACGGTTAGTCTTACATGGGAAGTTATCCGGAGAGGTGTAAGCGGTCCCTGAAAACGCATCCCGGTCATGTGACCAACGCATGTCGATTCCATTCGCCTGGGATGCCTGTCGGGTGAAAGGTCATGGGTTTGTGTGTGGTTCAGGAACGGCGTGACATATCACCGGGCTGGGCTTGTATTTTGTTTAGTTAGTTATGGTTAGGGCTGGGTAGGGGTTAAGGTCGTCATGTTGGGATTACGGTTTTCCCCATAGAAATGAACGAAGAGTCCCCACAAAGATATAATTACAAACCTGTGTGTGTGTGTGTGTGTGTGAGTGTGTGTGAGAGAGAGAGAGAGAACCGCGCTGAGCATCTGTCTGGTTCAGGGGAATATTCCACATTTAATTGACTGAGCTGATCTGAGGCTTGATCTAACATGTAATCCGGCAGTTGAGACCTCATGTGAAGCCCGATAAGGTTCTGGGAAGCGGTGAGGCAGCACTTCTTCGGGCCCGACTCGTCGGCGATAACGTGTTTATGAAATCAGTCCACGAGCCTTTCCATTCCTCAGCGTGGTGTCTCCCGTGTCGGCAGGAATGCAGAAGAGCATTCGGTCAGGAGTCACGTGGTGGCAAGATGGAGGACCAGCCAGAGGACTTGCAGCCAGACGCTCTGGTTTCCGGCATTCTCTGCTCACGCCAAAGCGTCCGAAGGGTCAGGCTGACCGATAGGGTTACGGTCGAGGTCGTGTGTCGCCGGCGGTCGCGGTTCGGACGAGTCGCGGCACGGTCCTCCTTAAGTAGTCACACTCCTTCCTTGAGGGTCTTCCTTTCCTTCTCATCCTTTCTTCTCCTCTCCGCCAGCCTCCTCACTTCCTAGTGGTGAGAACACGGCCTCCCAGTCACAGTAGGGCTTGTTATCTACTGATTGATTAGTCTCTAATTGCACTGCCCCCAGGCTGTCTTCCTCGGAACAGAGGCGATGATTGACCTCTGACCTGGGGGGCGGACACAAGAATGCCCAAAGAATGCCCCCGTCATTAGCCCCCCACCCCCACCCCCTTCCATTCACCCTCGGCCCTTGATTTGGTCGTACACGGGCCCATTTTTCCTTTCTCCACCATAACAGGCAGAAAAACAAACAAGCCGCTGAAAATTAAGCGCCTTAAATGGGTAATTTTTGGACACAGTAAAAGCCTTTTTCGGAACATGAAGCCCCCGACGTGACTGATGTGACGCAAGGAGGTGCAATATTTTTGCCGCCGTATGTCAGGGAGGCTAATTAGCTGCAGTAATTAGCGGCTGCAGCTGCGAGTGGAGCAGACGGACCTCAGCTGTGCTGCTCGGCTGGCCCTTTGGCGCTTTTCCTGCCCGCCCCCGCGCTCAGCCCCGACAGGCCCCCCCATTCCCGCCATCCTCCCGTTTTTCCACATAACTGAAAGATTATCTGGTCCCACCTCCCAACACAAGGTGCGTTTGGGAACCTCTGTGATGTCGGGCCCTCAAGCTCCAGGCATAAGATATCCCCAGGGCCCGCTGTCTGTGTGTCATCTTGCCGTAACGGTCTTCCGGGTCCGAGTCCATTGTTACTCGGTAACTGCGAGACGGGAGGGGACCCAGAGCGATGGAATGGGACACTTTGAAGTCATTTAGCAGCCCAGACACCGGTGACAAAGCGGAGGGTGACGATTTAAAGCGAGGCCCCCCTCCTTTGCGTTTGAGCTTTGATCTGCCTACTGTACCTGCCCCATACAGTAAGACGGAGCACAATAGGCATGTATCCCAGAGGCTAACAATGGCTGTGTGCTGCACAGGCCTTTTATGTGCGAGATGGTGTCCCTGTCCATTAGGGCAGGGCCCACGTCAGACAAAGCCAGCTTCTGGAACTCCTAATGGACCGCAGGCCCGTGGAATCAACGCCACGTTCTCAAGTACGGCCTCCGAGCCTTTTCATCCTCGCGTGGGATCAAATTACCTTTGTCTCGCTAAAAGCTAATGCGTGAGAAACCTTTGGTTTCAGCGAAGGCTCGACTCTGGCCCATCACCTTGCGAGAGAAGATGGGGCTCCCTGACAGTGGCACCCCCCCCCCCAGCCAGCACGGGGCCCATTTTAAAGCAATTGACTGTAATTATAACGACCTCCACCCCATTACTCTGACCTGTGTAGCCAGGATGAAAGGACAGGGAGTGAAGAAGGTGCAGAGATCTGCTTCGAGGTCATCTGAGAACATTGCATTATGGAGGCTGGTGAGAGTCACCTTCACACTCAAGGAGCGAGGACAGACAGACAGACAGACGGATAGAGAGACAGGCAGGCAGGCAGGCAGACAGACGGATAGATGGAGAGACAGACAGACAGACAGACAGACGCACTAGCGTACGTATCTATTAATTTCTATAGGAAAATCCCAGCCCTAACCATAACCAAAAGTAACCCACACTCCTGCACGCTCACGCCTTCCATGCTGTGGCCCCCCCAACCCCCCATGAACCTTCAAAATTAGCTCAAACAAAAGCAAAGTCTTGGGCTAACAGACCCTTTATTAGCTGGGTATGAAGTGAGCCAAGGTCGCTCCACAGCAACATCTGACACTAACAGGCAGCTGGGATGCATTTGTTAATCGTGAATATTTTGTTCCACTAATGCATCATAAACACCGGCGGGGCTGTGCACTTTGAGGTTAAAGTTACATCTAATATAAAGCTGCACGTTGCTCCAATTTCTAATTTTTCACATGTGGGCGCAAAATCTGGGAATTAGTCACCCCCGACAGGACGTCGGCACCCCCGTGCTCCGCGAGGTGGCCCTCGGGTTCAGATAGGGGCCGTGAAGACACATCCTCACGTCCTGGACGAGGGGCATCTCGTTTTGGTGACACGTCCAGCACAGCAGGCCCCCTCCATCTCTCTGGTGACACTTTTTATGCTACAGAACTTCAGCAGGGTCTTTCAAAGCAGCTACAAGTCTGTGCCCTTAACTGCTACGACACCTGCTGGCAAATTGCTGTAGTGGAAACTTTTTTGAAATCGTGCTGATCTTTAGGTTAGCCAGAGAGTGGGACAGGAGTGGGCAGGGCTCTGAAAATGGCCGTACATCATCGGCCTGTCCATGCATACAGTACAGTAGCTCATTATCCTTTCCCCACCCCCACCCCATTCATCTGTCATCGAGCTCAGATCAGAGCCCCCCCCAGCTCCAACATTCCTTCCTCTCCCCTAACCACTCTTCCTACACCAGCGTCCAGGGTCACCGTGTACACTTCCAGTAATCGGGCCCTAACATTTGGCCCATACTGATGGAGATGCAACACAGGGACACACTAGGGGCGCCATTTACTCTCTCACTGGCGGTTAGGACCCCTAATAGCCAAATAATACTGGTCATAGGTGGCGACATAAATGCCTGATAGCAAACAAAAGCAATGCAGTGCTTTGGCCTGGATAGAAACAAAGGCTTCTCAAAAACTGTATGAATTATGTCCTCAGTTTTTGTGTAACAGACTTTAAATCTGGCTGAATGCGGATGTGGGGGAGGGGGGGATAGGGAAAGAGGAACAAAGCTGTCTTGTCTTCAAAAACAATGACGATGGCAACATCGGCAAGCAGTGACAGAGACATTGGGCTGAGAGGAAGGGCCTGCCCCGAGGCTCCGGGACCAGCGACGCCACACAACGGCCCATTGTCTGCCTGTGGCTTTGCGGGACGGCAGAGTCCATCCCATGCTGGGACCTCTATCACGGGGACCACGGGCCACTGGGGGAAGGTGGGGGAGGAGGGGGGAGTGTGTGGCCAAAGAAGGAAGGTTTTTTTCTGGTAGAATGGAACATCTCACTAATATGCAAACTCACCAGAAGAGAAGGTCAAGGAACCTGGAGCATCCTTACTTTCAGGAGTTACTCCTCTGTAACTGCTAAACAAAAAGATGCTTAGATGTTTTCAAGCTTCTCACTGTCCTTTTTAGTTACTCTGAAGCTTCCAATAAGTCACTTTATCCGTGGTTATGCGTTTGAACATTTACGCTGAAGCTCCTCAGGGTGACCATGACCCAGCCCATGCTGGGTCCCTCCTGCCGGCCGCTTGGTCCTCCGTTCGATAGGTGGTTTTTATGGACTCCTGTTTCAGCTCGAAGATGATGGGACTTTGGGGAATTCCTGATGCCACTTTCTTACATCACAGGCTTTATGGCACTATGAAGGATTGACTTTGAGGTTTTTAATTGGAAAAGTAGCAGACATGGCCTTAGGCTATCAGCTTGAGGAATGTGCATCTCTTCTATGCTACAAAGGTAATAACGTTAAAAAAAAAGTAATAAAATAAAGTTAACAGAACTAACACTAGTGGATGTGATGGAGTTCACCTTTAACTGAGGACAAGCTTTGTGAGCTCTGTTGCCTAAATACTGTATATACTATTATGGTGCAAGAGAGGGATCCAGTGCTGATAAACTGCAGTTTGTAGACAGGAGGGGGCAGCTAGGGGGATTCCAAGGGCCCTGGAGGGTCAGGGGCCCCAAAGAATTTGGAACATAATGTGATTGGTCTGGGTTGGGAGCCCAATATGAGATGCTTTCATGGGGACCCCAGATTGTAGGCCATGTTACAAAGGTCAGAGCTTAGGAGTCACAGATGGCCCAAGGTCAGAGCATATGAGTCAAAGCTGACCCACATGTTACAAAGGGCAGATCATACAAGTCAAACCTGGCCTGCATGTTACAAAGGTCAGAGCTTAGGAGTCAAAGCTGGCCCGCACATTACAAAGGTCAGAGCATACCAGTCAAAGCTGACCCGCATGTTACAAAGGTCAGAGCATACGAGTCAAAGCTGGCCAGCACATTACAAAGGTCAGAGCATACGAGTCACAGCTGACCCACACGTTACATGCACAGTGATTCCTTTGTGAATGAAAGGAACTGCATTAGTGCTTGTGCTCTAAGCCAACAGAAGTGCTCCATTTGATGCAATAAAGCAGTTTCTCTCCCATATAGCCCACTGAGTAAAGGGCATTCGTGTTAGAGCTGTAATTCCATGTTCCTGATCTTATGAGACATAAAGGTTCTAGTGTCACTTCCATTTGTCGTCAGCTGCTGCCAGGAAGGTGCAGCAGACCAGCGTCGGTCGGGGTCCGGCACTGGGACCAGGCTCACCGAGCGGGTCTGGATCACCACCAGGGTCGGTGTGTGCCCATCTGCAGAGAGATCTGTCTTTCTCCTGCCCTCGGCATTCCACAGGTCATCATTATGGCGTCAATGATGCAGCCGCATTCTGAGGGTTCGAGAGGTAGGTTCTAGAAAATATCCGAATGCACTCTCGACCACGCCATTGCCCCCCACCCCCCATTCTGGTTTTTAACTGTAGACTGTGTTACAGGGCGTCTCATTAAACCTGGCCATGGGAGGGGGGAGGAGACCCCTCAAAACCTCACTCATTTGTCCTTCACTCTAACGAACGCTTTAATACTCCATACGGCCGCATTGCCGTGTCGCTCGGACCTCTTTTGATCTGCTCCTCTCAGTCAGTAATTAGTCAAAGTCTCTTGTTTTTACACAGTCGCTCCAGCTAAACAGTACCGCTACGCTCGGCTAGCAGTGATGATTACCGCGCTTCAGCTTAGCTGTAATCCGTGAGTGCAGGGCTGCGTAAACATGTAACGTTTACAGCCAGGTGTGACTCAGGATCTCCTGCTGAGACGATGCCTCATCTTCTGCTCGTCAGGTGTATCTGAGTCACATGATACTGCATCTCCTTCAGCCAAATTTACAAAAAAAAAAAAAAAGTGCAAAAAGAGGCAATTCACATTTTTCCTATTATTTGTGCCTCGTTGTTAATCTACTGAAGACGTTAATGAGCTGCATATTAACTAGCCATTGCTTCATCTCCTAAGAAATCAAAAATGCAAATGAGCTCTTGGCAAAAACGCAGGGGTGGATTGGCTGTCCAAAGTCAGCTGACAAAAGGGGGTTTTGGGAAACACACGTTACCGTGGAAACCCAACTTTAATTACAGTGATTGGGTCAGCCGCAGCACTCACTTTAATCTCTGATATCAGAAGCAGAAATTTGATAGCGATCTTGCCTCGGGTTCTAAAGCGTAACCGGTGATTGCTGATAATCTGTTTTGCATTGAGTGCCCTGAGATGGAGCCATATAGCTACAACAGGTCAAATTGTGCTTTTCATTTACGGAGAACTTTAAGCCTCACATCTTACCTGGAGAAATAATTTCTTTTCCCCACGTTGCTCGGGGGGCCAGATGCATCTGCTGTGCATTGTAAGTAACTGCTTTGCCATTAATAATAGAAACTGGAGACGACGATTTCTCTTATCTACTGTAATCGTATGATCTTAAGAAGAAAGTCGAGGGACACTCGGGCCCTCGTTGCTGATCAGGAGTATCTCCGTAGATAATTTGTCATTGTCTGTTCCTTAATGACCATAGTTAATGGGCTTCCATGGAAACGTCTATGGACTGGATCCAAGAAGCACTGAATTTGTGAGTTTATTATTCATAATAATCATAATGTTATTTTTTTTTTTAGCAGGTGATTTCACAGCTGTACAGATGGATATTACCCTGGATGGGAGTAATCCTGGATGGCTGCTCAAAAGTACAAGAGCATGTTCGCCTCCCTGCGTCCCTCAGTGTCGCGTCTCCCACCGGCAGACAAAGGTTCATTTTATTGCCCCTTGACTCAGATTCAAGTTAGCGCTCAAACCTGAGAAATAATGCCCAATCAGTGAATTATTCACAGCAGCCAAAGTCACATGTTATTTAATATCCCAACAAGGACTTTAATTAATGAACTAGGGAGACAACAAAAGACGGCAGACGCTGTGACCTTCACCGGCCTGGATAGCCATCGCTGGTCCTGTTCTGCGGTGCCACCGATTGCTGCTCATATGCATTGGGCCTTTCCTTCTATTTCATATGCCAGTCAGGTGCTAATTAAAACCCGCTCCCAACACGACACCAGGACAAATGCTGGGCCCCCCTAGATTAGTACAGCACATTACCAGGAGACCTACATCTTGTCTAACATCATTACTAGCTGGTCATTGACCCATTTGGCTCATAGGCAGAAAGACTTGTTTGGGTTCAGAACCAACACCCCCCCGGTCTCACACCCACTCACCCAGCACCATCACATGCATTACTTTTGGTTTTTTTTGGCACTACCCTAATGAGCAGACTGGGGAAAAAAAAACTTGTTACAGCGTTCAGGTGGGCTGGTATGGTGGAGCAGTGGCTGCCTCACACCTCTGGGGCCAGGGTTCGAGTCTCCATGGTTCCATGTGTGTGGAGTTTGCATGTTCTCCCTGAGTCATTGTGGGGTTTACTCTGGGTACTCTGGTTTTTCCCTCCACAGTCAAAAAACATGCTAAAGTGAATAGGAGTTACCAAATTGTCTATAGGTGTGAATGATCTGTGTGCCCTGTGATGGGTTTGGTGCCCCATCCTGGGTTGTTCCCTCTGGGATAGGCTCCAGACCCCCTGCAACCCTGAATAGGACAAGTGGTTACAAAAAACGGATGGATGGATATGTGCAGATGCTACAGAGAAACACTTCTGCTTTACACAAGGTCACTTCAGTAGCTGGACATGGTGAATAGCAGGCTTCAGAAACGGCCTACTCGCCTATGAAGTCCACATCCTGGACAAAATTCATTTCCCGGGGGATTGAAAGGTAACACTCACAACTGTGTAACCATTTCCCAGAAAGGTTTAAGAAAAAGCACACAACAGGGTTCTCTTGTTTTACACGCAAATCTGGGCTGATTTAAAAGTCCGTCATTAGTAATCATTAAAGGTAATGGGCTGAATGTAATTGGACGAGGAGTTGTTCTCTTTTAATGAGTAAGAACTACACATAGAAAGGACCTTCTGGCAGCTTGGCCAGGGAACGTGTACTTTCAGCCTGCATGGGGGGTCCGTCCTTGTGTTGTCCAGGAACGTTAATGAGCATGACCTATACTGAAGCTTTTTTTAACAGTTACAGCTGTCATTCTGAACACTTGGTGTTTTGTTCAAGCAGGAGCCCCTGAATAACAAAACAAGATGTAGTAAGAGCTAAAGGGGGTATGTTCATATCTGAACGTGTGAAGATGGTTCCTCCATGACACACGGAGAGCTCGTATCGGAACGTGTGAAGATGGTTCCTCCATGACACACGGAGAGCTCATATCTGAACGTGTGAAGATGGTTCCTCCATGACACACGGAGAGCTCGTATCTGAACGTGTGAAGATGGTTCCTCCATGACACGCGGAGAGCTCGTATCTGAACGTGTGAAGATGGTTCCTCCATGACACGCGGAGAGCTCGTATCTGAACGTGTGAAGATGGTTCCTCCATGACACGCGGAGAGCTCATAAGTGAACGTGTGAAGATGGTTCCTCCATGACACACGGGGAGCTCATATCTGAACGTGTGAAGATGGTTCCTCCATGACACACGGAGAGCTCGTATCTGAACGTGTGAAGATGGTTCCTCCATGACACACGGAGAGCTCGTATCGGAACGTGTGAAGATGGTTCCTCCATGACACACGGAGAGCTCATATCTGAACGTGTGAAGATGGTTCCTCCATGACACACGGAGAGCTCGTATCTGAACGTGTGAAGATGGTTCCTCCATGACACGCGGAGAGCTCGTATCTGAACGTGTGAAGATGGTTCCTCCATGACACGCGGAGAGCTCGTATCTGAACGTGTGAAGATGGTTCCTCCATGACACACGGAGAGCTCATAAGTGAACGTGTGAAGATGGTTCCTCCATGACACACGGGGAGCTCATATCTGAACGTGTGAAGATGGTTCCTCCATGACACACAGAGAGCTCGTATCTGAACGTGTGAAGATGGTTCCTCCATGACACGCGGAGAGCTCGTATCTGAACGTGTGAAGATGGTTCCTCCATGACACACGGAGAGCTCATAAGTGAACGTGTGAAGATGGTTCCTCCATGACACACGGAGAGCTCGTATCTGAACGTGTGAAGATGGTTCCTCCATGACACACGGGGAGCTCGTATCTGAACGTGTGAAGATGGTTCCTCCATGACACATGGGGAGCTCATATCTGAACGTGAGAAGATGGTTCCTCCATGACACACGGGGAGCTCGTATCTGAACGTGTGAAGATGGTTCCTCCATGACACACGGGGAGCTCGTATCTGAACGTGTGAAGATGGTTCCTCCATGACACATGGGGAGCTCATACCCACACATACCTGCCCATAGTTCTGCTGCAGGTCTCACCTCCTGGATGCTTGGTACCTACATCCTTTGTTGCAGGGCCAACTAAAAAGGCCAATTTCTGCTCCATTTCATAACATGGTGGCTTTGATATCACTGATTTCTTGGCACCCGGACAGCAGTCGGTAATAAGACAGCATAATATGACCCTGCCCATCATTCCCATGAGGAGTGTTAAGCAGGATTCATGTTGGTAGGCTGGGGGAAAATGGACCGGAGGCTGGTACCTCCGATTTCTATGAGACAGCCTCTTACAATAGATACATACAGCTTGTTTAAGTGAAGGGAGATGATAGACCGAGACAAGGGGTCAGAGAGCCCTACCAAGGGTCATTTGGGGTTAACTCTCCTGGCCAATGAGAGGTCTTTGGATGAAGCCGTCAGATAAAACCTTCATGTGGTGCCGGGTAATGCCTCTCCGAGGACTTTTCGTGTCAAAAATGGCCTTGTATAAGTGTCCATTCTTCATTTCAGCATATCGTTTTACAGTAAGGCCGTCCGTTTTGATGTCCAGGTGATCCACATTTGGAGGTGTTTGTGTGTCGAGGCCCGTTCTCTGGGTCACTGATACACTGCTGGGCGCCCCATGTCTTTGCTGGCAGAGTGAGACTTTCTCCACTGTCACAGACGGCTGAGCACTGCGACATGACTGGATAGAGGCCTGTCACAACCTCGTCCTGGGTTTCAGGCCGCCCTGGTTAGGATTTCAGGCCTCCTGGCTCTGAATGAAGGCCCAGCTCCTCTTTGTACTCTTTATTTGGTTCACGCTCTCTCTCTAATTATTTTCAAGGATACATGTAAGTCATTAAGGCAGCTTAATGCATAATTAGGGACGATAATTTCCCACGTATTTGAGAAACACAGACTTCCAACCCGGAATGGGGCATAAGGGGTAAGAAAATGTATGTTAATTACAGGTTTGATCTGCATTAACAAGAAAGGCTAAAGGGACACTGGCATGGGGACAGGGGCTCCCCAAGGTGGGGTGGGGTCATGTGACACGCCCAGATGCCACCCCCCAGTCCCACACCCCTCTGTATTCCGTCCCAAGACCCAGTTTTCCTCCTGCTGAAGCTGAAATGACTCCATTATTCACATCCCTCTTTACCTTCTCCGGTTCTGTCCTCAAATAAAATCCCAAATCTGATGGCCTCCCAGGCCGAAGGAGGACTTACAGACGAGGGTAGCTTAGATACGGCATGTAGTTTTAAATGTGTTTCTTTTTATTCCCTGAAGAGATGGTTGGGGATGACTTACAAAGCCCATAATGTTACTTGTCACCTATTAGGTGACATAAGCGGCCGCCTAGGGCGCCATATTCTGAGGGGGGGCCAATTTAACCTACTGATTTCACATTGTCTCACACAGGGGGTGCTGGTGGTGAAGTTTGCCCAGGGCTCTTCATGGGCTTTGAGCAGTTCTGATGTTTGTCAGCTTGGGTTAAGCAGAGCAGCTGACTTCCAACAACAGCAGCATATCCTGTAAATCCCCAGTCCAGCGTCATTCACATCAGGAATTGTAGGGTTTCTTTAACTGGGATCGGACCCAGTCAGACTATTTCCCCCACTCGCACCCCCAGTGAAGACCTGCCCCAAAATTGTCCTCCCACGACTGATCATGTGCCCGGGGGCCCAGTAGCCCGAAAACGCCCCCCCCCCCCAAAAGCACAAGCTGTGGCAGTGGTCACAATGGACGCCGTGCCTCCGCCGCGTGTCCGGTGGGATCGCCGCCTTTGTTTATCTAACCGCCGCCTGTCCCTAGAGGGACGGGTCAGCACCTTCCAACAGCCCTGACAGAGGTCTTTCACCAAGCGGGTGATGGAAGTAATTGAAGCGTGGACTGGGGTGGGGGGGGGGGTTCTATTGAAAGTTAATGGCGGCGGAGAACGCACACATTTTTGAAATCCATTAGCCTCGCGAGCGTTCCTCTCTGATTACCTGATTGCACGGGGTGACTGCGGAACAATCTGATTGCGTGAAATTACATGAAGCTCAGCTCTGATTGGGAGGGATCTGAGGAGCAGGCAGCCAGCGTCCATGGGAGGCTATGGAATGTAGCTGCCGTGATTTGAAAGCAGGAAGGTGCCAGACTTAATTGTAATCAGAGCCTTGCAAACTTGACAAGTATTCTATTTCAGTACTCTTGCTGTGTGGTCCTTCAGGCTATAACAATCTGGTTAATTAATTATATGCTTCTGACTGTACATAGCTAGGTCCGGCATAATGGTTTCACCTACAAGAAATTCATTGTGGCCTCCTAACTATGCAGGCCTAATGTTAGTTGCTACGGTGTAACTTTAGATTACATAATGGCACATCAAACTCACCACTGGAGTTTCACCATCAGGAAAAAGTTCATTGCAGAGCGATCAGGGATTTAAGAGCTCCAGTGTGAACCTGCAAAGTTCGGTAACACTTTCTATGAATGCATTATAATATACCTTCACAATGCATAACAATGCATCCATAAAGTATTATAAACACAGCTATAAATATATATAAAAAGGCATTACACATTATATGTTTCTTGTGTGTAATGAATGAAGGTCTCATCTACTGCTCACTACTACTCACATCTGCACCATACACACCTTCATAATGCATTATAATGGTCGATATAAGCATTAAGGATGCTTTGTACTGCATTACAAAGATATCTATAGTGCATTATAGATGAGAGCTTCATAGAGCATTTGTAACGCATTATACATGTGACTACAATGTGCTATGCCTTTTTATAAATAGTTATAGCCGTCTTTATAATACTTTATGAATGCATTATAATGCGTTATGAAGACAAAATGCAGAATAATAACTGTTTTAAGTAAAAGGTTACCCAAAGTTCTAATTTGTATGGTTCTGAGAAGCAATTCATGAGAACCGAACAAGCTAGTAGCCACAGCAACATCAACAAGACGATGTTCCTCAGTTACAAATATCATTCAAGCTCAATCTGAGGGCAACAACTTCAACTTGTGATTTGTCTTAATTACAAGAAGCTCATTATTAACAGTAAAATGTTTGTAGGTCTTCAATGAGCACCAGAAGGCAGGTCTTCCCTGAGCACCGGAAGGCAGGTCTTCCATGAGCACCGGAAGGCAGGTCTTCCATGAGCACCGGAAGGCAGGTCTTCCCTGAGCACCGGAAGGCAGGTCTTCCATGAGCACCGGAAGGCAGGTCTTCCGAGTCTGAAAAGCCAGGGGCTGATGCCACCACAATAATGACACTTTTATTTTTTATAATTCTGTTTTACTGGAGCGTCCATGAACGTTCCGGAAAGCTGCCGAAGTATCCTGCAGCCCAGCAGAATCGACTGTTTTTCTCTGTATTGCAGGACTGTTGAGCATCTTACATACAAGCTAAAGTAAAATAAACCCAAAACAAGCAAAGAAACTGAATCCAAACGCACAAGAATGTCCTAAATAAACAGACACAGAAATTCCACAAAAACCCCTCAACCTTATGATCTCTGGTGACACTGAAGTCTTTTCATTATTAAAAAGGGGGGGGGGGGTAGCAAGACAGACGGCAGTGAGTGACAAACACTGATCTCACAGTGTAGATGTTTATAAGGCTGAGTCCCGCGCTTGTTAAAGCCCGATTTGGCGTTTGGAGTCTTGGCCGCCGTGGCACCATGGGCCTCCCCACCGATGACAGAGGAGCGTGTGAACAGGAATCCCTCTCTCCGCTCACGGCTATCAGTCATGTGTCTGAGGGGGCGGGGGCCCCCACACGTGAATTTCACGTCTGATTTCCACCTAATTTCTGCTGAACGCGCTGGGATTGAGAGCGAGTGCAGTGTCCGCGTGCGTCTCTCCCCCTCCCAGTCCTTCTGCTTACACACAGCAAGATTTCTAAATCTTTCTATATCATATAAGGTATCATATAAGGTTTTAAGCCTTCATGGGGGTTTTTTCCCTTGGTCACTTGATATTAGATAATTCTGCCTATTAAAGATATTAAATAGTACATGAACATGGTAGCTGAAGCTCATTTGAACTCCCTGGATCCTGCACCTGTGACCCACCCGCCCCCACCCCCCCTGCCGCTGCTCTCGAAGCTGCACTGTAAGTGTTTCCCATTCTATTAAGGTTTATTAAACTCCTATTGATCTGCTCTGTTCATCTAGCTCAGCTCAATGCCGCCGTTATTATGCTCCAAAACTGCTGTAAAATTGCACATTTCCATCTCATTTCCCCTTTAAATTGAAAGCAGAGCAAATCTGACCAATGGATTTTGCTTCAAACTCATCCAAAAATGTAATAACGTAATATAATATTTAATAATCCAAAATTAATCTAAGGATTAACAGTTACTCAGAATTCCATTAGACATATAATAGTAATTCTAATTGTAATGGCGACAGCAATTCTAGTAACAGTAATAATGTTAGTAATTCTATTTGTAGCAATAACTATCACTAATTAATATGCCGATTACTAATGCCAATACATTTTGTTGTTGTTGTTAGGGTCTCACAGCCGGTTGGCGTCGGGACAGTCACATGACCCCCAGATGAGGCCCCGCCCACTCAGGAAGTGTCTTCGCTGAGCCCCTCCGTTCCCAGAGGCTCGCTCTGCATGACTCCTTCCCCTCCAGCCACCTGCGTGGCATGTAATAAACCTATCGGGCTTGGGGAGTGTGGAAGGCAGCAGGGGAAATCGTAACAGAGATGTCCAAACACGAGCGGCGGAGATGAGTCCGGCCCGGATTAGTGGGCAGCGCCGGTCCCCAGGCCCGTCGTTCCCAGGACACACAAACTCCCACTTTTATTACAGCCCGGGATTGTCATCAGAAATTAATCTTCTCTCTGAAAGACAAATTGAATCGTAGCATATGAAAACAACTGAAAGAACAAGAGGGCGCCTGTTTTTCTCCTCTTTTCCTACACGATCTCTCTTTTTTTCCTATCCTCCTCAGCCTCCAACATCTAAGTGATCCGGAGTGTTCAAACTTAAATTAAGATAGGTGGGCTAGATAAACAGTTAAAACTGGTTTCCATGGCTACCCCTCACACACTGCTGTGATTGCATTATAATCCGAATGTAATCAAGTCTAAATGAAAGAAAGATGATAAGGGTACTATTTTCTTTTCTTTTTTTTTCGCTGCTGTTTTTTATTACCTTCCAATCAGATCTGTGCCCCTGTCCCTTTCATTACTCCGTGGCCATGGCAGTGTTTGTGGAAACATGGCTGCAATAGCGGCCCCGCTTGGGTGATTACGTTCCTTTTGTAAGGTGGCCTTGCAGAGAGGATTTCCAAGCTGCTACTCCCCGCCCAGCAGAAAGCAGAAGACTCCCCCTGACTTCTTTTCGCTCCGTAAAGGCCTCAAATAATATTAATAAAAAACAGACCCGCACTTATTAAATCAGCATCGCTTTACGTATCGCGGGGCCCGATTCGCAAGGGCTGGGGGCCTCACTGGAGGTTCGACGTGTCTTTGTGGATGTGAGACTTTGTGTGGATTATGGTTTAATAGCAGCACATGGGGAGGATGGCTAACGAGATTCAGCCAGGATGTAGCTCTTCACCTCCACTGTTACCTCTTCTGCACCCTTAGAATATGGACGAATCAGACATAACTGGGAGCAACTATCTACTGGCATGGGAAACTAAACAAGGCTTTATTAGAAGTTTTGTATCCACTGGAGCTAATCCACATCGGGTCATTATTAGCAATGCCTTGGGGGGGGGGGGGGGGGGGGGGCTTCAGCGGCCGCATTGGATGCCCGTTCTTGGAATTTCAGTATTTACACAGAATTTTCTCCATGAATGAATACATTGTCTGAGCGGTTTGAGCGGAGGAACGAGACTGGCGACTTCGTAAAGTGTTTTAGTAACAAACAGAGATACAGCTGGGGTAAGGAGGCAGGAAACAGGAAGTGGTGTGTATTCACAGAGGGCAGAGCTTTGGCATAGACAACACTGGTTTGTAAGCATATCTCGTTAACTCGTTAGAGAGCCACGTTATGAGTTACACCGCTGTAATCGTCTCCTTGTTTACTTGGGTCGTGCCTCATACCTGCGGGTTACGCACACAGAATCGGCCCATTTGGGCATCCTTAACGGACGATTACCCAAGCATAACACGAAGCAGGGGGTTCGCTTGGAGGGAACAGCCATTGAAGTCGATGAGAGTCTTTTTTGGGAAAAAAAATGCTGAATTCTCTGAGCACGGAGGAAACCGAATGCTCTGGAGTATGGCTCCCAAATCTTACAGCCCATAGGAGGCGGGGGGTGGGGGGGGGGGCTGACCCCTGTTCTAGAGTGTGCTGAAAAAATAACGAGCATGATGGAGACGTACATGTGAGCTTAGGCTATGGGAGGAAAAATGGAAATGTATCATCAGATATAGAACTGCTATATGAAACGGATACATGACGACTGTGTGTGTTTCAGGGTGGGTCTCTCCTTTCAGGAGCGGAAGAATGTGCATGATGTTCACATTGTCTGGCTTCTGACGTCCAGATCTGGTAACATAGCTGGAGGACGGCATTGTCTGCGCGTCTCTCACACCTGACGCTCACTTTCCAGCGTTTGGCCACGACCCCCGTCTTTGCGAAGTCACAAAAACCAAAGCAGTGATACTTGCGTTAGCCTTGAGAAAAGGACAAGAGGAGATCAGCCCCTGGATCAGAAATGAAGGTGCTTCAATAACAGGGAGGTGCATCGTTACTGTGTTTGTTCCTGCAGTTTAACACACTATGTTATGCACTCTCTCTCTCTCTCTGCCCTCCATTCTGTGATAGCAGGAATATCTCTAGTGAAACAGATACAGTAAAAGTCCCTTTGTGAGGAACAAAGGACTCTGGGAAAATGAGAAAGGTTGCTGAAGGCAAAATATGGCCATATACATAACAACCTGAAAAGGAGAAACTTCATACCCAGAGAACGGTCAGAGGATATTATCTTCTCCCAGGCTACTTAAAACACACTCTTTGTTTGGATGAGATCACTGTTTTAAAGCACAGCTCATGAGTTTCCAATCGCGAATCATTTATTTCCCCAGCTGAGAAGCAGGAAGGCGTATTTATTTCCCCTCGGCCAGGGAGATGCCCTGGGTACAGATGCCATGTCCAGCAGACCCCGGTAATTAGGAGAGTCATTCATCTCTTTGGCGTCCCTGGTTTTAGGGTTACAGACAACAAATACTGACCCAGCTACGGCGTTTTCCACCTCATGAGGAGGAGACCCTCTGCTTTGACATCTCTGTCCCACAGGAGTTACAAAAGCTGTTTGGCCGGCGGCCCGTCATGGTCCTGCTCCAGGCCCCTTCGATCACACCCCCTCCTACATCTTCCCAGGACCTTCTCCTATCTAAGAGAACTGGATTCTTTCGCCTTTATATTACGATTTATTCAGCAGATCGTCAGCCAGTGGCAGGAGTGGTGCGATGGTGAATTCAACCAGGACTATAGATCTGTGAATCAATGCATTCAGCGTCTCCTACAAACCAGCCATTCCCACACCAGGCCTTGAACCACCTCCACCCTGCCACCCCCCCCCCCCGCCATGAAAATCAGAGAAACAGAGGCTGCAGATGGAGAATCCCCCCGCCTTTTCCCTGGACCCAGACTGAGAATCTAGGGCCCTCTGACCACAGCCTGTCAGGGTGTCCACAGGTTGTCAGGAGAACAGCCCGGAACACCGTGATCCCCTTAGGCACCGGACTGACAACAAGAAGAACATCTGTAAGGACCCCCCAATCACTCATCCTGGGGAAATGATGACCCCCCCCCCCCCCCCAGCCGCATCCTGGAGGCTCACAAACTTGTGTGTGAGCGTGTGACGGCGCTCCAGGACGCCCGCTCACTCCCAGACAAAGCCCCCATTCATTGGGGGCTGCTAAATTGGCGGTGGGGGCTCCGATAAATCATATTTTCCCATCCATTGCCGCTCATTGTCGGCTCACAACAACAGGAATGCCGGTAATGAGGCAGCAGGTGGGGGGGGGGGGGTGGTGAGGGGGGGGCTGCCAGATTAGTCTCCTCAGATCTCCACCAGCCTCAGCCGTCTGGTGCTGATGGAGGCTGTGTCCAAACCGGACATCTCAGCCTCGACAACACAACCCTACCCCCACCCCAACCCCCACCCCCACTGATGGGGAAGCATCTCCTCCCCATTCGCACTCATTTTCCCAGCATCGGTTCAATTGTCGATCTAACTTTTTAAAACACACCATGTGCAAGCTCATTTTGACTAATTAAAGAGTTACGAGAACATGGCCCCCACCTCCGCCCCACCCCATTTAATAATTTTGACCTCATTATTCCGAGCAGCTGCTCTCGGGCTGCCTGGCTGGGGTCTCTACATGATTCCTCTGCTGCTGCCGTACCCGGGTGGGGATTCCTCTGCTGCTGCCGTACCCGGGTGGGGATTCCTCTGCTGCTGCCGTACCCGGGTGGGGATTCCTCTGCTGCTGCCGTACCCGGGTGTGGGCACGCTCGCCATGGGCGGCCGGCCTGTTTCTTCAGCTTAGAAACTTAGAAACAAAGCGGACTTTGGGAAATGTAAAGGGCACAGGGTTGGTTTGTCGATGATGTTTCCAGCCCCCACCTCCCGAGCCAAATTATATTTCCACCATGCTCATAATTACAGAATCATTTTCCTGAGCAAACTTTAAATGAATGTGGCTTGAATTTGGTTACCTTTTACATACTCTCACCTGCTTTGTGAGGCAGACCCCACCGCGCTGCCTCGGGAGAAGGAGGACAACACAGCACAATGCAAACGAAGGCACCACAACTTGTGAAAATAATGCAATTAGCATTTGTGCACAAATTAGAATGCCTTGTGCCGAAATCTGAGATCAGATGAGATCCCCATTATGTGAACAAGCCCCCTTTCCTATTCTTCCTAAAGGCTATAAGCGGTTCGACGGACACGACGCCAAGTTATGACATATAAGTGGCTCTTCTGAGGAGTGGGTCTATTGTTGTGAAATATGCATCCAATTAAAGCGCTGGATGTAGGGGGCCAATAAAGTGTGTATACCCGCAAAGGCGAGGGGGTGAGGGGGGGGGGGGTGCAGGCGTCCTAATGAAGCCCATCTAATATGCCCTGACTGATGCATTTTCTGCCGTTCACGGCTGTTGAATAATTACGGGATTTATCACAAGACACGCCGACTCATTAGGTATTAGCGAGGTTTCATTAGTGCCGTGTTGTTCTAACACTGAACACGATCCGATCTGTGTAATTAGAGGCTGCGGAGTGGGGGCTTGGAACGAGGTGACTTCCATTGGCTTTTTCGGCGGGTGGGGGGGGGGGGTCCCGGAGGTTTGCCCTGTTGTGTTGCCAATTTGCCAGAAAGTCACGTCACAGTACATCACGGTTACAAAAGATCAGGCTGCCTTCCTGCCTGTCGGAGTTCAGCTCAGAAACACCATTTCGGGCTGCTTTATATTTGGCGGCTAAAACAATTGACAGGACATCAGGCTATTTGCTGTTTAACACGATGAGACCATTTGCTCTTACAGACTGACGGGGCACCGGCCCGTTTGCAGCGGCAGAGTGGATAGTAAATAAACATATTGCTCCTCTTTATCTGTCATGTGCACCAGCAGGAAAATGTAATAGTGCAATCAGTGCACTTTCACTTATTTAAGCCGACCCTTTATCAAGCCAATGAACCAAATTTAGTGCAATATTCCGTTACCAACCACAGGACACAGAAACATAAGCACTTTTTCCTGAAATACCAGTTACACATCCCAGTATGCAATTAGAACAAAACCTTCCTGGAAGCCGCTTCCTTTACTATGCCTGTTTAATTTATGGTTATCGATGCATTCTTTGTAGGACTGGTTAAAATAAATAGATATTAAATTTGGATGGTGTTTCCTTTAGCCGTCATCCCAGCCAGCGCCTTCTGTAACAGAGTCATTCGAAGGTGGCTTATATGTGCTTTTCCAGGTTCCTCTACCAAGGAATTATTGATTTGTATTTAATTAACCTCCCGCTAATTTGCTCTCAGCTGACACAAGATTGATTTAGACAATCAATAACATCATATTAAAAAACCGCTGCCACTTGAGACGTAAAATTGCAAATTTGTCCAAAACGTGCTATTTGTTTGTTCAGGGTGTCGTGACCCCGATCTGGAAAAGTGCTCTTTCTTGGCTGCGCTCAAGCAGCAGGCTATGAAAACCGGGCGGAACGAGCGCATGCACGGCCATGCGGATAATGAGCCGGAGATGCTGAGTCTGATCAGCTCGTTCCGTTAGCAGGACCCCGGGTCGCCGGTAACGGGCATGAAGCGTGGCACCTCTGCAGCACCGGCACGGACCTCCTGGGCCCTGAAAGCAACCCGCTCAAGCTGACAGGAGGTTCTGATCCCATATCCCGTCGGCCCGTCTCAGAGGATGCCTCTATTATTAGCTCGTGACCTTTGACCCCAGGTTACAATGTCACATGCCCCCCCCCCCAGGCTGGCACAGATTACAGCAACAAAAGCACTTGTGTATCCAAACTGGTTTTGAGCTTCGGATTTTGCTAAATTTGTGCCAAGGATGACGGTCAATGGTTTGAATACAAGGTGGGTAGGTTTAAAACTTTCGGAATTTCGTCCCACAATCATATTTGGCAAATGCTGGGCAGGAGAAATAAACATGGAGGAAATACAGATGTTTTCAATGGAAGCTGCAAACTTTCACAGAGACTGCAGGATATACTTCCATCGTGGGATAAAACTCAGGGAAGGATTAGGAACTTGTTTTGCTCAGGGTACAAACAAAACTAAACAAAAACAAGACAAAAAAGGGTCCCCACAATCCCATATCTTATAATTACTATTATTTCAAATTATTTCGCAACATTCCCACAAATACTTTCATAATGGAATATCATGAGGAAGGTTATTTAAAAACACAACATACACACAATGTCATTTGTAAATAATCATGCATTCGTATTTTCATTTATAACCTGTGATATGGTGTTTTATATTTCATTTCTTTATTGTAATTATTCTGCGTCCTGACATGAATGTCTGTTCAATGGCATAATCATAAAGAAGGACTCAGCTGTTTGCCAGAACAACAGCAGCGTAATAAATATTCAATGTCTAGAAACAATATGACATATATACATGTCGCACGTTCCATAAACTGCCCGTGTACTACTGTTAGGTTTTGTACACTAATTTATTGACATCATAATTCTCCCTGTTCTTTTATGACTTTCTGTCATGCTCTCTCAAACTCTGCAGACACTCCAAGTTCCTCACGGCTAAGTTTAGTGTCCCGTTCTAACGGACAAGCAGAGCGACTAAGTTTCGCTATTGGTGTATGGAGTGGCACTGGCCCAAAGGTTGTTGGTTTGAGTCCCCTATGTGGTTCATTTGATCCAGGTGCTTAGCCTGAGTTGCGTCACTAAAATTCGCGGCTGTTTAACTTTGGAACCTTCTGCGAATTAGTTGATTAGCTGATGCTCTTGTGATGGACCCCCACACGGAAATGGAGCAGAGACACAGCCGACCAGACGGTATTCATGGAGAGGCGGGGGCGGGGGGCACAGGGGGTGGGGGGCGATGACTGTTGTGTACATCAAAAGTGGGATCTCTCTGCTGTGCGAAGCCGGGCCCCCCTCCCGCGTTTTGATGTCAGATTGTCTCCATCGGCAGATAATCTCCCTCAAATCCCTCCTCATCAGTCCACTTCCCTGAAGGAATCTGCTGCTCTCTAAAGACGACCACAATGCTCCCCTCTCTCTCCCTCTCTCCCATCCTCTCTCTCTCTCTGTGCACAAACACGGGCCTTCATACCCCTGCCGCGGCCGAGGCCCTCGTGGAAAAGGCTTCAGCGAGAAGGCCTAATCACTGATTGATGAAAACAATGAACGGTAAAGTCTGAATTATAAATGAAAGTCAATGTTAATTCTGGACATGAGCCCATTCCATGTAGCTCTCTGAATGCGTTCCAGAGCGGCCGGGAAACACAATTAGTATAATTAAGTCCTAGTGCAGAGCTCACGGGGAAGGGGATGTCATCAAGGACGCAGCGTCCTGGCTTTGAAGGACTCGCTTAGCCCCGAGTAAATACGAGACTCATCTTCTGAAAGGCTTTAAAGAAATTAAACAGCCCTAATGGTGTGCCAGTGAAGTCGTGGTCTGATGGTGCAACTGGATACGCGGTCGCACCAAAAGGCACGAAACGCTGGTAGCGGTGCAGCGAGCTGGGTGTCCATCAGGCATGCAGACCACAGCGGCGAGCAGACCACAGCGGCGAGCAGACCACAGCAGTGTTTAATTACTGTCCTCGGGTTTTAATATTCCGCCGCGTCACTGGCGTTTCCCCCCGAAACAGAACGACAGACATGAACCTTCAAACGGCTCGTTGAAAAGGACAGGCTAGCATGTGCTAACGAGGTGGGCTTCCCTGGCGAGACTGAGGTTCTGGAAAGTTCAGCGTGTCGTGGGTTTGCGTGGCCGTACGAGGCCTGTCTGCCGTGTCGTCAAGGTAAACAGGGTGTGCACTGCGGCGGGGGGGGGGCGCGGTAGAGCTCACACTCTTAAGCGCATCCTCAAGGTCAACAGCACAGTTAGCGGTTAGCTTTGCCTGCTTTGGTGTACGGTGGAGATGAGATGTTTTTTTTTTTGTTTTTTTTTTAATTCGAGGCCTACAGCGGCCTTGGTGACTCCGCCCATTTCATTAAACTCCGTTTGAGTTGCTTAAATGACTCCCCTTTGTGTGACTTTGCTGCCCCGACTGACTCCGCAACCGTAGCATGAGCGCTCTGGAAATTGCCGGAGAACAACAGAGCAAAGAGCCTGTCAGGAATCTCCCACGACGCCCTGCGTTATTTGCTTTTATCGCAATGCAAAGGAAGGATTGTTATTTTTTTCTGGCCCATTTATTAAATTAGGGACAAAGGCACAAAGCTTTTCCACTGAGACCGGCTTCTAATGCGTTTCAGAATCTGCGGCCCTTTTGTAACGGACAAATTAATATACCGGTTGAAAGCAATTCACGATCCCGTCAGTTGAAAGCAAGATTATGAAAAAGGTCAGCTTTGCTCTTGCGTTTGTGGTCAGGGGTGGGGTGGGGTGTGGGGGTGGGAGGGGGGGGGGGGGGGGGCTGTGTGTCAAATGAACCTCAGATTAAGTGGGAATAAGTTTGCCTCCACTGATAACAAAGGGATTGTGTTGCAGAGACCTTGAGGAGCCAGAACAATTAAAGCATTAATAGCCTAAACAGCGGACATGTTTTAATGAACTCGGAGACTCGGGATGCCAATCGGAATTGCCGACGCGCCGGAACAATGAAGCAGTCGAAACTTTGGAGCTGCAAAGACACACTTTTCCTCCACTGCGATTTTCATGTAAGGGTGGTGGGGGGCTTGGGGGGGGGGGGGGGTGTGTGACACGAATATACAAGCAGAAACAAAAGGCACGCTTCACACAAACACGCGGAGCGGGGGGCGGCTAGCCGTCTAGCCCTCGCATGAACGCCACTAGCTGTTGTGCGCCATAGTAACCGCTGTTAAGAGCATCGCGGCATAACTGGGCTGCAGACACAATGGCCGCGGTTATTTTGCCGGCTGTCCTCTGGCTTTGGTGGGATGGAAAGGTCCGGGCCTGACTTTCCCATAGAAGCAGCCAAATTCCCCAAAGGCCCAGAGCAAATCGACGGCCTTTCACCTGGGAGCACTTCTCAATATCCCCGACTGGGTGAGACGGTCTCTGTTGTGGTGTAGAGGACGAACATGGAACCAGAAAGACCCCCATATCATCAGGAGGCTGACGGTAATATTTCCTCTATTTTTCGGGGGGGGGGGGGGTGCTTTAACCTCTGACTCCTGCTGACCCTGAATCTGAGCCCTGGTGCTTCATCGCATCACAGCAACAGATAGCAGTTGGCTGTAAGCTAAAGTTTAAGTCTGAGACAGGCAGTGGTTTGCGGTTCCTGTTACATTAATGTGAATATAACAAACCAGCCATAATGCTGACAGTTCTTAGGGACCAAACGGCAACAACAGGGATCCCGGGATCCCCCCCCCCCCCCTCAGATTAACTCTGAAAACAGAAAACAAAAGTTTTCCATCAAGGGAACATGCAGATGTTTTGTTTGAGCAGGAAACGATGGCGAGCAGTGTTCTTCGTAAGCACTGGTGGGACTTTGTGTTCTTGACATCTCGGCATTCCCAAATTTATCAGCAGAAAATACTGGGGCCAGTCAGTGGTCCAGTGGTCACTGTGACATACGAGGCTTTAAAGGAAATTCTCAGAATCTTATTTGCCCATAATTCCCTGACCACAGTCCATTAATACCAGAAATCTTTTTACAGCATTAAAAACACACCAAGTATACAACCAACAGCAACCTATATAGTTATATTTCCATGTATCATTATGTAACTAATAAATGTATCAGCGCTTAAATTCTTTGTAATGTTTTGCGGTCTGAGTCCGTGACGCTGCACTGCAAGAGAGGCCCCACAGACGCGCGCCTCAGGTGTGAACATTTCCATAGAACTATAAATAATGCATCAGATTGGCTTTATTGCGGTGTTTTAATCATCCTTCGCAAAACCAAAACATATCGTTTACTAAAAGTGCATAGTTAAGCTTGTTTTTGTTGACCCAAAAACAGAACACCTCAGTGTTTTCTTCCAAAAAGTATTTGGATAACATACGAGGTAGCGTTATATATTTTCCTGCATTACATTGCATAAATATTTTTCTCCAAATATCACAAGGACTGCCTTTAGTTATAAACAAGAAAAACAACTTTAGTTTCTGCGATCCCTTATTTTGACAGGTGGTGGCGCCACTGTAAAGTTTCAAGTGGGGGGGAGAAATCCGGAACGTATCAAATAAATTGCTACATTTTCTTCAGTGACATTGAAACTAAATTACACTGCCACGGTTCAAGTAACGTGTTTTCAAAGACCAGACGTGTTGAGAGTCACGCCAGCCTGCCGGCGGTTTGCGACGCCGAATTCTGCTCTGCGCACTATTATTAAAGGGGAGCGGTTTGCCTAACAGAGAATATCTTTAGCCCATTTATTATCTTTTACGAATAATCAAATATTTTAATATTACATAAAGGTGCATCTTATTTTAAAGCACGCAGTTCACAATGCTTTCCCATTTGTAATCTATTTGCTCGGAAAGTATTTCAGAGCTATCGTTTATTTATATTTTTGCATTTTTAACCATTTAGTAGGTTTTATGCAGAGGACGCTGCAAAAACAACATTACTTTTGACTGGAGCGCATGATAGGAGATACAGCTTCCACCCCGAGCCACTAACTACATTTTTCCTTCCTTTACTTGGTGCGCCGAAGTCACTCTCGCGTCCTTCTGATTGGCCGACTTCGTTATTCCGCCTGAATGGGCCGCACTCCGACTGGCTGGGGGCCGATTTACGTCACTCGCACACTCCGTCCCTGCCCGCCCCCTAAGATGAGTACTTGAGATTTTCCTTCTGTCACCGCCACATGTAGCAGCGGGGGGATCGCGGGAGCCGAGCGGTTGTCTGTCGGTGCGGGAAAGCGGGACGCTCATTCCCAGAAGCGAAAGAAATATTAATACGCTCCGTGTCTGCTGCGTGGAAACGATGCCTGTGCGTGTCTGCCGGCGCATTTCCAAGGACGTCCCCGAGCCACCTTTAAAGCCACAGTAAAAACATCGGCGCCGGTGGAAATACAACACAGAAACCACGTTTGCATTAGACTGCAAGTGGTTGCAGTGAGAGATATTTCATAGGACGGTTCGAGATACCGGAGTGGAGGGGCTGCATCTCGCCTTTGACATCTGATTCTGCGACGCGACCACTTCGGTCAGCTCGATCGATTTATTTTGATAATAACAACTACAACAAATAAACAGCTTTTAATCGGAGAGATCTCCGTATCAGGACACGATCCAGCCATTGCATTTTGAGCAGGCGAAAACAGGTAGGTGTTTTCCTGAAAACCTTGAATACCTATGGCTTTTGAGTAATATTTTTACTTTGATTAATTGCGATATATTGCGATTAATGGAGATCAGATGATTGCATTACGAGGCATCCACAAATTTGCCTCCATGCGCGATGACGATGATGTACAGTATAACTGAGAACCAACATTAATTTCATACGCGTATTGCTATAATTATAAAGAATTACGCCATTCGATTTTAAAAAAAGCAGAGACCTCGTCGATGCACGTATACTCGTAGTTTCAGTTTCCCCTATCTCCTGTAGACCCCGATGTCCCCCTATTAAAGCTTAGAGTATTTTTTTTTTGGATTTCCCCCTCCTCCGGTACAGAGATCAGATCATCCGAGCGTAAAGTTGTCAGAGAAGAGGCGCAGGGAATTTGTAATGTCCCCCCGATTATATTTCGCTTTATATTCCTTACTTTGGTACACGATTTAAAAAGGCACCGGGACCACTTTGCCTGCAGCTGCTTAATCTGTTTTCTGTTTCACTGACTCCATGTTAGTGCTTAAATTGCCTGTCCATGTAATTACCGAAGTAAGCCCATTTAATTTAAAAGCTTTTTCCTCCCCTTGAGCCACCCCTCTCTCTCTTTCCTTGAAACTGGCAATGAAACTTGACGATGGCCCCGTCTTATTTATCCTGAGACTTACTTTTCGGACCGGGCGCTTTGATACATCGTCTTTAGATTTAATCAGCGCTAAGGTATTGCTGCTTGTCCTTATGAGCTGCAGCTAATGGAGATATTCAATGCTTTTCTTAGTGTAACGTTTTTCTCCCTCTCCCCCCTCCACCCACCCCTGCTCTCCTCTAATTACCTTTCAACAAAGATTTGGCCGAGTCCTCCATGAAGTCTTTCCTGAAGGAATTGGAAAGGATTAAAAATTAAAATGCATTAGCCGACGAGTGAAATAGAAAAGTGTGCGGCGAATACGAATCGATAAATACACCAGGTACATTTTCCGCAGCTAATAAGGCGAGAAATAAATGGAGCTGGAGGATGCGCCGGTAATTGAAAGTATTAAAGAGGAATGCTCTGGCCGAAAGGGATCCCTTAAAGCCAAATAAATAGCCGTCTATTGATTGTCGCCTGTCACACTGACAACGTTTCTGAGACAGAAAAATGTTATTCTGCAGACCAGCTTCAAATGGACTATTACTGACCATTGAAGCGTGTGTTAATATACCGCAGGTAATAGCGTTTGCTGCTTTTATATAAAAAGCGTCCTGTCCAGAATAATTCATAAGCGGCGCGTACCCAGTATGGACTTTGCGTGTTTTTTATAAGCCCTTAAAGTTGCACCGTTTTAATTAGCGGCGGTATCGTTTTCACGCTCCTTTCTTTCTCTAATAAGCACACAATTACTTGGCTGGCACAGCGCATATTGACCTGCTTTAGCGGTTGCGGGGGGAAGAAGGTTCAATTTAAAGACAATTTAGACTCCTGCATGAAAAGCGATGGCGCTTTAATTGCTCCATCACCCGGAGTGTTATCAGGCAGCAGCCTTAAGCCCGGAGGAACCGCGGGACAACCGCAGCATTTAGATGAGCGATCAAGGGCAGATTAGGGAGGCAAAAGTGGTCTAAATGTGTTTGTATAACAGGTTAAACAAGCCCTCTCAAAGGAGAGCGATCTATTTATACCTGGGATCCCGAAGCTATCGCTGGCATGCTGATGAAATCTGAGAGAAGGGCGCCGAAAGGGCCGGAGGAGAAGCGACCGGGAGCCGCAGGAGGCTCCGGACCAGCAAACATGTCCTCTGTTGCGGTGTCATTTCGGAAAACTACCTATAATAAGCATAACAGGTCTGACAACTGGTAGCCGAGCACAAAGGCAGCGCGATAAATAAACGTGCGGCTTTCGGGCCCCATAATGAGGTGTAGTTTTCACTGAAGCCCCGTCTTAATGACTCATGTTTGGAAACCCAACGCTTTTGCTAATTCCCCTGGGTGAAAGAGCACAGTTGCATTGTTGAAGGACTGGGGGCACATCAGAAATAATAATAAAAAAAACCTTCCTGTGATACCGCTCCACTTTCCTGCTACAAAATTAGCCCCGTGTAAATGTCAGATGTATCAGTATTGATGGGCTATTCATGTCTTATCTGTAATGGGTATTGTAGGAGAAGTTCGGAAGGGGGTCAGAGCATCTGCGAGGGGGGGGGGGGGGGGATGTGAAAAAAACTTCTCTGAAAACTTGCTCCTACTTACCCAAGCCCAAACCCTCCATTTCCGCTGTGGCTGGCCTCTTCAGCCTGGGTTGGGTTTCACCGAGACGTAAGCAGACCCTGGTTTTCCTGTTCAGCCACCCTCTGCCAGCCCGTGATATTTGCTTCATACTTTCCTTAACCTGAAGGACCTGTTTTTGTGTCTTTTTGTTTGCCCCCCCCCAGACACTGCTGTCACAGACACCATGGTGAATCCCAGCGGCAGCACCCAGCCACCCCCCGGCGGAGCGGGGACCCTGTCCTGGAAAAGGTGCGCGGGGTGCGGGGGCAAGATCGCCGACCGCTTCCTGCTGTACGCCATGGACAGCTACTGGCACAGCCGCTGCCTGAAGTGCTCGTGCTGTCAGGCCCAGCTGGGCGAGATCGGCACGTCCTGCTACACCAAGAGCGGCATGATCCTCTGTAGAAACGACTACATCAGGTGAGGGGGTCACCAGCGGGGGGCGCCAGCGTCCCAGTGAGAATTGGGGGTGCCGTTGACACCCTGGCAGGGCTGGAGTGGACGGGCGGCTTCGCCGAGCACCGTTACGTTCGCGTTTTCCGTAAATGGGAACAAACCCCATCCCTGGGCAATACGTGATTTTTTTCAGGTTGGCAGGATATTATTATCTATCCCTCGGCGACGAGGTTTGTTAGCCATGATGTTTACACGCTTTATTAAATCACACTGGAATTTCCCCCTTTCGCGGGACGCAGGTCGTCATGAGGACCCCCCTCACTCCTTTCTCATGAGCTTTTGGAGCACGTTGTAGACGAGAGGTTAGGTCAGTAGAGGACACGGGTCCGTCTGGAGAACTCGCCGTCTCCTGTGTACCAAATGGCTCATCGCTGGATAACGCTATTTCCCCCCCCCCCCAAGAAAGCCAAAAATCGTAACATTAAGATGTCGGCGCCGCCTGCGACTTCCTTCCTTCCCGGACGGCCGTCCCGAAAGGTCAAGCTGTCAAGATGAAAGCGGCTTCTTATCCTGGGCTTTTGCATTAAGAAAATACCGGTGGTCTTTTATAACCGGCCAAAAAATCTCTGCGTTTGTCAGTTTTATCAATCCCCTCGTGGGGGCGGTTATAAAAAGCGGCTGTGAGTGGACGTCGGGGACCTTCTGTGCTTGTGAAATTCGGGTGAGTTTCGAAGACACAATTGCAACAGAAGAAAAGACCCCTGTATTACGGCGTTAATTTAAGAACAGGCTTGGACTCTCGATGTAAAGTCCGGGGATTAAGGAAAGCACGTCCCCTTTGGCAGAAAATCTTGTCGCTTCGGGATTTTGCAAGAGAAAGTTGGGGAGTTTGGGAATGTGACTCCGAAGTTCTGGGGCCTTCGGAGGATGGTGTACAAATCTGAAGGGACGTCCGTGTAGGACGCCCTGCTTCAGAGGAACGGCGAGCTTCCTGTCCGCTTCCGTTTCCCAGATTTCGCTTTCCAGCCTCGTTAGTTTAAAACAATGACGCGGGAGAGCATTTCGTTATTTTGATAATGTAACATCGTCAATTGAAGTGCAGCTTCAATCAGCTGAATGGAATCAAATGCGGGGGTTGGGGGGATGAGATGGTGGTGTCTAGTGGGGGGGGGGACCTTAAAGAAATAATAAAACTCATCTTGCTAACGGAGGAGCGCGCTGGAGCGCTCGGCCAACGCGGCGGAAAATGCCCATCCGATTGCTGCTAGCCTGACCATGTCACACGTCACACTTCGAGTGACTCTCCTCATCTAGAAGATTTCAGAAATAATTTTTAATCTCCCTCCTCTGATGGGCTAACCGCACGTCATGTGATCTCCCAGCATTCCCGGGCCCTGCAGACTAACTCTCCTTAGCTTCGTTAGCTGCCTGCTAACGACAGTGTTCAGATGACATGGTATCAAAGCTGTAGGTGCAGCTGTGGTCACGGTCGTGCATTTTGCGCAGCTGGGGGGGAGAATCCGCACACGTGACTGCAAGTGAATTTAAGTTTCCTGTGGCCCCTCCCCCGTTAAGCTTGGTCTGGTCGATAGCACGCCGTGTTGTAATGGGCAAGCAGCCTAATTAAAAACCTGGGCGAAAAGCGAAGAGGCCTCAGCGACGGTAACGAGGGCGCTCTCCGTGAAAAGCGCAGAGCGGGAACGGCGCTCGCAGGCGGCGGATCTGAGCCCAGATAAAAACCGTCTGACGGGGAGTCTGTGCAATTAAAAGCTTTAATTAGCGCTTCCTCCATTTTCCTTTAGCCCTGATGGGTTTAATCTAATGAGATCTGGTCTCTGGCTTGGATCTTCTCTGAATGACGTGTCCGAAATGGATGAGAGCCACATCGCAAACAAAACATTTAATTAAGAAAATTGGCTTTTTTTGGAGGGGGGGGGGGGATTATTACGAGGGCTGGGTGCCTCTCGGCGTTAAAGGCGCAGGTTCATTTTTGTAATGGAATATGAATCGCTGCCGTTAGTGTAAATAATACCGGGCCGGCCAGCGTTCATTAATCTGCGAGGCGGGGAGTGGGGGCCTGAGACGGATCGGCGGAGCGGGTGCAGCAGGCCGCATTAGTCTCCGTGAGGGACGCGCATGACCCGAGCCGAACCGCTGCAGCCTCCTACAAATCAAATGGGCCGGACCGTGCGGCAGGCACATCGCCGTCGAACACCCCTGGCCACGTGCTTGGCGCTGGGGCCTTGGAAAGCGCCCTGAAACGCGCGCACACGCGCATGCACACGCGCATGCATGCATGCTAACGCAGAGCCACCTTATTTTAATTGCACTCCTCCTGCAAACTTACTTTCCCTGCCTGTGTTGCTGCTGTTCTGTCGGTTTCATTCTCTGCCTCTTCTCCTCTGCTTGGCTGTAAGAGGAACCCAGCTAGGGAATTAATTTAGCTAGTAATCACGCGGCTGCTAGATGCTGTGAATGCTGTCCTTTTAATTGAATAGGCTAGGTAATTAAATGGCACTTTTCCAATAGAATGTGCTAGGTAAATCTAATAGTTGGTTATTTAATATGGCTTTGAAGTCTGCCCACTCGAGCAGTATGACAGCGCAGGGGCATGTGAGCTATTAGTGGGGAAAAACCGGGATCTCAAAAATTAATTAAATCGCATGCAATTTAAGGGAAACGTTTATCTTGATTTGTCATAACAGAATTAATTCAAGGCCGCCAATTCACTCGGGGCCAGATCTGTTTCTCTGAATTAACCAAGCGTAATTTAACAGATCCCCCCCATACCCCTGCCCCCCTGCCTCCCCCCCCCACCCCACCCCACCCCACCCTACCCTCCTCTTAAATGCAGAGCACACTATTATGCAAAGCTCTTTTTAACTTGTATTGATATTTTTCTGCCTGTTTTTATTTTATTTAACTTTATGATGGTATATAACTTGTACTCGTATGTTGCTCACTGTGCATAGACACCCCAGCCCTGTGTTTGATGTAATCTTCTCTGGTTTGGTTTTTGTTGCTCATTTAAACATCTGGTCTGGGACCCTTTCTCACTAGACCCCGAAAGTTGTCCAAACGCCAGCCTCCATGTTGCTATCGTGTTGCGTAAGATGCCCAATCTAAGGGAAAGCAGACATGACCCCTTCTGCATCGCCACTCTATAGCTGAATAATTACCCCCACCTCCCCCCCCCCCTGCCCTCCAGGACCCAAACCCAGTGCCATGGTCGTGTTAAAGAGCTTCTGGGCCTTAATTACATGGACTCTGGGATCTTTCCCTCCGAAACAGGAGTTCAAGGAAAAGCAGCCTATTAGAATTTCAGCGCAAACCCACACGGGCCGCTATCTGCTTAACTGAGCACCTGATGGCTTCAGATCTTTAAATCAAAAGCTCTCCTTGACAGTCCCCTGGTCAAATAATTAACGGGGTGGTTGTGATGAAGCAGGAATGAGAGCAGGAGACTGCAGGTGATTGGCGAACAGACACGGCGTGTGGTGGTCGCTGACGCGGTGTCTCTCCTCAGTGCGCTGCGTGGGCCCCCCTGGGCCCCCCACCACGTGCAGAGGGATCGCCGGGCGCAGAGAGAGCCACAGAGACAAGGCGCCTGTCTGCCAGTCTGGGCTGGTCCTTCCAGTTTGGTTACTGATTGTTGGCGTGTCAGAGATGAGGCTAATTATTTTCGAAACGGAGTTTTGATTCCCCCTGTCGAATCGATGCTGCCGTTTGTTTCACTTCGGGGTTTTTATATCTGGAGGCGTTCCCCGGCCATGTGACACTGTGCCCCCGCATCAGCCAATAGGGGTCTGTGTCATGGTGATGACGGCCCACCCCTGGTCCGCTCTTTCAGGGAGGGGGTGGGCGCTTATTTCAGTCTGGAATATCTGTGTGTGGACGTGGGGGAGTGGGACTGGGGGGGGGGCGACGTGATGAAAACAAGTCATTTTCTCCTTGTGTTCTCCCTTAACGGGCCTCTCTCGCTCGCTCTCTCCGGCGGCGCCAGACCCTGTGTCCGGCCGCCTTGGCCCCGCCCCCTTCCCGCGACGTGGCCGACGGAGTCCGTGCGTGCCCCCCAGCCGTCCATTAAAGCCGGCGTCCCTGTTTCAGATGCACGCCGAGTAACGCTATACTCGTCCCCCGCCCCCCCCCCCCCCAGCCCAGCCCCCCTCCCTGGAGCATGTCAGATGCTGTGGTCTTATTTGATTGCACAGGAAAACCGCGGTGATGGAGCAAACACCCAGCCAGATACGATGACAAATGGTTCCAGATCCCAGTAAATTACTTTCTGCTCAAATCGAAATTTCATTCAGTTTGTTGCCGGCCAAGATGAAGTAATCTAAATTGTAGACTCCAGAGCAGATAGAGCGAAGTTGGAGCAAGCATTTCATTATCGGGGGGGGGGGGGGGGGAGGTAGGGTGGGGGGGGGGGAGCTAGGGAAAAGGGCCGTGGATGAAAGCGATGAGCGCGAGCAAATCTGAAGTGTTGACACCGTGATTGAAAAGGTTAACCCATGCACGCTATATATCAAGCCGGCTTTCTAATGGAAAATCTGCAGTGATGGAGGCTTTGCAGGCAGCCATGCCGCCTGTCTCAGATGTGGGATCAAATCCTCTTAGCCGGCCCATTTGCCTGCGTCCCTGCGGCTATCATGCGGCGGACGGGAGGGCCGCGTCGACG
Source organism: Paramormyrops kingsleyae (assembly GCF_048594095.1). Lineage (NCBI taxonomy): Eukaryota > Metazoa > Chordata > Actinopteri > Osteoglossiformes > Mormyridae > Paramormyrops > Paramormyrops kingsleyae. The sequence continues at coordinate 4,658,820 of NC_132817.1, read as the reverse complement.
CCCCGCACCCGCGTCCTTCGTTACTGGTCTGTATACTCTGTCGTTGTCATCATCGTTTCCCCCCCCCCCCCCCCTTTACATGTAAGGTGTGATTTCATCCTTGCGCCGTTGACGTTTCTACCAGTTCGCGGGTTGATCTCGACCGAGAAAATATCCCCCGAAAAGCTTTCCTGTGAAAATTCGGAGCTCTCCTCTCCTGATGTGGTGGAGAGGTACACGTTTGCAAGATGGCGGGGGAGGGTGGCGCTCAGTCCTCCCGATAAACGGGAATTTATGTGGCCGTCTCAGAGACCCCCCATCCCGACAGCAGCGGCAAACCAATTTACGCAGTCGGCCTGCGTCACAGCTGGGTGATGAATGCGGCGAGATGCGCAGATTCCGCGGCCGGACGCTCTTCACTGTACTGCCGATGCTGACATGACTTCCTCCCGATTTTTCTCCTCTGCAGATTATTCGGGAACAGTGGGGCGTGCAGTGCATGCGGCCAGTCCATCCCGGCCAGCGAGCTAGTGATGCGGGCGCAAGGGAACGTCTACCACCTCAAGGTAACCCTGACCGTGATGCCTGGGGGGGGGGGGGGGGCAGGGCTTGGGGGAGGGCCTCACCGGTAATTTGCCATATACTTGTGCATGAACGTAGCTAATGGCTTCAGATATCCTCCCCCGGTGACGTTCATGGATGACGTGTGACCCCCCAGGGACCCCCCTGGTGACCCTCCTGAAATGAGAACTAAGACATGTGATGCGATGGTGTGAACGACGGGGTCTGGGCGCGATGGGCTGAGTGATTAAAGCAGCACAAAGTCGCCTTTCAGGCCCGGAATCGGGCGGCGGCCGAGGTGGGGGGGGGGGGCTTTGTTTTCATTGAATCGCTGCCCGTGTTGTGAATAAGGCTGGTGTTGATTCAGAGCGGTACTTTTCAAACACGAGGTGAGGTGGGGGGGCTGCTTTTTCCCGTGTGTGTGTTTTGGTTGACCCTCTGCAAACACGTGCACCCGCCTCCGGGTGCACGTGTTTGCAGAGGGGTGGGAATGTGGGGTGGGAATGAGGGCCCCTCGCAGCCGGCCTTGATCTGATCCTGAAACCCCCCCCCCCCCCCCCACAGTGCTTCACGTGCTCCACCTGCCGGAACCGTCTGGTGCCGGGCGACCGGTTCCACTACATCAACGGCAGCTTGTTCTGCGAACACGACAGACCCACCGCCCTCATCAACGGGCACCTGAACTCGCTGCAGACGAACCCGCTGCTGCCCGACCAGAAGGTAGGCCCCGCCCCCAACCCCGCCCCCTGCACCGCCCCACCAACATGGGAGGGAGAGGGTGTATGGAGGCCCCTGGGCCGTGACGACCTTTGGCCTGGATTGCCCTCCCTGTTTAGGGTCACCTCTACATGATGTGTGTAGCAGACGTACATCACTTTGGACGAAAGCAAGTCAGGCAAACGGTACATTACAGTCATACAGCTGTGAAGGAATTGATTAAGCATAAGCACAGCTATTCCTGAGGAACACACTTGTGGAACGTTTGTCCACCAAAAGGAGGCTGCCGGCAAGTGTCTTGATCCCTTGACGGTGCAGTGTTGGGTCCGTGTACACGGGCGGCCTTCAGGGCTAGAAGGCACCGGAAGGGCAAGACCCTGGAGTCACATGCAGGAACAGGATTGGAGTTTTGCTGTGGCGGAAACTCATTTGTAACAATTACTGTCAACCCGCTGGACGCCGAGGCCCGAAAGGCAGGCCCAAACTGCCCGAAAGGCAGGCCCAAACTGCCCGAAAGGCAGGCCCAAACTGGAGCTTTTTTCTTTTTTTAATTTTTATGGAGTCTGCCTGATTGTATTTGTATCATATTTCATTGTGATTATATTTTGAGGTCGTCGATCTATTACTCTTGCCAGCCGAGAGATTAAATCTGATTGTCCAAGGATGAATTTTAATTAAAAGATTAATTTTAATTTCAGATGGGTGATGGATTCTCCTCCCCCATCGCTGCCGACCGCATGTTTGACTTTGTCTCTGCGAGGCGGGAGGCCCCGGCTGAGTCATCTCGGGGTATCGAGATGTTCCCACGCCACCCCTAACTCCGCACGCGTCTTCACCCGTTAAGGAGCGTGGCCCTGGGTACCGCTCATGTGACGATGCCGGAAATCGGTGGGTGGAATTTTCTGCACCCGGGAGTAAATTGAAACAGATCTATTTATTGGGGAATCTAATCTGCCGACTGACGGGGGCGCTTGTTGCGTTTCGTGCGAGCACAGCGGGCACACCAGAGCGTGCTCGTGTGCCACCCCCGCGGTCGTCTCTGCTCGGGCCGCTGCTCCAGAGTAGACGGCCTTCATTGAGGCTTCTTGCCGCACCTTTTAAGGCGGCCTGACGCCTTGACACTGACGGCACCTAGCATGTAACTTGAAAGCCGCCTGAAGGCAATGAGCCGCCTTAATTTGAAGCGTCTCTCTAAACGCTGCCCCCTGGCTGGCATGGTGAGCATTAGCAGGCCTCATCCTTTATTTATACGGCAACATCTATCGTAGAGAAAACGACTGAATTATTAATGTTAAAACACAACTGGAGTGATGGGCCCGGCCCTTTAATTATGGGCAGGACTTCGTTGGGACGGCCATGTTCAAACGGAGAGGGGAGGTTCGCCTTTTCCCTTTCAAGTGTCAGTTTCCTTAGGTGTTCTAATAGGATGGCATTCGACGCGTGGCGGGAGCCGGTCATGTGACCGTTAATAGGAGGAGGAGCCTGTCGTCAGTGTGGCGGGATGCCAGGAATCCACCGGCGATCGCTCACGGATCCGTGCGATTGGATGTTGGGGGAGGGGGGCGCTTCAGGTTGCTGACAGGCATCCTTCAGCATGCCCCTCCCCCCGCGCCGCCGGCGTAATTGGTGCTGTCCGTGTCCGCAGAGCGAGGCACTCGCGTGTTTGTCAGCTTCTCCAGCCTGGCCGCTAATCTCTTTGTTCAGGACAGACAAATTACCTTCCTCACAGCGAGCTTCAGACCCCCCCCCCCCCCCCCGCAAGAGGAATGCCTGGCCCCATTCCTTTAATTAGCCGCAAAGTGGGGGGGCTTTGCCGTTACTAATAGACCTCAACTCTCTCCGCAGTCTGAGGCAAGGGAGGAAGCAGGGGGGCGAATCCCGACACAAACCCTGCTGGGGGGGGCGCCTGTGGAGAGCGTTACCCGTTTGGTTGGGGGGGGGGGGGGGCGGTGGGAGTCGAGGATCAAGCGGCGTGTGGCCTTGTCGGGATCGAGTCCCGGTCGATCAGGAACGGCTCCTCAGACGCACGTGAAAGCGTTGGGGGCGGCGATGGCCGGCAGATGGCCACACGCTCATACCGCCGATAAATTACTCCGGGCTTAAGTGTAGCTGGCAGTAGATGATATCATCCCGACTTCATTAGATGCTGAAAATGGAAACTCAGCGGCTGGGGTGGGGGGGTGGGGGTGGGCTGGCCATTCCTGACAGCATGGCCTTGTCACAGAGCGGGGGCCGTTTGTGGTCCATTTGAACGGAGCCCTTTTCCGGGCCTCAGTGAGGAAGGGTGCCCCCCCCAACTACGCCCCTTAATGTTGCATTTTTAAATTTAGAGTTTTCATTTTCTTTTATTAATGAATTCTTCTCTCGCCCCACAGGTGTGTTAGGAGAGGAGGAGTTACCCCCCCCCCCCCCAGCAGAGCATTTTCTGCCATCATCACCCTTGCAAGTGTCAGCATTCCCTGCAAACAATCCCCCCGCCCCCACCCATCCCCTGAAACACCTGCAACCATAATCCTTGTCACGGCATTCAAAACACGCTAACCCCCCCCCCCCCCGCCCACACGCCCCCTTCCCGCTTCTACACCTCCACGGATGGACCCCCCCGCCCCCCATGTGGGAAATGGCAAGCTCTACAGGCCTGGACTAGAGGGGAGGAAGTTCTGGAGGGATCAGAGTCAGGCAGAGAGACCCGGATGGAGCCAGGACTTTTCAGAGAGAGAAGACAAAAAATAAACACTAACCAAGCCTTTGAGGAAATAAAGGGAGCAGTGACGCTTTTTCCTTCTTCTTTCCAAGTCCACTCCTTTGTGAGACCCTGATACTCCTCCTTTCTATATTTTTAGTGTTGTAAAGGGAATTTGTCCCAATTTCGGGGATTAGAAATGACTTTTCGTGGAGATGGGGGTCATTAACACTTTGTGTATCTGTAAAATGCCATGTATGTATGTATGCATGTAAGTGGTTTTTTTGTCCCGACGTGGCTAAACTCTACCCCTCACGCAGAGCCCAGTTCCAAAACCACCGCCCCCCCCCCCCCCCCCCGCCACGAACTGCAGACCCCTCCAATCCGGCGGCAAAGCGAGCGGAAGCGGTCCGCAGCGCTAACGCACTCTTCATGTAGAGATTTTTCTCCAACCTATAATTGCTCAATGGAAAAAAAAAATAAATCTATTTGTGATATTTTCAGAGACATTTGCTCAAGTATGGTGTATTTAATTAATAAAAAGTTAAAAGAGATGAGGTCACCCTGCTGTTTTTCATGCAACCAACGATGCGCGTTCTTCTGTCGTATTACTTTGTTCCCCGTAAAAAATTCGTCGATGAAACATTTTTCCCCAAATCCTTCTTTCTATCGTGATACCTGCTCCGTCCCGTTAGCGGAGCGCGACCACTTTTCTCCCCTTTGAGTTAGATCTCTGAACGTCCTGCTCACCGATTATTAAATAGCTTGCTTACGTGACATGAGGTCTGGCCTCATCGCGTCCGGAGCGTCTTTCCTCGGGAATCGGTTCATTAGCTTTTCTGCCTTTTATCCCACCTAAACGACTCGCTCGGGCCCGTTCTGGAACCGGCTCGCGGGCCCTGCCGGCACTGATGTGTGTCTGAATGAGGTGGGCCTCGCCCCCCCCCCCCCACGTCCTCAGGGATTATTAATCCTAATAAAAGGCCCATAATTGAAACCCAATAAATATAAAGATGCCATTTTTTCATTAACACATGTTACTCATCGGCCGACCGCCGCGTACAGACGGGAAAATTCCCTTTGAAGATTTAATTAGCGAGGGGAGAGCAGGCGGGCCTGGCTTGCTGCGAATGGATGGGCCATTTACAAAGCGAATTGGCACTGGGACGCGGCGCGCGGGGGCCATGCTGACGAGAGGCATTGGCACGTGTATCGCGTGGGGGGGGGGGGGTGCTTTTGCAAGACAGTCCCCTCTGCCATCTCTTAGGTGTTCCGGCAGGTTTCACGTGGTTCCGGTTTTAGGGAGTTCTGGGTCTTGATGTTTGCCACCACTCAAACCACATATTTGTGTGGGTCCCCCTGTTGGCCACAAACAGTTACTACACTACAAGGTAACCCTCAAAGTGACTTTTGGAGTGGCACCCCAGAAAGAGCAGACCCACCCCTGGGTCTTTGGAGTCCTATTGATCAGAGGTTAAAGGTAAAACCCTGGTCTGTTTGGCCAAAGGGCTGAAAGCTGAGGTCAGGTCACAGGTGAGGACAGGCCTTCGAACAGCCGCTGGGCTTGGTGCTGGCCGACGTGGGAAGAGTCTCTCACTCGCATGGCGTTTAGGTAATACAGGACACGGGCACATGAGGGACAGCCCTACCCGGGTCCTTCCGCTGTGCGGGATGTGGACTTGAAGTGCCAGGAATTCATTGACCTCACATAGCACTCGGTTATCCAATTTGTTTTTTTCTGCATAGTAATTAAATTTGGGCGTGTGCTGGAGGCTTGGTTGGTAACTTGGGCGGGGGAGGTGGGGTCTCAGTACATAGCCGCCCAATCAGTGTGGCTTTAAACAATCATGCCCCTCACTCAGTGCCAATCGCAGTAGGGATGAGTGTGGTCACGCCACCAGCCCAGTTCCTGGACGCGCCGCTGTGTGTGAACCTCAGCTTAGGCGACGTTAATGATCTGCTAAGTTTGCGTTTGTCGGAGAAAGAAATTGCTTTTTCCACCCTAAAGGTTGGTTATTAGCGCTGGCGGGGGGGTGGTGAGGGGGCAAAGTCAGACTGGCTTTTTCAGTTAATTTTCCCACTAGGAGCACAGTGGGTAAAAGGGGACAAGCCCCCCCCAGCCCCCCCAAGAGGGTGCTAAATTACGGGAGTGTGTGTGTAGGGGGGAGGGGCAATCTGACAGCGGCTGAATCAGTATGACACCCACGTATGTGACTGGGACTTTCATTCTTACGCATGACGTAACGGAAAAGGCCCGGCTATAAAATTGACGGCCATCTCGTTTAATCTAGGCATATTTACAGGGGCGATTCCAGGCGGGCACCTCGCTGGGACGCACTGTGCCGGGTCCTGCCGTGGAGCCTATCCCGACATCCATATGCAGCCCCAGGCCTTTCGCACAGTTATCGTTAAATAAAGTCAAGGTGAAGCACTTTCCGTGATAATTATGACACCATCCTCCAAACAGAGGGTACCAACATCACACTTGTTTGCTTGTAAGGACCCAGCCCGTGTTCAGCTCTGTTCTTCCTGCTAAATCTGTCCTCCGGAGTTGAGAGTGATGACGTCTCCGGCTAGTTTACTTTTGCGTCCGAGTGTTTCAGTCTGTTTTTAAATCGGGAGAGAATGGTGCAAGGCTCAGTCCCTTGAAAGCTAATGTGTTTCACACGTCCCGTTAACTATGTCCCTATCGGCAAAACCCCAAGCAAAGGTCCCCTCGACCTTTTAGCTGCCCGTCGATTCGCCTGGACACAAGTGGTGCCATGTGCTTTGTACCTGTTTGCTGGCGATGATCTCATATCCTGTTCCCGTAAACGTGATCCCAATTAACTATTGTAACACAGTCTATTAATCTGCAGCTATTTAATGGCAGGCCTCGGAATCCCGGCCTGCACTTCCAGACCTCTAAGATTACAGCTGTCATTCACGGCGGCGGTTTCCACATGCAAGGCCCCAGCCCACCTCTTTGATGTGCTGAACTGGGGGCAGGCTAATGGAAGGGGTCCATAACAATGGGCTGCACTTAATGCACACCCAGGCCGTAGAAACACACGCCACACAAAAGCGGTTTTTCTGCCATTTCTCGTGGGAGGGGGGCATATTTGCTTTCAGAAAACTTTTTTAGAAAAGTCATTTTGATTCCTCTGTCAATTTGACCAGGTCCTACAAAGCCAGATGTGAAAGGAGCAGGTCGTCGTCCTCGGTGGGAAGTCAAAACGCCGACATCGCCGCCTCAGAAGGCCCGCGTTGTTGTCGCCGAAGAGCGATGCCTGTAGCAGAGGGAAGATGTCAATGCTAACATATGAGTCACTTCTGTGGCCAGGGCTATCACTAACACTGAAAAACCCCCGTAAGTGGTGCAAACCGGTAGCCCATCTCCCAGCTGTTTGTGTTTTGATGGCGATGTTTATTTAGGTTACAGTTTTAAGGTGGCATGAGCAGACAAAGTGATAACCACCAAGGACACAGCCAGGCAGGGACGCATCGCTTACCACTACAGGTGGGGGGCGCCTCTTGTCGTTTCCGGGGACTGGGAAGGCTAACCTGGGACGTGAAATGCGCCGTAGTGTAGGCAGCTCTGTCCCAGTTCCCATTTCCTGAAGCACGATCCTCAGACGCAGAGTGGCTGCTAACAGAGGCCATCGCTGAAGCCGCCCGGCTGGAGGTTCAAGCAGAGAAAGGTTCTTGTCTCGAAGATTCCAGAGCACCGATAGGGGGAGGAGTCTTTTAGGTCACTTTGTAGGGGAGGAGTCTTTTAGGTCACTTTGTAGGGGAGGAGTCTTTTAGGTCACTTTGTAGGGGAGGAGTCTTTTAGGTCACTTTCTGTTTGTTTAGTTACAGCGAGTCACTCAGCCGTTATTCATCCATATTTATTTTATTATATCGAGTTTCACGGGTCAAGAAGCCAAATAAATAAAATGAATTAAGCTGCACAGCAAAGTTTTTGGATGAACTTGTGTGTTTTTTGTAACTTTCAAAGTCGTATTTTCCTCGGAGATGTAAAACACACATTGTTCCTGAGTGAAATACTTACTGCTGATAATTATCTTTTGGCTGTTTGGGGCAGAAAATGTCCCACTCGAAGCTTTTAAGTCAAGCAGAACGTGAAACAGGACAGAGGTAAGTACAGCCCTGGCCGCTGCAGGCGGTGTTTCCAGCGGTGACGTATAACCGCCAGTACTCTGCCGGCCGGCCCCAAGCGCCATTCTAGAACATTCCGCCGGCTTGACTGCAGCACGTTAGTCACAGATGCCTTTCCTAGCAATATTACATCTGCCCCCCCCCTTCGCCATTTCATGGAGCCTTCACGAACCCACCTACCCCTCTTCAAAAACGGCACCCTGTGTATGAGGCACCAGGTTATCGGATCCTTCGTACCCTCACGCTCCTCTGAGGGTCCCTGCTGTTGTACCCGCATGCGAGGGAACGCGCGAAAACCCTGAGGGCCGGCCGAGGAGCTGAACCCTAAGTGCAAATGATCAGGCTGCAGGTTTTATTGTCTCACGTGATCAGGGGCGCAGAGAAACATTTTTATGCCAGAGTTGTGGGGTGGGAGACAGGTGTGTGGGGGCTTTGCATCCACAGCAGTGCATTAAACACAAGGCAGTGCAGGCCAAGGGACCAAACCCTATATGGGATGGGCTTCTAAATTTACATTTTTTTTCCTAAAACCATTTAATCATCCTTCCATTTTCCAACCCGCTTATCCTTCTGTGTCGCAGGGAGCCTATCCCAGAAGCTACAGGCACGAGGCAGGGAACAACCCAGGACGGGGGCCAACCCATCGCAGGGCACATCCACACATGCACACCTATGGGCAGTTTAGTAACTCCAAATAGCCTCAGCATGTTTTTGGACTGTGGGGGGGGGGTGGGAAACCGGAGCACCAGGAGGAGACCCCACGACGTCACGGGGAGAACATGCAGACTCCACACCCATTGTGTGTGGCAACAGTGCTAACCACCATGTCGCCCCACCATTTAATCATTTGTCCCATATTTTTGCATATGTTTCATACTCCCTTAATTGTAGGGGACCTGGAGGGGAGGGGTGTGTGTCCCATATTTCTCCGGGGGGGCTGAACCCCCCCCAAGGGTCAAGGCAGTGCAATATAAGAATAAGTGACCCATGAGTAAGCAATAAATAGGATGTAATGAGGGGAAGGGGTGTGCAGGTAGGTCACCTATGCAAATATATATCAGCACAGCGACACTGGCAGGACCCGAGCCGTCCTAGCAGAACGCCGGAGCACAAAGTGCTTGAATGCCTCCTCACGCGATGTGGCTAGCGGTAACACTGCTTTTTCTGGTCAATTTCCTTCCCACGGCTTGCCCCCCCCTCCCTCCCGCCGTAAAGAGGGAGCAGGGGCGGCTTGTTTCCAGCCGCCGTGTGAGGCGTCCGCTGGAGGCTGGAAGCGCTGCCTCGCCCGCTGGGAGCCGCCGTCACTTATTGGGGTGTTCAGTGACATACTGTGGGCCATGCAAATATTGGACAGGCAATTAGGGACAATCTTGTTTGCCCTAAAGAGCAAGGTAATACAATCCGGTCCATTATGTGTTCTGCGAACGCTAATGCAAGGCACCCTGGGAAGGGTATCTCTTTCCCCACTTTTTTAAGTTAAAAGGGTTGTTTTATGACGACGGGGTTTATTTCGCGGAGGGCTCTTTGGCATGTTAACGCAGCCGTGGGAGGCGTAAATGCACCCCACCCCCCCCCCCCCCCCCCCCAGAGTGGGACAAAAGCGTGCAGGCCGCCTCTCTCCGCCGGACCCGGCAGGGTGTTTGTGCAATTCTCATTTTCCCAAGGACAAAGTGAGGGGACCCCTCCCACCCCGTTGGTTTTTTTGCAACCCGACGCTCTCAAAATACACCCCCCCCCCCCGCAACTGCTCATGTCTGAGTGCCTCTACACAGAATGTTTGATTTCATTCCTGGCTGAAAAAGCAAAGTACCTGGAATTAACGAAAAAAAAAAAAAAAAGCCTGTCGATGGTCTCGCAAACCCCCCCCCCCCCCCTCCGAGGCAGGGCAAGCATCACACTGAATTATCAGAGAAGGTACATTTGACAGTGATAATTAAATTAAGCTTTACTTGCCCTTTGTACATTGGCATGTGTGTGTTTGCATTTATTCCGCCTTGCTTTTCGTTATGAGACACACACACACACACACACACGAGGGGACAGAGAAGCTTAGAGTCCAAAGCAGAGGCTCAGCCATTTATCTTGGGGGGGTTCTAGGGTCTTGCTTGAGGGCCCAGTAGCGATATAACAATTCTGCTGGGCACCGGATTTGAACCACCGACCTTCTGATCTCAGGCAGAGACGCCTAACCTGCTGGATCACATACTTCCCCGTTTGTGTCGACAAGGCTGCCAAACCTCAATTTCAGACATCCTAGGTCGGCTCTCTCCTAAAATGCATCGGCAACCGTGGCCAAAACGCACAGGAGGCCTTCTCAGATTAGCGGTTCAAAAAGAAATCAGACCAACTTGTCTGCTTTAGAAACTATTTGGTCTGTTCGTCCTCAGTGTCTTCGTCCTCCTAGATTGACTTTATATTTTACTTCTTTTCCACGTGTCAGGGGTAGAGGTCTGCACACACCCCAAACCCCCTCAACCTCGTTTAGCCAGGTTGTGTTTAATTTGACCACCTTAAGAATGCATTAAGAATGCCCTTTAACGTCTTGCTAGAACCTTCTAAGTGCTCAGCTGAATTTGGCGTGAGGGCGGAAAGCTTTTGCTGCAGGACGGCGTCGCATTGAGTACACCCAGTCCAAATAATTGCAGCGGAAATGCATCTGCTGGTAATATGACCTAAAATTAAATGGAAAAATGAAAAGTGGTAAATTGATAGGCGCAGGAGAGAGTGTTCGACCAACATTTGCAGGAAATCGTACATCCCCCCCCAACCCACCCACCCTTTCTGATTTGCTGTTAATGATTACTAAAAGGGACAAACGAGGCGAGGCAGGCCGAGTCGAGTCAGGCCGGCCTGGGCCGTGACAGGCTGCTGGTGCCGCCACGCTTCCATCAGTCCGGCCTGGTCCAGACAGCGAGGAGGTGGGACCCAACTCCCGGTTCTGGAAAAAGCGTGACGGGAATATTCCAGAATGGACCGCCCACAGACCAGACAGCAGAGATGCTGGAGATGAGCCCCAGTAGATCCGCGATTCTGTGGTGCCCCAGTTACACTCCCCCCCCCCCCCCCCCCATGACTTTGCTCGCCCCCGTCCCGCTCCTGCTACACCTTCTCACCGTTTCAGCAAGCAGTGATGAAAGTGGTTCGCATTAGCATTAGCGTTAGTGCCCACGAGGCCCAGACGGTGCCATAGCCGTCTCACACAGTGCCTGAATACTTTTAATCAGCTGATATGTGTGAACAGAGCATTGACCTTTGTTGGACATTAGGGGAGTTTAGCATCCAAATAACCCCAGGAAGTCTGGTGTCCCTTACGGAGTGATTTGTCAGCACCATTAGCAGCCCACATAGGGTCCGGCTCCAGGTCGGCTAGGTTCCGGCAAAATGAGGATGTAATTGGCGGGCATGACTGGTGTCGTCCTGCCCGGGTGGCGACAGCCTTGTTTATTCGGTAATGGTTAACTGCACGAGCTGGATGCCAACGGGGCAATCGGGCCGGATTGGAATTCTGTAGGAGGAGAGGACTGAACAGGGAACACACAGACAAGAAGAAAAGAAAACTCCGTATTAATCTGCTCTCGGGTCCCCTTCTCTCGCGTAACGTAACAGCTCTGAGGAATGGCGTCACTTTCTAATAGTTATTAATGATTTTTTTGGACCCTTTGAAGTTCCCACCATTAAAGAGCCGTAAATCACTGATGTCTGCAGTTACGGAGCTGGTGGGGGGGGCGGGGAGCTCTGCTTAAGCTCACCTGTCTGCCCCCCGCCCTCTCAGTCACTTACACATCTCCTCATATTCCAAACTTGACCCCCCCCCAGTATCGTGGTGAGCTGGTCCAGATGTCAGCCCTCGTCATGATCCATCGACGCTGCACCAATGAGTCTGTCCATGAGCGATATCTCTGCAGGAACATTCCTGCCATTATGGATTCCTCTGTGTGGTGGTCAATCTCAAGAACTTCAGCTTCTGCCGTCCCCTACATCTCAGCGTCCGTGTCTTTGCAAAAGCTCTCCTTTTCAGCATCTCTAGTTGCACAGCTGTCGATCACCTGGACATCATTAACATCTGGATAAAAGTGCTGCTTTATAAATAAAAAAGTGACATACATTTTCAAGAAATCAGGATCCCTGCAGTCATTAGGGATTAAGGGTCTTGCTCAAGAGCCCCATGATGAAATCACTTGGCTGACCCTGGGACTTGAACCAGTGACGTTCCGATTACAGGCACAGCATCTGAACCTACTGAACCACATCATCAGGATGAGATACCTGGTGGTCAGCCTGCCTCAGTAATTAAACATGGGGGGGGGGGGGGGGGGGTATCGTTCTGCTTTCGGACTCCTGCTGAACCTCCAGCATCAGATAAAGACTAAGGAACCACTTCATAATGAGTGACAGGGAGGGGCTCAGTGAGTCACAGAACACCGAGCTTAACGGAAAGATAAGCGACGGAAAAAAGACAGTGCAGACGTGGATCAAATTCTGATGATAATAAGCATCAGAGGTGGTAGAATTAATGTGTTTATGGGAATGAGTAAGAAGCGCCCAGAATTTGCAGTAAGCGAAATGCTAGCAGACAGGCTCGAGGTCGAACGGCCCGCCGGCCTCGCAGACAGAAACGGCAAAAAGGGCGACGGGGACAAACCTGCTCGCCCTCCAGTCCACCGTTCTAATTACGTTTAAATAGCTTTTCATCACATTGAACAAGAGTCAATTTCCATTTCATGGATGACATAATGCAGGGTCGGTAAAGTAATAACAATATCAATAATATATCATAATTAATACAATTAATAACAGTATCTTGCAACTCATTTTTTTGTGGCGTCCCACAAATGAGGTCGGCATTTATAAAAGTGATGGCAGCGTTTGATGGTGTTTTCATCCGGCCTGGCTGACATGCCGGTGTAGTGTGCAGAGACAATAATGCAGGACGCAGTGTCATTGGACACCCCGGCAGAGTCAGGGGAAGTACAGTAAAAGTCCCCCCCCCCCCGCGGACAGACATGCAGTGCTCCATCTGCCTAAACCAATGGTGCCCTGGGGTTTGCCCCGGGAAGGGACTCTCTCTCCCCACATCTCTTAACCCATTATAGACGGGCATCCAAGTCATGTGACCGAGACGTCGCCGGGACAACCATCGCAGACACGGCCTTGTAATGCTTACGGTGAACTGTCACAAAGAAACTGTCATATTTAAAGAGCGTCTTAATCTTATAGACATGTTGGTGTAATAGAATTAACAAAAAGCACTGCAGTAAATGGGGGCGGGGGGAATTATATCCCCATTAAGCACCGTTGTCACGGTAATGGATGTATGCATGCAGTATTACCTTCGTGGATTTCTGCTAAAATTACTATGACTAGTTCTGGAAACTAATTATTCCAGGCAAAAGACGTTACACAGTAATATGCCTATTTCAAAAGTGTGTTGAGACTGAGGGGGAATTTTCCGGAAGTGGGCGACCCGGGAATGAAAGTCACCTCTTTAGGTGGAAGAGCGTGACTCGCTGGTCAGATGAGGCGGGGAGCAGCAGGTCTGGCAGGGTTCGACTCGGCCCGAAACCGAAGCGGGCGATTGGCTGCTTTAATGGCAGCCTATAGGATTACGCGAGGGGGCAGATTACCAAATGGGGCCCTATTCGCACCTGGAGGCTTTAACAGAAACGGTGGACATGGCTCCTCCCGCCATGTTACTCCCTCATTACGCACGGGCTTTGCAGGGGGGGGGCTCCATAACGGGGGGCATCCCCACCGGATGACGCGAGACCTCCCTGCCGGCTCCATCCGTCTCCTAACAATGCTTAGAAGTGCGCATGAATTATTGCAGCCTCGGTGCATTTTCCGCGGTGCCACTTTGCCATGGAAACAGATGGCGAAAGGCACGATTAAACGCGGCGGCGTGTTCGTGTGGTAAAAACCAGGAAACAACACGCATGTTTAATGAGTTCGTAAAGTGCACAGTGACCTATATATAACTAATGAGATTTCGCAGTTGGCAAGCTGGGTAGCTTAACACCTGCAGGGTCGGGGGTTCGAATCCCGCCCCGGCTGTGTGTGTGCGCCTACCATGCGTGTGCGTGCCCTGTGCTGCCTTGTATAGGCTCCACCCCCTCCCCCCCACGACCTTGACCAGCATAAGCACGTTGGCAGATATATGTCGTCTTGTGCATTTTGAACCTGTGATAGACATTACTAGTTTACGTTGTCCCAAATGACCGATATGGAACACAGCAATGCACATGTGCAGATGCGTTCAGCCCACTGTGTGGGGACGTATAACAGCACGTTTCTCCAAATGACCACATCTCATTTCCCGGTGATATTTACATTACCGGTTAATTACAGCAGACGGCTAATATGAGCAGCATTCGGGTAAAAGAGGGTTGTTTGAAAACGCAAACAAAACCAGACAGATTGTGATCCAGTTTTGCCCTGTTAAGACATAGCCAAACGCTAGCAGAGCAGGACTGCTCTTAGATGTAGCACGGAATTATTTTCCATTTATAAGAGTCACGGCGCGTTGCTGACATTTTGTTTATCAAGGATCGCGATCTAGCCGCATGGCTAACGTCCCCGAAGCTGTCACATCCGCAGATCGCCCCGCGACGACGCATGCCAGCTTCAATCAGAAGTCTCTGTCCCTTCTACTTAATGAAAAACAGCCACTCGGCCCTAAAGTTGTAGTCATCCTCTATCCAATCACATTGTCTTGAGTAATTAAAATGATTAGCTTAATTAGCTTAATTAACTAAATTTGACTACAGGACATGGCCATATGGCGAAGCAAAACAAAGATGGAAGCTAATTAAAGTTAAAATAATGCAGGTTTTAATTAACTCAACCCCTAGGCATCAACATTTTCAAATTTATCCAAGCTGATAATTAAAAAGTCCTCTAACCCATGCAACATTTTCTTCTGCGAGCTAATTAAATGTGGAAATGAATTAGCAACATGAAGCTCGAAATATTAAATCCCGCTAGAAGATGACTTCACTTCCTAATGAAATTAATTAGCTGTGCCGGACTTTCAATCAGACGTCAGGCGCCGTCCGCGAGCACAGACCCTGTGTAATCTAGCATTAGGGTAGCAGTACTAGGGCGGGAATTTACAATTGTAATGAAGACTCTTTAAGCGTGCGCCTCTCTTAATGCGCAAATGAACATGCATATTCATTTTTGCCAAGGGCTGGATCTCCATGCTAAGGCCAACGGCAGGAGCAGGCAGTTACAGGAGCCGGGAACCACGGGGATCACTACGGAAGAAGATTCCGGAGAGGGGTCTGGAGCGAGAGACGCTAAGGCTTGGCTGTTTGGCCCCAAGCCCGGCCGGCAGCTGCCAGCCGCCACCGCAGGACCTCCGAGTTCGGCTTCCTCCCACCCTCCCGTGCATCACCCTGGCAAGACTGAGGCCGCGGGAAAATTACTCGGGGCATTTAGACAAGACGATAAATCACTCAATACTCTTCTGTCGTGAGATGTCCACATCCATTGCCGCGTGTTCCAGTGACTGGGCGACCCGCTTCGGGAATCAGACGCCGAGAGATTCCTCGATTGGTGGTTAATTAAACACCGTCTCATCTCTCCGTGACTTTCTCAAGGACTTATGTCATATAGAGGCTACACACCATCTCATTGGCTTATCTAGTTTTGCCAGTGATTGTTTTTATTTTGGTTACATCATAATATTCTGGATTGACTAGGACCAGAATCTGAGAGAGACTGAGGTAAAATATCATATTCAGACTCCCCAACTCTGAGAATAAATATTTTAAAATACTTAAAAATATTTAAGGTATTATGAAGAAATACTTTAATTTAATGATTTGTTATTCCTCTTAAGGTCAAGAAGAGTTGAAATAATATTAATCACAATACAATCATAAACACTCCATATTTCATTTCTCTCTGTAGTTGCCGCCTTTGAGCTGCTGGTCCTGCTGTTACCGTCTGTCTGTGATGGAGCCCAAGAAATTTTGGTCATCGGTGGTCAGGTATTTAGTGAGAAAATACAATTATTAGTCAGGGGTTTTTTGGACGTCTCTTGAATGACCTTTCCCCCAATTTCTGAGAAATATGGAAACTATAAATCTTTCTAATAATCTCTGCCTCTTCAGTTATTAATCTTCAGTCACAAATATCTGGTCCAGGATACCAAAGTTGGTGACTCCATACTGGGACCAACTCATTTTCTTACTGGGAAGGAGTTCTTATTCCCTTAGGTAATACAGCAATAGTTCCCATGACCATTTAGGGGATGAGTTTACAAGAGGTCATTTGAAGTCTGTCGCTGAGCGATTAAAAGGTCTATGCATGCTCACAGACATTAGGTTGACATTTTCAGTGGTAAATTATCTGCATAAATGCTGTGGGTGGATAATCTCCCTCTATTGTAGTTTAGGGGGCTTATAGTGCTAAAATCTGTCAAATGCAGCCAGACAATTTTCATGACTTATTCATATCAGTCTGTATATGGGTATGGAGACGTGCAGCCGAAATGTCTGAAGCGAACGGTCGGCTCTGTTGATTCGGGCATGCAGCAAGTTGCCGTGGCGATGTTGATTGTGTTGAGGTCGTGTGTTAAGGACATGAACTACATGGGGACTTTAACACAGTGGGAAGGTGCAGCATCTTCTTCAATATTCAGATGTATGAATGGGAGGTTCCAGAAAGTATCCAATGGCGTTCAAGTGACGTCACACTTCCTGTCACTTTCTGGCTGGAAGCGGTTTCTGGGGGAACTGAGTCGCCCTCTTTGCAGAGCACAGCCCGGTTCTAACATGATTTCTTCACTGTAGTTTCTTTGACCTTTGAAAGAGAGTTTGTGTTTTGGTGTGTTTGTGGAAGGCCTACCTGTAGGAGATGGATATGTCATTTTAATATCTTTAGTCTTTCCAAATAGACATTAAATGTTTTCATGTCTGAATGTGCTTTAACGCTTCCTCCTCCTTGTGGATTAGCAAGTCTTCTAACAGGCACATCTATCGCATATAAAAGTAGTGCAAGTGAAAGATACAGACTCCTTTTAAACTAATGGATCCACAGGGTTAATTTGTCAGACTTGGACGGTTGATAAACAACAGGTTTTTGGTCCCCAGTGTAAATAAGGACATCTTTCGAGCCTTGGAATCGCTTGGC
This sequence comes from Paramormyrops kingsleyae, assembly GCF_048594095.1. Taxonomy (NCBI): domain Eukaryota; kingdom Metazoa; phylum Chordata; class Actinopteri; order Osteoglossiformes; family Mormyridae; genus Paramormyrops; species Paramormyrops kingsleyae. The sequence goes on along the minus strand of NC_132817.1, from coordinate 4,641,605 downwards.
AGAGGGGAGAGGGTCGTCATGCGAGCTTTCGCGAGCGACGCCGACGTGTGCTTTGTTCCTCACCACTACCGTCGCTGCTAAGAGACGCTAATTAGCACCTCGCCATCCGCCAAATCGCTCGATAGCGACACAGAAACTGTCTGTTTTTTTTTCCCGAAGCCGGTCCCATGGCTGTGTGCGTAATAACTTCTGAGGGAGTTAAGAGCTTGATAAGCGATTTCTGCGGTAATGAGAGCATATTCGCGACCCAAAGTTACCAGCCTTTAATAGCGTCTGACTGGGACCTCGGCGACTGAAGTGGTCGGTTATTTTCTATGTCGCTACAAGGAAAATGTACGTTTCTTGCATTTCTTTCACATAGCGCACGGTGTTGGTGCGAAGCCAAGGTGGATCATTTACGAAACATATAGCAGGAAAAAAAATGGTACAATAAAGCGAAACTGTACATAGTTCTCCAGCTCACTTCAGTTCTCAGAAAGAGGTGTGACTGAGGTTTTTTTTATTTCTGAAACACTTTGTTTGTGTTTGACAGAACATACGAGCTCTAATGAGAATCCGTGACTGCACTGGGGCCAAATGCATTTTGACCTTTAATCTGCACGTTATGCACCGTACAAGCAGCCAATTAAATTCACACAAAAGGCGATATTTGTTAAGGTCATTTCCCAGTGCTAGTAGAGATTGTAAAGTGAGGCAAATATTACGTTAAGACTTAGCTGACCCTCAGGCAGAGCCTTACAAATGAGGCATTATTTGTCAAATCCTCGAGTTGCACAATTAACCAGCTTTCAGAGCAGATCTTATCTTGGAAATGGCCACACAAACCTCATTTCACAAGAGCACAGATGAAATTAGTCTGCCGTTATTGCCACGCTAGTGTGAAGATTTCACAGCTCCTGCAAGCTGTCTCACAAGTCTTCATTTGTGTGTTTATTCTCGTTTTCGTTTTGCCTGACTACATGTAGCGCATCTCTGTGTGCTTCAATTTATACTTGTGGAATCACACACCAGTTTTTTCTTCATTTAATTTTTCTTTTGAGAAATTCTTCTGGGAAAAAAACAAAAGCTTTGCCACAACTTTGTTTATGGGGGGAAAAAAGAGAAAAAAAGAGCTCTTATGGAATAAAAACTTAACTGACTAAGTGATTAATTTTTGTTTTGTGCATGCAAGCAAAGTGCGCAATTAGATCTCAAAAGATTAATTTGAAGTGTTCTCTAAGTTATGATGCTTTTAATTAATTGCTTTGTTAATACGTTCCAGAAGGGATAGCGCTGCTGGAAAATTCACATTAAATTAAAATTTAAAAAAAGGAAGGAAACCATTCAGATGTTTCTTGAACCTTCTATACACACACACACACACACACACACACACACGTCCCTGTGTGATCATTCGCGTTGAGTGAAATTTATCTCGGAGTAACATTAATCTGCATGAGCCTGATCCTGCATCTTGGCTGCAAATTCCTACAGGAAATCGCCCAAATGTACTACTCAGGAATTCTGGAATTCTGAGTGGGCTAGAGATGGAACTAATCCTTGTGTGTATGTCAGATATATATTAAATAAAAATGCAAAGCATATGTCTTCTTTTTAATATGTACATTATGTACATATGTACATTAACTAACAAGATTTATAAAAACACAGCTTTAAAATATATAGCAGTAAGGCACAAAAATGTTGCTTCTTATTATTAAATATAAACATGTAACACAGAATACCCTTTGCTCCAGAGGAAGGAATCTGACATTAGCTTGCTAATGCTCTGTGCAGGATTTTGTGCTGGAACTGGACTGTTGGAGGAACCTTGGGGTAAAACAGTGCGAGTCCATGTCAACTGTGTCCCACAAAGAAGCAGAGACGTGTCGCTTAGGACCAACTTATCCAGGCAAAAATGAGTTCTGGAGCTCTTAATTTAGAGCAAAGGTAACGGCTCTCATATCCTTAGCGGGCGGCCATGTTTCTCAGGCCTGTCGGACATGACGTACGTGTCCTCGCAGTATCTTTCCAAACAGAGTTGGGATATTTTTATTAGCACACCTTCAATCATAAATCATCTGAAGCCCAGGCTAGAATGCGGCGCTCAGTGGTATCAGATCACAGGTACATCACATGCACTGTGCTTAAGGTGAACCGCGGCCTTCCTGTATGAGGGATCTACCTTTGTGGCATGGAAGACCTGCAGCACACCTTAAGACGCAGATAACGGCGAGGGGACCCAGATCAGGCACAAAAGGAATATGCTAGAATAACATCTGGAATATTGAGTGGGTTCTTCTGTTAGTAGTTCTTTTAGGGATGTGCAGCTATTCTAAACATTACTGTAGCCCCCACTTCAAAGAAGAGCATGTTGAGTGTGTTGGACAGGCAGTCCACGTTTTTTGCAATGTCAGGCCTTCGTGTCACTTCCTTTCAAACGTTGTCATTCTCCACCAAGGAGGACGCCACATTTTTTTAATTTAATTATTAATTTCCTATGAGTCAAATCCCGTCTAGGCTGGATGGACGCGTTGCCTGGCGAATAATTTCCACGGTAACAGGGTTATGGTCTTTTAGTGCCCTTTGGACAGAGCCTCCAGGGAAAGTTTCGCACTCTAAAGAAGCGGTAGCTGTAGACACCACTATCTCCTGTCGCAAGGACCCGCTCTCTTCCCCAGTGCTGTCCATTATGATTACCCGTTTTTTTTTTTCTTTTTTTTTTTTGGAACTTATCCACATCTAATAAAAGGTTGCAAGTTGACACATTTTGCAGCAGAAGAAAGCGGTCCAAAGTTTAATTTTAACTTCCATCTGACACATGTAGGTTTCATGTGAGCCAGCCCCTCTGCCGCCGCTTCTATTCCCCTTTAGAGACCACAGATTATGCAGACTTTCTCTGGGGCGTGGATCTCAGATTTAGGCAGAACATCAGCCGGAAGTGGTTTGCACCTCAGTCCTACATTATGCTGACACACCAAAAAAAAAAAAAAAAAAAACAACCCACAGCTCTAACAGATTAATCGTTCCCCCGAAACATTCCCGAAAGGAAATATCCGACTGGCAGAATGGCCACTGCCATGTGTCCTTTACAGAAGGCAAAATCTGTGACAGTATATCTGTGAAGGATGGGCCTTCACAGACCTCAATTCTGCAACATCACAAAAGCCACCTTTGAAAAACTTGCGTTGACAAAATTGGCCGTGTTGAGTCAAATTTTTTCCAGTTATGGCACCTTTCTGCCCAAGAATGAGACCTGTACCTGTGTTTTCCAGTATCTTTGTGGAGCCATTAGCAGTGTGTAAAACATCCGGTCAGGCCTCTCCTCAGTCCAATCCTAGCGATCCGTCCCTGTTCTCTCTTCATCTCAGGACCGGTATCGTTTGTTTATGAGATGCAAATATGCCTGGATCATCTCAATCTCCTTAGCGGTTAGTCAAACGCAATGTCACCAGGTGCCGCTGGATGGAAATTTCTGGGCTCTGGATGTTTGCCGGCTCGTCAAAGCCGGCCGAGTAGGGTGCCAGGTTACTGATTCAGGACCTGGGCGAGGGGACACAGGCAGTAGCTGAATGTTGTGATTCATAATCACCAACGAATCCATAGCCAGAAGTGAAGGATCATTAGCATCAGCCAAACTTTTGCTGGTTTTATTGTTTTTTTGTGTTCTGTTGTCATGTAATCCTACTGGCTTTTTTAATACATACTTATGCATAAAGGATATCAGGAACACATGGTGGCTTAAACAAGAATATATCCATCCTTCTAACCATTCAGGGTCACATGGTAGCCTGGAGACAATCCCAGGCAGCATAGGGCACAACCCTTCAACGGGATGCCAGGACAAGAATGTATGATTAAATGAAATGCTAAATATTTGTACAATTCAGGCAGTCCTTGGCGCGATTGTGAATAAGGGACTTGCTCAGGCTGAAAACACTCTGCTGATGCTAGAATTTGATTCGCTGACCTTTTGACTACAGGAACCCTCCCTTCCACCTGCAGTTCAGACGAGATAATCCATCTGAAGCCAAGCAGGCTTGGGTCTGGCCAATACTTGGATGCTGCTGGAAGAGGTGTTGGTGTGGCCAACAGGGGGAGCCCATCCTGTGGTCAGTGTGGATCCCAGTGCAGTGATGGGGACACTGCTGTAAAAATGGTGCTGTCCTTCAGATGTGATGTAAAACCAAGGTCCAGACTCGCTGAGGTCATAAAAGATCCCTGGGCATCTTTTGAAAAAGTAGGAGTGATACCCTGACTAAAATAGCCCACTGTGGCCCTTTCAGATCTGGCCTCCTAATCATTTTCTGCTGCTCCTTCACCACCTTAGCTACTATGGGGTGAGTGTACTGGGGCAGAATGGTTGCAGTCACATCATCTGAGTGGGGGGGGGGGGGGGCTACACAGTGGTTGAAGTGGCTCCCCATTGGTTCTGTGAAGCGCTCTGGGTGTCTTGGGAAGTGCTATACAAGTGTAACATTCATTCATTCATTCATTCATCCTTAGTCACGGAGCCACACACCACTGAGAAACTCCGTGGAAGATCAGCAGCACGGTTAGGCAGACACACTGCTTTCCACAACCAAAAAGACTTTGAGGAGGTGGACAGATTCAGGGAAGAGGAAGATGGAGAGGAGAGTGTCAGCCCCTCTCTCCGTTTTGCCAGCAGCTTTCATGCCGGAGAACAGCCTCCCCTCGGTGGATTCATAGCCAGATAAAAGGGCAGATCCTGGGCCACGGCGAAGCAGGTCAAGATGTCTGAGAAGGACCCATTTTCATCAGCACGAAGCTGCCCTGCTCCATGCCCGTCTTTTTATTGTGGCTCGTCCCACGTGATAAACAGTTACACGATAGAACAAACAAATGAATCGCTCTTTTGTATAAGCAGCCAACTGTGGCCATTTGCTTGTCCTGTTGCTGCCTCGGGCTCCGGCAATAGAAAACTGGGAAAATGAAACGAGTGAAGGAAAGCTGACAAACGAACAAGTCAAGCAAAACAAGACAAAAAGAACAAAACAGCTCGCTGTTGGGTTCTGTCTGGTCTGGGAGCTTAATCTGATGGATGTGTGTAAATCCAAGGTACCCGGGGTGGCTGGTAGGAAGTCCTGCCCCCCCAATTTCAGCTCTGCCAGAGGGTTCTCCAACAGTGCAGGTGGCGAAAGATGTGGAAAATTTGGGAATCTATACTTGGGCCGTTTTGCCACGGCCCATCTCATCCATCTGGATGTCGGGGTGCGTCTACAGGTGGGCTGGGGGGGTGCCGCCCACACAGCAGAATCATCTGCCCATCCAATGGAAAAACTCAGTTATGACTGTTTGCTTGATTGTTCATAGTCTTCTGTAATTTTGTCATTGGTCACCAAAGAATGTACTGCTTTCCTATTGGCCAGTTTGAAGGGGTGGGTGTGCTTAGCCCATGCTCCTCCTCTACATTAATCGCCAAACCACAACACTTCTTAACACATGCAGTACTGGCGTTGTTAACTGAACTGCAAAACCCGTTTGCAGGTAGCTGCTGTCAGAAATCCAATTAAAACATTTAATACCTTTGATTTTTGTTCATCTTTTGCCCCCCACCGAAAAAACAAAATAACACTACAGCATTGTTTACATACAAATGGCCATCCAAAGATGACATCCTTGTAACACCTCTGCTGGACGTTGCGCATCACGCTGGTTGTGGTCTGCACCAGTGGCCCAGACCTCGTCCTCATCACAAATATCCCCAAGGATGCAGGATGCGAGAAGCCGCTGCCCTCATGTAAACTCAAAACATCACTGGCTGACGTCACGTTACGAATGACAGAGTTCAGGTGCCTGGCCAGGCTGATCACAGCAGCCACCAGGTCACCAAAATCTGGGGCGTCCAAGCCTGAGATGGGGGGGGAGAGGGGTCTCCATGGCTTCCGTGAGCTTCCGTTGTGGGGCAAAGTGGTAACTGAACATCACAGCTCTATGTATCAAGACAATTTCTGAAAAATGTTTTTTTGGAAAGAAATTAAATGACAAAAAAGGCACCCAGTTACATATTACATTTCTAATATGTGTTTCTAATACACATATTAGAAAATCCTCATTAGATCCTACAGTAATAAAATCACTGGCTAAAAAAAAAAAAATCACTTCAAGTTTGTACTGGTCAGCACAAGTTTAAAATATACAGCCTTTTTTCTGGAACTGTCCCAGTTTAGAAGCCAATCCCTGTTCTCTCCCATGTGCTGGATCCCAATGGAGAGGCAACCTTCATCCGCCCAAGCCAGAATCAGAGTCACCGGCTCATGTTTGGATTTCGCTGGAATGCGGTCGGCGGTATCGCCGTCTCTGCTCTCACACAGCCACTGCATTAGCCATTATGTTAGCTGCTAGCTTAGCTATACGGTTAGCGAGATTAGCGGCTGATTATTTCTCCGGTTTGCCACTACTTTGGCTGCTATGGAGGTTAGCCAGAAGGTTACCGTGATTGGCCACTAAATAGTTACTCGGAGGGGTCATGACTGTCCCATGTCTCGCCGGCCCGGCAGGCTCCATCCGTCCTTGGACTGCCACCAGGCCCCGACCCCGCCTCCGTCTATGAGTCGCGGCCTCACCCAGGAAGAGCACAACCGGGAATCGTGGCAGCAGTTGCCGTAGCAGCCCGGGGCACGTCCAGGATAAGGGGGAGACAGACTCATCGTGAACAGGGAAATGAATTTGGCGTGAGAACAGGCCGCTCCCCTTGCCGAATTCCCTTCCCAGTGCTTATCTGGTCTGACATAATCTCACACGCTCCCTCTCTCGAGAACCCTCTCGAGATCGATTACCGTCCGACAGAGGTTCCACACAGCAGCCCATGGGGGGTGCGAGCGTGGGGGGGGGGTGGGGGGGAGCCCGTTTCATGTGGGCGTGCGAATCTGGGACGTGTCCCTATCCGAGAGGAGGCGTCCAGAATAATTGTGTTTGCCAGAGCACCGCAAGCTTCAGTCAGCTGAAAGGTAACGAGCGCGTGGCGAGGGAAGAAAAACAAGGGACATGCAATAGGAGAAGTGAAGAAAAGGGACTCGGAACGTGCAGAGCGTGCCGCAGAATAATTGCCGCTATTTTGGTATTTATCCGCGGAGTCTTCATGCTGAAAATGGGTAATTAAAAAAATTCCGTAATTAAGCCGAGCACAATGGCTCGATGAGGCGTCACCTCTTTGGAAATCGGAAATTTCATTTTCTTTACAGATGTCAACTTTGACGTCTGCGCTTCTGTTCCTGGATAACAGCAGCCCGCAAACGAAGGGCTGTCATTTACAGCACAATTAAACGAATCACTCAAGGTTAATCTTTGATGTCAATTCCGTGATAAAAAATAATAATCAGAGGCTCCTTCTTGTGATTCCATGCACATTCTAAGCCGTTTTGATCTATTTGGCTTGAATATTCTTGCTAAATTGGCACATCTTGCATCCGCAAAGAGCTGGAAACCAAGTTTCACACTGCTGGCCCATTCAAGCGGATCATTTTCCCAGAACCATTCTGCCTTGAACGTGGTAAATTTCCCCAGTCTTCTGGACATCTTTATGTCAGTCAGCTTTTTCCACTCTCAGTACCCATCAGGTGATTTCTGCTCCTGCCTTGGTCACCTTTGCGGGGGGGGGGGGGGGGGATTTCACACCATTTATTGACCAAAGTGTCCCCTCAGCAGGACCCAACTTGACTTGTCATTCAATTCCAGTCATGATTCCAGCGGCCAGCCAAGGCTTTGCAGCCTGTATTATTACTTCAGCGAACTCAACAGCGCCCTCTAGATGTGCTGTGGTGTAACATATGAACGCCGATACACGGCCAATGGGGAACGAAGTGGAAATCATTCGGAAAGAAAACAAAAGGATAACATGGAGACCCTGAAAAGGAATAATTTCAGAACTTCTAATACGAGTTTACTGACTAGGGTAGGAAAACGGGTGATATTCGATATAGCTATGGGATTATCCTTAGCGAAATTTTGAGCGAGGTGTCGCGGGATACTGGCGCTCTGGATTCCATGTGGTTCCTACGCTTGAAGCGGACTAGCTAGGAAAACTCAAACCTCATCAGGTCAGGCTCCACTACAGCATGAGCAGAGCCTGTCTTTCATTCCCAGAGTCATTCACCACAATCAAGAGCCACTTAAATGAAGTGGCAGGACAATTTCAAGGACACTACAGGTTGCCTGGCAACCTCAAACTTGAGTGCATGTGCTCAAATTGAACAATGTCATCTTCAAATCATCACTTAGCACGGGAGCCCATATTACTTACGAATTGACTACTGCCGGACTTCATATTTGCAGATACTGCCACAGATATCACAGGGCTTTATTGATCGACTCTTTATTGCACCTATAAAAATGGAGAAAAAAAAAATGGAAAGGCGAGGGAAGCTTATTGCCAAGGCTGCGTGGGTATTTTTAGGGGCTAAACTGATGAGACTAATTAATCAAGTATCGACCCATGTGACTGAACAGGGGGTATGCCCTGGATGTACAGGACGAGCCCCCCCCCCCCCCCCTGGTCTCCCAAGTGAAATCACACGGTGTCTTACACAACACTGTCAGACCATCTGGATCCTATTGGCTACCTCTACTAGATCATGTGACCTGGCTAACGCGGCAGGGCGAGAATCGCTTAAACATTTGTAACGGCCGAGTGTGGGAAGCAGGCTCCATTGTTCTCAAGTTTACTCGGATCATACGATTTCAGAGGGGAGTCAGTGGCCTGTGAAGGGGACATGTTACTGAGGCAGGCTGGCGTTACGTAACTGCAGCCTCCTGGTCGCTGTCTGTGCCCTGGAGTACGGATCGCGGTCGTTTGTGAGGAGAGGATGCCAGTTAATCACACAGCATCGCTGCCGTATGTGTCTCCGTTATGCGTGGAGCGTGTTCAAGCTGCAGGGCCCGTGGACAGGACGACAGGTGCAAGGAAAATGACTCTGGGGTTGGTCCGGTTGAGGGTCCCCAGGATTTCCCACCAGCAGCTTGAGAGCCTGGTTGAAGGCCTTAACCCAAATGTCCCTCCAAATGTTCGTGATGAGAATAAAAACATGAAAAAGAAACAAGAACAGCTGAACAATTGTACGACGTGTTCTGCCAGATCGTTCGTGATGCTTTTTAACTTGTCATCTCCACCGGCCAGCGTTAGACAAAAAAAACAGAAAAGGCAGCAAGGACGACGCCATTACGGCTCATCATGCGACAAGCAGGACCTCCCACATGGCCAAAAAGCCACTTTTTTTGCGCTTGATACCCTTTTTCGTCTTTCCTAATTAGCTGCCTCCTCACACGCTCCTCCTTCCCCTTTGGCTGAGGGCCAGTGGCCGGCACCTCGGGGCAGGTCGGGGGGACATTATTTTTTTTTTAAACGGGCTGCCGGAGAGACACCACAGACACGACGGCAGCCTCACCAGGACAGGCCGCTTGTTGTCACCAACGATTTCCATTTAGGCCCACATCTTCCTAACCCCCCCGCCACCATTCGCACAGCCTTATCTGTCAATGCAACTTAAATAATGTAATTAATGACTTAATTAACATTTCCATAATCTGTTCTAATAAATCTCATGCAGCATAATGAGAATTTCGAACCTCCAGGCGGTGGGATGTGAAGATTCCCAGCGCTGCGCTGCGGCACGCCTCTCCCGGCCCGGCGTGCTGTCAGGGACCCGGCTCTGTATCCTGGCGGTTCCCTGGCGACTGTCATGCGGCCTGCTGACCGTGACCTGCTGACCACGTCCAGCGACAGGCCTGCGCCAGCGCGGCGTTTAGAGGGAACTGGAGTGACGTTTTAGATCAAGTCATTCCAACCTCAGCATGCCGAGCTTATTACACACCATTTCCTGGCTTTGGGGACAGTCCATAGCGACGTAGGACATGCGGAATAGTCCCGAGATCATACCTGAAATATCAGAGTGCCGGCAAAGACAGGAACCATTGGGAACATCAGCAATGCTCAGACGGAAGACGCCCAAGACTCCAAAGGACAGACCCAATATCAACCAGAGAAAGCATGCATCAGAAACCGCTGCAAGCTGACTGTCACACAGCCTTGGCCCATAAACATGGAGGATATCCTCACACTTAACCTCATGGCTAGCCTAGCAGCTAACAGAAAATAACAGAGGATAACCTCAGAACCAATTTAGTGAGTCTCACTAACCTTGTGGCTAACCCTAATGGCTAGCATAGCAGCTAAAGTCATGGGAAATTGTGGAAATTAGCTGCTAGGTTCTCACTTTACTTTGTAGCTAACTTCATGGCTAACCTAGCGGCTAACATAGCAGTTAGCCACACCCATTAATGCAGCGGCTAGCCTCATTTACAATTTTTTTCTATACTATGTGCTAAATAGGTTTAATCATCCCAAATATACAAAAAAACGAAATTTCAATTTAACAAATCAAACATGGGGCCAACGAAAGTGCGATGATTTAATAATTGGCCATTAATAAAAAAAAAAATTATTTGAACATGAAACTACGTTCGATCAGTAAAACGGTGCTATATTAATTTATTAGCAAAAACAAAGACCTCATTAACTAATTACCTAGTAAGTAATCAGCAATCCATCTTCACAAGTGAAATGGTCAAGCAATTCATTAAAACCTACCGCAGATGCGGCATGTAACCGCTTCAGCTAGCAAATACTAAAAGAAGTTTTTGTAAATTGGTAAAAACATACCTTTATGTTTGGAAATACAAGTAGTCTGTTATTCATGGATTCCCATTCAAAATACTGTTCGCCACAATTTTTCTGCAAATGTTACTTTATTTCAAATAGAAAAAAAATTCTTTAAAGTAGGTCAGGTGCATGGAGGAGCAGATATGTTCAGCGGTTATGTTTAGTATGTGTGCGCACTTCTTGTGTACGAGACCTCTCTGTATAAATAACACACACCACACACATCGTGCACATTTGGGCTTAACACTGCTCATGTTCCAGGGCGCACTGGAAGGTGCTGGCAGTTCGGAGGGGCTACCAACTCCCGCTTGGTCTGTCCCACACAGCCTGCAGGAGGGATCCTGCCTGCAGACATACAGTCACAGGGGTGCTGAAGCCCTCGCCTGTCTGTTTCGTACATGTCAAAAAAGAAATACAGCACATGGCTTCAGTTTACCTTTTTTCCCCCCCCGATTCCAGCTTAACTTGCTCCCTTTCCCCCCATGCGGCCGAGAGACTTTTCCGGGATTCCTTAAGCTCCTGCTACCCGAGTTTAGGGCAGGCCAGGGCCAGCCTGCCAGCCCCCCCACATGCTGATGCCCCGTGGTCTGGGGGGTGCCCACCTCCCATCAGCTCACTGCGTATACAAACGGCCCCCGGGGAGGTCGGCCTCCCCAGCGCGCTCTGAGGTGGGTTTGGCAAGATCAAACGAGCCCCTTTTGTCGCGCCCAGAGAAGTCAGGAGACCCAGAGAGAGATGAAGGAATGCTGCCTCTCTAGCCAAAACAGAGTCGCCTCAGTCACATGGGTGTGGCAAGTCACTGACAGCTAACACAAAGGGGAAAAGAGGCTGTTTGTCGCCACGGTAACGTGGGTCATAGGTCTGCCTCTTAAACCAGCCGCCTCTTACATTACAAAGTCACCCGTGCAGTGATTAAAACCTGGACTGGTGACAAAGTTTTACCAGCCCCAGGAGGACCCATTTGCTTTGCCCTTGAGCTTAACTTGAAATAGACTCTGTAAAATAAATCATTTTAAAGCTATATATAGCCACTTTGGATAAACTAAGCAATTTAACAACAAAGAGAGCAGAGCGCTCGAGTTGGGGGCCCTGCTTGTTTTCTAGTCCTTCTTTCACAAGCCAGATGCCTCACGCATCCAGGTTGGACCTGCACCAGTTCCAGGTATGTCAGCGGAAAAAAACAGATGGAAAAAAAAATAAAAAAAATGGTAAACGTATAAATCATATACAAGGAAAAGCGAAAGGTCAGAAGAAATTGGGGTGTTTATAAAATGCCAGCTGAGGGCTGTTTTTCAAAGGTCGAGGTGTCGTATGGGCTCAGACGTCGAGGAGGCCCTGCCTCTGCCTCCGGGGGGCGCCACTGAGCGAGGTGCGCTTTGACAGGCAGCTGCAGGAGGCTGGCCGATCTGGAGTTGCTGTGGTGGTATTTCTTTGACAGCCCCTCAGTGTGTGTGTGTGTGGGGGGGGGGGGGGGTGTTGGGGTGTCTCCAGGACCTTCAAGCAAGCATGATGGACAGTCCTGAGAAATCTTCCTGCCTGACCCCAGAACAATGGTGGGGAGCCATTTCAGGTTCAGGTTATAATCACGTTGGTGTCATCACTGATAGCAATTAGCATGTTAGCCTCCATCCATCCATCCTCTAGTTGCTTATCCCAGTCAGGGTTGCGGGGACTGACACTGACCTATTCATACAGCTTTAGATTTTACAAAATCAGTGTGGAGTTCAACGGTACAACAGCAGAAATATTTCAGGGATTTGTAAGTCTGTGCCAGTCGTACGCGACCTTACGTGTTTGTCCATGAAGTGCGAAAGGCTAGTCTGACATCATGAAAGACTTCATCACAGCTAAAGCAGACAAGACAGACTGCCAACATGTGCAAGCCAGGGGCAAAAGGTATTGAAGGGCCCCTTAATTCCATATAGACTGGGGCTGGTGCTGTGGGGGGGGCAGGGGCTGAGCACCTGGCCCTTTTGCCCAGACAATTGAAAGTGCTCCCCCCCCTCCGCCATTTGGGTGTCCCTTTGACAACTGACCTGACGATCAAACAAAATTCACAGGGAGGCTGCAAAATTTCCTGAGAGGCAGCCCCCCCCCCCCCCCCCGCCAGCGGCCACAGCTCCGCCCCATTCCAACACCTGCCCCTTGACATGTCTGGTACAGACCACTTCAGAAATGCATAACTAATTGCAACAAAAATCAATGTTTATTTAATTTCAGAGGTCAGATTGCATATTGTGCTTAACCTGAATTTTCAATCATCCATCCAGTGCTTTCTGCAAGTATGTTTGGCTTTTAACTCACTTAAGCAAATCAAAACCGGTTGCATGTTGTGCCAAAAGAAATGGCACAATATGGACGTGATTTTGAGCAATCCAACTGTATTCCGTCTGTAGCAGTAGACTGAATTGTCGTGGAATGTCGAGCTCGCGGCCATGCTTCTGGCTGATAAGGCCTTCTTGAATGTGAAGAGATCCTGAAATATTCCACACTTTGTTACGGTCAGAAGATGTACTGGAACAGAAGGGTTCTCATTTTTTCCCTCATTAATCATTTGCGGCACATTTGTTCGTTCTTAGTGAAACGGCAGCTTCCACCGTTGGACTGACCAATGAAATTTTTCCTCTTAATAATTAACAAAAAGTTCTAAAGAGTTTAGAGAGCGGGGAAGGTTTGGGACCCAGGCAGACAGACCTGGGAGGATTCAGGATTCGAGCAGAAAGCTTGAGCCACCTGAGCTACAGCCTGAGTTCATCCCTTTTCCAGCCGCAAATCGCAATAATGGTGATTTTACATGCAGGTGAGATCACCGATCGCCGTATCGCGCCCGTGAGTAAAACTCACCTCGCCACCATCTCAGACTCAGCTGCCACTTTAATTCCATTTTAAATAAGCACATTTGCCCCTGGTTTCCTGGATACGGAGGCCCTGAATACTCTAATGATAACATGCCATATTCTACGTGTGAACTGACCGTCTCCAAGAGCTGAACACTTACCTTCGAGTGAGAACACTATACAACGAGTCTGCGAGGAGGAGATAATTCTCGATTCACTGTCTCAGTCTGACCTTTTGTACAAAGACCCACCCTACCCCCATTTGAAGGTGGGGGTCTTTCTGCTAATACCTTAGTACTGTCTTGATAAGACCCCAATAGCAGAGTGATCTTGAAACACATTTCCCTCAACAGTCATAACAAAAACGTGTTTAAAAACAAAAGCCGGGCGCAAAAAAAATGCACCGAAGTGGAATTTAAGACTGAATACAAACTGCCAGAATGCATTATGGGATTTCTCTTATGATATCACAGCCCGACAGGGTCATCATGCTGCCATGTTTAACTAACATCACTGATGTGATAAATTAAACCAGTAGCTCCACAGAGCCAGCCAGCTCACTGCAAGGTGAGGGTAGCTACTTCATACTGGGCCCTTGGGAAGTGACAGGGCTTGCAATGAGTCGTTTAAAACCAAACCAATTTCTTAGCACATAATTACAGCTTGTTGCCGAGAAGAAAGGGGTTTTGAACAATGGAAGGATGGTACTTGTGCATCCACAGTGAAAATGAAATCTACGTAGAGCTCATCCTCTCCGTGGGGCTTCATTCGGTGATCCCAGAAACCGTAATGCTCAGAATACAAGCATCCCAATTTTCTGACGCCACATCCTGCCCGACTTTAAACAAAAGGAGCCACTTTACGCATCATGAAATTTTAACGTCCATCGTTAGTGTGGAAAATTCCTCGAGGTGATCCACCGTTACGTGACCGTTCCCACAAATATCATCCGTCAGCCCAAATTTACTGGATTCCCTTCGAGCGAGAGAGAAACATGTCTTCTCCTTCATCCTTTCTAATGCGCACTCAGAGCCCCGAGAACAGACCAGACCTTTAATGCATTATTTACAAGTCAGACGCTAACAACAACAGACTGTTCATTTAGTAATGATTTACAGCCCCACAAGGCAACACTCCAATTAGTTATATTGAAACTGGAAAAAAGTCAAATCAAGAAGAACAGAAGAGATTAAGTAATAAAAACAAAAGTTTGCTTCATCTTCAGTTTAACCGAATTTAGCTGTTAATTGCCTTCGTTCGACGCTTTTTTGTTTTGTTTTGCTTTGGTTTTTTCAAGCATTACCTTTGGGGGAAATGTCTCACATTAGCATGTTTCTTTGTGTTTTGCTCCTTTCCTGCTACGGCTAGGGCTCTATGCACTGTCAGTTTTGTTTGTGTGTGTGTGTGTGTGTGTGTTTTTATTTAATCTTTAGCCACAGCATGACATGAAAAATATGCCATTGGGTCTTCTCAGGACAGGGTATAAAATGTCCCAAAATCCAACATAGTCTTAATTTTTAATATTTCAGTCACTGGAGCCAGATGTACAGCCGACTGGAGGGTAATCGATGGACACTAGCGTGACATGCTAACTGCCATTAGCTGCGGAATAACGACGCAGAGAGATGATTCACCGCCTTAATGTGGCCATAAAGCATGAGGACACAAATCTGTGACGCTTTGTATGGACTGGAAACGGCATGTTCTGTCGTCAGCGTGACACTGCTCAGGCTCCTTAAACACCGTCATTAAGCTCAATCCCGATGAACCAAGAAAATAGTCGCCACAGATGCGAGTGACGTCGCAGCAGAGGGGGGAGGAGATGGGAAGGTGGGGGGGGGTGAATCCGCCGTTTGGGACGCGTGCAAATAAGAGTCAGGAGATCAAGGTACCACAGTGAGACTGAACAAATCGGTCAATCACTTCTGTTGATTACATTTATCTTTATCAATAGTTACTGGGGAAGCAGGCCCATAAAATCATGATTGGTGTCCGAGTTGGGTTTAATTCCCAGGGGGGGGGGGGGGATTAGGGTTAGGGGTGGCGTTTTATTACCCCCCATGTAAGAAATGAACAATGGATATCTTAAACCAGTCGCTGAGGCATTTAATTGTATGTAATGGGTTTTTTAATTCTGCAACATTTTGGCTCATAATGGGCCCAACTCCGCTCATTAAGCACGGAGCCACGCATGGGCGCGGACCCCCGCAGAGCCCCACCCCCGTCCCTAGGTGCGCCTGGAGCAGACGCCCAGGTGACAGTGATTGACAACGCGGCCTAGGGCCCACCCATCCTTCGCTCCGAACCAACGGAGGGTGTTAAATTACCACCGCAGAGAGTCGACTGTCATCCGACGGCCTATTGACGGCACAGCGTGGGAAAGCTGCCTCCGAACGGAGGCGCCACACGCCCAGGACGCTGATTGATGACCTATTTAACAATTGCGCAAAACTAATTGCACCAAATGGCGCAGTACGGTACAGAATTAAACAGTTATTAAAACCGTAACTAGCTATCAAACTGACATATTACTGCCAGATAATGCCAAAGAGGATTGAGATGTAATTTGAAATCTATATGTAATCAAAAAATTTTTGATTTATTATAGAAAGCATCTAAAAACCTACTCAATCTCTGACAAACACAGGGTTGCAAGATAATTAGTTTGTGGGCAGATCAGTAAAATCACAGTAATTAATAATTAGGAATAAGTGAAAAGGGGAATGTTGAGCTTTAATTATGATAAAAACTGATTTAAATACTCACCATTCCATTTTCACTTATTCCTAATCATTAATTTACTAGAACTTAATAGCATTACTATTACCACTAACAAATAATAATCATAATCATCATCATCATCATAATCATCATCATCATCATAATCATCATCATCATCAATTAGTGTAGCATAACCTCAGAGTCTGGCATGTTGTCCAGCACAGTAACACAAAGCCGTCCCTTTGAAAACGCTCTCCAGTCCCTGCCTCGTGCTCCGTCACTCGCAGAGATTGTGCCGCCAATCTGCGCAAGCTGTTCCTGAATTTGGCGTGAGGTGCTGTGAAGGCCGATCTGAATATCAGCACGTAGGGCAGCGGCCAGCGGGTCTCTCAGCAGACGGCACACCAGTCACAGGATGCAGGAGGCGGGGGGGGATAGAGACAGGGGGGGCGGAGTTTAAGGCCCATCTGATGGTAATAATTGTTCAAAAAAAACAAAAACTATACTTACAGTATACAATACTATAATACTAGCAGTATTAATAGTTGTGTTAGCAAATATTAAGGACCATACTACTGGTAGTAGTGATAACTAAACACTCCCAAAATATAAAATTTATTTATATTTCAGCTGATGGCCTATATCCAAGAAAAGACTTTAGAAGATGGACAGGAGCTTCCACTTCAGGAACAGAATTTCTCAAATCATTTTAACCTTAATTGGAGGAATGGGTATGAGGTTCTGGCCAGAACAGCCGTGATTATTCCGGAATGACTCTGAAGGTGTTAATGCTGAGCAGCAGGGCGTGTGGGATGCAGATGTGGCTTTACAGAGAGCCCAGCAAAATGTAATCCTCCATATCTTTCTCAAAATAAAATTACATTTAAGAGCCGGGATGGGGCCCGATTCCCACTGACAACTGATAAGAAAACTAGTTTGTAGGGACCCAGAAATCACATCTCAGCTTGGTCACGTTCCTGAGTGGCACCTTGATCAACCGTAATACCTCATGCTGGGCGGAAACGAAATTATAATTGATTACAGTGGAGTTCCAGTTAAGGCACTTTTAGCGTTACAAACCCTGCTGTCGTTTCTGCCAAAGGTAGCTGTGTAGCAGCCATGGGAGATGCCCGGGACGGACTCAAACAAAAACTAAATCAAGTAACGTAACTCAGCCCAGTCAGGCTCCTGTCAAATGATATGGTTCAAGAGACTCCTCTAGACGGCCAGTGACCCCAAACGGGTCGCCGAACCATCTGCTGCAGCCCGCAGCTTCTCTCCGGTTGCTCCCGTTCCTCGTAATCAGTCTTTTTCCTCCAAGTGCCGGAGATAGAGGCTTGGTGTGGATTTGGTGGAGTGGCACAGAACCAGGAAAAGGCAGCTATGGCACCATCAAAGTTAGACCGGCTTTTTTAAATTTTTTTTTTTATTATTTTAACATTCGACGGGCCACTTCATTTGTGCCACGCGAACACATGTGAGTGTCTCGGGTTCGAGAGCAACACGCCACAGGATGCCCGGGCGGAGGTGGGGTCACATGGTCACTAACACCAGAGCAATTAGACGAGCGCAGATGTGCACACCCCCCCTGTAACTGCAGAGCCCCAACGCCCAAATTAATTTCAGAGACCCTGCGCCCCCCTCCAGAACAGTCGGCGGCTTGAGGGGTGTTTTTGGGGCAGCACCACCAGGTGTCGAACTATTAAGGAAGCAGGAGGCTCAGAAAGAGTGGCTCTCAAGTGGGGAACATGGCGGGTCGGAGACGGCACTCGGGACAGGCGGGAGCAGTGTGCCAAACAAGAGGGGGGTCCGACACCCCTGATTAACCCATGAGACCCACTGAAAGCCTCAAAAGTAAAGCTTGAAGGTGTCTCAAGATTGGTATTGCGCAACAATAGGGAGATGGGGACCTCCCCGAATATTGATGAGTATTTCGCACACAGGGCGGGAGGGTGCTCGGGACAGGCACAGGGGACAGGCAGCAAGGCCTGTGTCAAGGCCGTTCCACAAACGATTACTATGTGCATAAGATGTGCCATGATTCCTTCAGAAGCGAGATGGGTTAGCAGCTTGGTGTTAGAGAGTAAACCCAGTCAGATTAAAAAGGACATTAAGGAAAATGTAGAGTTTTCATGAGTATCCATTACTCCTCAAAGTGCGTGTGCACTGCAGCAGGATCAGCTCAGTGTGCTGGGGGATACAGCGCGTAACACTGCTTAACATAGTGCTTCAAGCAATCAAATTAAGCTGAACTGTTCTTAAAACTAGAAAGCATTTCTGGTGTGATTTTCAGGTATAAAAACCATGGGATTGAGATTGAAAATAAAAAAGAACCAAAGCAAGATGCATGGTCTTGACCAAAGAAGATCGAATTTCTCGGGAGCGCAGAATTAACGGCTCCTTCCATCTCAGACTCGGCACTTTAATGAAACACAAACAATGCCCCCCCGCTGTCAGAATGAACGACTATGATGGGGGTGGTGGCCTCACAGCTGGTCTTGCTAAAGACCTCAGCACCTCCAGGGTTTAGTCCGGATTCTTCCCGTCATGTGGGGTGGGACGGATGCACACCTAACGGACTAAGCGTCTCCGTCAGTCACCTGGGACAAGGTCGTGGCCCAAACCCACTCAGCTGACCCCCTGTTTAAATAACGCTGCTCACTATTTTTAGCTCCCGAGTATCGCTGAATTTTTCATGTACAGTGTATTTTTGTCCTCTTAGGTTCCTCGGAGTCGGCAGTGTTTCTCTGGAGATTTTCCTTCCTCTGTTAGCCAGAATGTCGGCTGGTTTGGCCACATTGTGAAGATCTTGCCAAGCCCTCAGTTTTGAGCACAAGCTCACCCTTGCTGCCCTCGCCAGCCCAACAGATGCCAGAACGTCCCACTACCCGTTTAGAGGCTGACGTCCACCTCACTCCTAACCCTGTATGGTCTCTGCATTTAAATCAAAGCCCAAGACTGCTTTCCACACACCAGAACGAGGACAGTGCTCATGATCAGAGTCAGACGGCCATTGTGTGGTGGTGTTACACAACACACTATCAGGGGTCACCCTAACCCCCAAAACCTACATACACTTAGGGGCCACAGCAGCGCTTATGCAGTTAACTGCTATTCAAACCACGTTTGTGTGGGGCCCTCAAGGTTTGGGAGCCCCCTGTTGGGTATAAACAGTCACTACACTAAATATTAAATAACTGTTCCTTATTTAGGAGATGCTGAAGCAGCATATTCTGCTAACCAGCTAGTCAGCTATGATCTTCTGGCTCTGCTTGTGAGCCATTTTGTTTTTACAACATCTTGGGGGGGGGGGGTAGCAGTGGGCCCCCAAAAGTGACTGAGTGGGGCCAAAAGAGCAGCAGACTTTGCCCCCACCAGGAATAAGCTAAAATTCTCGGCGTGGCATTGTCTCCAGCCCAGCTGGTGCACATTAGCAACAGTCTTGGCGCCGAGTGCCATCAAGCTACCAGAGATGTTTAAGGTCACATGAAGAGGCGGAGACTGGCAGGCAGATAAGGCAGGGTGTCCGTCTTCACTCGCCTGCACGCAGGCGGGCCCATGTCACGGGCACGTCGGCAATTAACACTCTTAGTCCCACTCAGAATCTGAACCCTACCCTCTTTACTTCATGAGTGACTCTCGTTAAAATTTACAAACGTGTGACAGCCTCGAGTCTCTAAGATCAGTAGATTATCATAATCAAAAAACCTGCATTTTTAAAGTTGAATATCCAGCCACTGCCAAAAGAATCGCATGAAGTTCTGAAAATAAATTTCAGTTCACAATCCGGATGAACGGCTCTGTTTACTCGTTAGCTAATTAAAATGTCTCCCGTTTGAAATATCAGGCCGGCACTGAGCCGCGGCCCGCCTGAACAGCGCAGGACCGATACAGGCTGCGTGTCTCGTCCATTAGAGGCAGGATGACACGCTAATCGAGGGTTTATTCGTACCATTATGGCTGTCCCGCCAGTTTGGGGAGTAACTGGAGCCTGGCTTAAGGTACAGGCACATCCTGCATGTGGGACTGTGGGGGGGGGGGGGGGGGGGCACGCGCGATCTTATCTGCCTGCAGAGGAAGCCGCTTAGTCTGGGAGAGTTTTCAGCAGGACACGTGATATTTAGCAAAACACTGCGTAGCTAATTAGCAGTCCTTTCGGAATGCGAGCAACATTTGCATCCATAGGATCCCCTCACTCTTCATTTACATTTTTTGGGTGTTTTATCCTCGCAGGCCTGGGCTCTGGAAGGTTCAACTGTCAAGCGGAGAAACATACCAGAGCAGATTTAATGTCCTTTGATTTTTTATTTTTTTTTGTAGACTTTATCAGACAGCCATCCAGACTACCACTTAATGCGTGGTCGCTCCTGGTTTAATGGCGCACGCTTCAGCCCAATGATGGATTTATCATAAAACAATAGGTAATGGATGCCTCGGAAATATTAAATTCCGCCGGCCAAAGTGCATTCCAAACAGATGGTCCAGGCGATACAAAGAAATCGCGGAGCAACGAGAACGGGCGTCCATTTGGGGAAGGCCTTACGCTGCCTGTGCAGCTTCCACAGAGTCCGCAATGCAGCGGGACACAGGAAACCAGGGCTACGGGCCAAAAGCAGAGACTGGGTCATCTAGCATGATGGGTCAGTGAAGTACATTTGAACTAGAAGATGGGACATTAAGAAAAACAGAACTCCTCACTTATTGTACTAAATGTTTATTGGGTAAACCACGTAATAGAGGGTAAATTGGTTTAAGTCTCTAAACCAGGTGAGTGAAACCCTGGCAGTTTCTCTTCGGTGTCTTACTGCATAAACAGGACCATCAGAAAGTACTGACTGTTTATCCCCTAAACTTCGGCATGTTAGAGATTTCAAAAAGAAGCTTTTATTGCCACTAACCTTGAAACAACTCCCACATTTACCCGGTAAAGCCAATAGCATCTTTGGGTCTTTTTGAAAAAAAGTTAAGCAGAAACCTCTGATTTAGACAAACATTCATGGATTTCTGTTTTGCTTGCAGACTCTGCCAAGCTCACACCTCACTGAAGGTTTTCTGTGAGCTTTGAGGACAAAGCAACTCCAAAGCTGCTCCAGCCACCTGCTTCAGATCACTGTCAGACTGGTAGGTGAACCTTCACCCCAGCCTGAGGATATGTACACGCTGGTTTCCTTCAAAGACCTCTGCAGGTGTCTCTGTTCACCTCCTCAATCCTGCACTATGGCCCACATCACTTTGAGAAACAGCCCACCAGCATGAAGTGGTCACCACCATCCTTCAGAGGGATGGGGCTGGACGGATGAGCTCTATCTGCTTCTCACCATCCACTCACCCAAGTTAGGCAGAGGCCCAGAACAGAACACAAGGCTGACGAACATGCTACAGTAGATGGGACATCAGATCATCACAGAACTGATCACACAAAATTACTAGCATTTCTAAAACTGCCCCTAATTGTGTGTCTGTGGATATTGGGAGGGAATCCCACAAAACAGAGAACCCACGGAGAAAGGACTCAAGCCCCCAACCCAGGAGGGGTTAGGAAACAGTGCCGTCCACTGAGCCACCATGCTAATCTCTCCAGACATGGAGTTCAGGTTTTGTCTCTTGAGACCAGAGAACCTTTTTCCCTCATGCTTGAGGAGTCCTTTAAGTGCCTTTTAATCAGGAATGGCTTCCATCTCGCTGCTGCAGCACAGAGGCCTGATTGATGGAGGGCTGTAGAGATACTTGCCCTTCCAGCTGATTCCTCTAGCTTTACACAGGAACTCCAACATTCTAACAGAGTGGCCATTAGATTCTCAGTCACCTCCCTGACCAGATCCTTTCTTGCCCAAATACCCAATTTGGCCAGAGGACCAGCCTTAGGAAGAACCAGGCGAATCGAAAACTTCTTCCATTTGACAATAACAGGGACTTTGCTCTAGGGAAGCCTCAACACATCTCACATTTTAAAAATACTTTTTTCCCTGATCTATGTACTACCACAGCCCTATTTCAGCAGCCTGTAAACAATTCCTAAAGCCTTATAACCTGTTTTTCACTCTGCCGTGTCCTCAGAACCGTGAGCCTTTATAAAGGCAGCTGCTGCTTTTCCAAAAAGCGTCCAATCAAGTCAATTAGCCACAGATGGACAACAATCAAGTTCTAGAAACTCCTCTGAGCTTGATTTGAAGCAGAATAGTAAAAATACTTATGAAAACAGGGAATTTCCATTTCTTTTACCTTCAATAAACTTTCAAAAAAACATTTTCACTTTGTCGTTAAGGTGTGTTGTATGTCAATGTCAAAAAAGAGTGAATTCAATCAGTTTTGAAATTTTAACGCTTAAAGTTTTGAAAGAGGGGAGAGGTCTGAACAGCTTCAGAAGGAAACAGCAGGAGAGTAAAACACTAGTTTCCTTGCTGTTAAACAGATTTAACAAATAAAACTGTATTTTTAGCAAAAAGTTTCATGGTTGCACACCCAACCACACGAGGACCAAAGTCATAATGCTATTTTCACCCTTTTTAAAAGTGTTTTTCCCGCAGTCCTCCCTGAAATCGCGGAGCAAGTTTTTGCATTTTTCAAAGACAGATGGGTTTAGCGGAGGCAGAATGCCGGCGATCGTTACTCGCACGAACCGAGGCAGCAGGAAAGGAGCCAACGCTAGGGGCCCTCAGCCAGGGGCCCAGGGCCGGAGCTGGGAGACAGCACAGAGAACTTTTAAACGTGGGGACAGCGGGCGAGTCCATTAGCTTGGGAGGCACCGAGGGGATGTCTCGTCCCCCTCGCTAAGCACATTTCATAAGCTTTTAGTCATTTTCAGACTGCATTACATATTAAATGATGCCTTTATCAGAGCCATGGTGACTGGGTGGAGGTTAAATGCAGTACAAAGGAGTAACAGTTTCCATGGAGGAATCTGATTATCCTAAGAGACCGGACAGAGCATCAACATTATTGAAACAAACCATTGTGAGTTGGGAAAGATGTCTCTGACAGATATTGTTTTATCTCTCTCTCTCTCTCTCTCTCTCTCTCTCTCTAAGAATGGTATTTACATCAGGCAAAATGAAAAGGACTAAAATGGTTTGGCAAAAAGAATTACATAATAGCCCATTTCATCAGCTAAGCATGCGGTCGGGGGGAAGGTTTGACCGAGAAGATGCGCTGTCCCCCGAACCGACGAGGGGGGGCGGTGAGGGTGTCCACAAAGGAAAGCATAGTGTCCAGTTTAACCATGACCCCTCCCATGAGGAGATCTGACATGGACGCCGGAATTCACGGACACATGTTTTTTGACTCAAAATTTAATGTGACCCTTAGGGGGAAATAATGCTGGACAGCAGGTGGCATCGCGGTTAAGGATGTGGAACCTGAAGGAGACGGGCTTAAGTCCCAGGAGAGGCCCAGCTGCAGTAGCCCTGAGCACCGTAATTAACCTAAATTGCTCCCCTATTTTAGTTAGCAGCCATATAAATGAGTAAAAGCTGTAATCGCTTTTGGCAAAGCAGTACAAGCTAAACAAGTGAACCGAGTAGATCCAATCTAAAGGAAAGATGTTCAGATTCATACCTGGACTGTTTAAAAACCAGTGGAACATTTAGGGAGTATTTTTCAGGGCTGCAGTCGACCCTCAGGATAGGAGTGCGAGGCTCCCAGCTCAAACCCCGGGAGTGAAACTGCGCTTTCCACAAATATACCCGACAGGAGGAAGTCCAAAAGAGTAAAAAGTCCAGTAAGCAAATGCATAAAAATAACACCATAAAAATACACAATTATATATTACAGCTACACCACTGAACTCATGCCACAACAGGTATACCTCACCATGCAGAAGGATTAGGCCGCTAAAATAAAGAACGAATTTACCTACCAACCTCTGGGGTGGGGGGAGAGACTGCGGTGACGTCGCCATCAGATTTGCGTATGTCATACATCTGCAATAACAGCTGTAAGGGTCCCTGACATAGCCCTCGCCATTGTTCACATGAGATTGTGTTCTTGTAAACACTTCATACACAGCCCAGCAAAACAGCATAACAAGAAACAGATAAAAGATGACAACATCAAGAACCCAGTCACCGAAATGAAAATAAACTGAAATACATTCAAGGGTTGACTCTGACAGGGAACCAATTTCCTGTCTGAATAATCAGATCTGTGCAAAAGAAGAGATCTTTGGGACCTGCTAGCATGTGCGCTAAATGAACGGCCAGCGCTCAGCAGGAGCGGGATCTAGCCGGGCGCGCGGGGTAACGAAGGCCCAATGCTCAGCAGGAGCGGGATCTAGCCGGGCGTGTGGGGTAGAGAAGGCCCAGCGATCAGCAGGAGCGGGATTTAGCCGGGCGCGCGGGGTAGCGAAGGCCCAGCGATCAGCAGGAGCGGGATCTAGCCGGGCGCACGGGGTAGCGAAGGCCCAATGCTCAGCAGGAGCGGGATCTAGCCGGGCGTGTGGGGTAGCGAAGGCCCAGCGATCAGCAGGAGCGGGATCTAGCCGGGCGCACGGGGTAGTGAACACTCAATGCTCAGCAGGAGCGGGATCTAGCCGGGCGCGCAGCTCTTTCCGCCATGTGCGATTGCCCATGCAGTTTGCCAGAACGTGACCATGTGTCGCTGAAACACCGCGTGCCGAGTTTGCCGGCTCATTGGACGTGCCAGATTAACCGGCTCATTGAGCTAATTGGTTATATCTTACATGGGGGCCACCACACGTGTTGGGTCAAGGTTCTTCGGGACTCGGGGTCAGACACGAGGCGGGCCCAGGTTAATGCAATGCTCATGATATCCCACCCAGCTCCCTGGGATGGTCAGCATACCAGGAATCTTCCCATGGACCCATCAGAGCCTTTGACATTAAGAGGATAAGTCATGTGATATGTTTTGTTGGATATTTTCAGGATGTCCAGGTTGAAAAAATGTCATGTAATATTATTATAATATGCAATATCATATTAGACTAAATTAAATGTGATCAAAAGTATGAACTACAATTTAAAACAAAAACAGTATACAAGTTGTATCAATCTCATCTGTCTGTCCAAGACGGGGTCAAAGTGCCACCGATAAAAATAACGTATTTGTAGACGTCCATATAGTACAGAAATGCCTGCAGCATAACTTAACAAAGGGAGTCCGAGGGGCCGGTGGGGGGGGGGGGGGTTGCGCCTTTCAGGGTTTCTCGTCTGTGAATTGGACTGGAACAGAAACACGCAGAATGCAGCTCCCATCGCAGGCCGGGCGACAGAGGGACAGCTAACTCTAATTAGCCCAAATTCCCCGGGGGGAGGGGGCGGGGCGGGGGCTTGGCTCCGAACAGGTGGGCGGGCCCGGCTCTGACACACAGTCAGTCTTCAGTTGCCTAGACACTCTTGTTTATTTCTGAATCAAGGTCGGCGATGAACAAGTCGTGACCTGAACACGATACCCAGGGTTAGCAGTCCCAGTGCACTGGAATGCTCGTCACATCTTAACGTCGTTTCCATGGCAACAAAAGAAATGCTTCCGATTCGAGTAAAACAAATCAAATACGAATAAGTGTCATGCACTCACAGCAGCTGTGGTCCGAGTAGCGTTGTTTTATACTTGGAGTGGAGTGTCTAATCCCAGCTTTTATTAGATAAAGCTGTAACAAAAATATCACGTAATTATTACTTTCAGTTTGACATTTAACTCACAGGCGTCGAGCAAAAATTGATTTGGTTTCAAATCTATTTGTGTTGAGTTTGCATCCTGCCATTTAGCCATGATGCTAATGTATTATTAAAGGTGCAGCCCGGCGGTATAACCCTATTCCTCACCAAGCTGAGGTTCCTAATTGGGAAACACGCCCGCCGTATTTTTAAGACTTTCTAAATACATACGGTAAAGGCCACTGGGAAGTTAATAAATCAGGACGGGAGAGCTAACGAAGTGAAGGGAGGCGCCAACGGTGCGCCAACGCGGCTACCAAGTTAGCACATGGCGCCAAAGCTAATGCATTAACCAACGGTTAACAGTCTCGGGCTGCAGCGTGTTAAAGAGGCCCGACTGTGACCTTTAGGGGACAATCCAATCAATCAGGGAGCAGGGAAGCATCCAATTTGGGATTATTTAAAATACAAGTTGCCGAAAGTAGGTCACCATTTATCTTTTTACCATTTACCATTTATCTTAGTGCAATCATTATTAATGGGGGCTAACTTAACCCAAATACTTTCTCCGCACATGCATGCTGCATCGCGCAGAGTTGCAGTGGCTCCACATTTTAAAAAGCAGGCCTTGTCTGCGGACATGACGCCACGATGCATCTTGGTTATCCGAATAAGTAAAAACAAACAAACAACAGGCATACTTTTGACATTTCCGCGGTACGATTTGCATAGAATTAAGCTAATTAGGCCAAACGCAGAGGGGGGAAATCGTGCCCTATTTACAGAGGTGGCTCTGAACTCGTGGAGACTCCTGGCGTTTTCCCTGCATCTGAAGTTGATTTATTTTATTTCGGCCTTATTAATGACTCCATCAGCGTTTGAGGTGATTTCATTTGTTAGGTTTCTCCGTATGTCCAACCTTGCATCTTTAATAGGGAAAACACATGAGTGAACACGTGCTGGGGGGGAGAGCCCAGTGTGGCCGATTAAATCATCAAATGGGGCCCCCTGTTTCCTCGGAGCACAGTAATAAAATTAAAATGTACAGGAATTCAGGAAAAAACACACAAAGACAGGGTCAGGATGTTTGCAAGGCCTAAAGAGCTCAGCCCTGAACAACGCTGAAAATCAAATCCCAAATTAACATTTAACCAACCCCCCCCAACCCTGCCACCACAGTTTTTGCATAAGTTATGCTGGAACGCCACCCAAGAGGCAAAACAAGATGCATCTTTTAACGAGCCATTTGCATAAACTGATCAGCGTGCCCATCTCTGATGGGGTTCTGGAACTGGCCACTGTCCACCGAAGGCAAACTGTTCTGGAAGGTTCCAGGCCTGCAGGAAGTATGGGGGGAGGGAGGGCAAGCGGATGTGGAAAAAGCTATGTGAGCGTGACGGTGCAGGGAATTAGGCTCCCAAAAAATGTGAAGGATATTGAAGGATGACTATTATTACGGTGCTTTTTTTAAAAAAAAATCTTCCATATTTTAGGGCAAGAGGCAGCTCTGAGTAATTGATTCCCATAATGAGTTACGGTTCGTTAGTCAATGTAATTCATAATTGAATTGTTTGGTTTTGACTCTGCAAAATTGCCTGGGATGGATCCGTCGTAGGCGAACAAAACGGCGTGATGGAGCATGTGGGCGGGGCAGGACGGGGTGGGGGCTTTGTAAGGGACAGGGGAGGGGAAGGCGGCGAGCAGCTTAACGAGAAGCAAGTGCTCCTCTTTTTGAAGCCCGAGACAGAAGCCAAGGTGAACTCATTGTGCTGAATTAAATGTAATCAGCGGTAGACCTACCCCTCGCCAGTCTGGATGAATCTCAAATTTAAGAAGGAATATTTAATCTTCAGCTTTTGGCTACACAATTCCCCCAAAGACATATTTGTGTGTGCGTGTGTGTGTGTGTGTCTGTGTGTGTAAAAATACATAATTTCCTCAGTAAACATGTAATGAGTCATAACAGAACATTTCGTAGGAGTTACGTTAATATTGCCTATGCACAAAAAGAAGCAGGCCTCACTTTCGGACTTGCCGAGTGGTCTGTCACATCTCATTATGCCTTTTCGAGAGGCTCGTTCTTGCTGCCGGGGCCCGCTGAAGAGGCCTCTCGCTGGGGCCCGTGCCTCGACTTGTTCGTCCGTTTTGTACACGGCACAGGGAGGGGCAGACCCAGTCAGTCCATTAACCCGTAAAGATTAAAAGGCTGATGCCTCGACTCACGTCCAACTTTAGCCCGTCTGGATTACGCCTCCAAAGGAGAGGAGTGATTGATGGAATCCATTAGCTCGCTGGAATCCCCCCCCCCCCCTCCCCCGCATCCCACTCTACTCCCAAACAAAAAAAAAAAACAAAAAGCTTGGGAGATAAGCATGGGCCGTAAAATATTTACCTTTCAGAATAATCTGGAAATTAATCTTGCCCCTATATCTTTGAGAGAGGGGAGCTCGGCCCATTGAGATGCCAAAACGTTAATCGGCAAGCGAAACCGAACCAGCCATTATATGCTGGGTTTCAGTGGCGTTTTAATGGATCGGTGTCAAAAATTAGTAGCCACTATGGGGGGCATGGAACAAGCAGCATCATCATAGGGGCAAGGAGTCTCGTGAAAGCCCAACGGCATGAGATTCTAGTCCAAAAGGGTACTTTCGAATCCTCAGTGTCTTTCCGGATTACCTGCGTGATATTTCCGAAGTTTATGTGCAGCAGAAATTGGGTGAGTACGTGAGGGGCTTGGCGTGGGCTGCTCTTCGGGATTACCGCCACCTGTCTTTGCGGGCACAGACGTTTATTAATCCAGCTCACCTTTCAGTGGTGAGGAAAGGGGCCTCTGGTGCTGCTGCTGATGCCAGCTGCTCTCCTGGATGAGAGGGCCACTGCCAATGGGGCCGGCGGAGGTCAACCGCACAGTTCCAAGACAATCTGCTTAGAGCGATCCGCCAAATGTCGCTAAACCTAGGGACTCGCAGTGCCCATAGCCTGTACCAACACCTCGACACACCCCTGTGCCTCTGCCTGGGCCTGACCCTCCTATAATCAGATTAGCCCCCTACATTCTGGCAAGGAGAGACCCCGTTTTTCCTCCTGATCCATCACAGAACAGGCTGAAGGACTTGAAGATTTACTCCGTCTCTCTCCACTCCAGCCTCCATGACGGAGAAAGTGTTTTTTCAAGTGAGGCGACAGATCGATAGGAGTAATCGATGGAGGTATGCTTGCACCATGCCACATCTGTGCCAAGCTGAGGCCCTTTAGCTCCAGCCAGCTTCCTGTCTGGCACTTTTATTTCCCCTTGCTGACAGGAAAGGGATGTTGAAAATGTTAGCTAGTGAGCTTGGAAAAGCGGGTCCACCGACGGCTGGACAAACTGGAAGAAAAAAAGTCCTAGCAAGCGGCATCCTTGCCTACGGTACCCAGATGATCTGACGCCTGATCCAGTCTGTGAATCCAGTCCATCTGTGTCTAACTTTCAGGTCCTTGCCAGTGACGAATGGATTAGCTGAGCGTGATGACTAAATCCTGGTTGTTATCAGTTATGATTAACAAACACTTTAGGAATGCAGCCTTTGATATAAACACATCCATAGTTCAAGGAGAAACTCAGTATCGTGCCCATGGTGTCTGCGGTACCCGTGGTGTCTATGTTGCCTGTGCTGTCTGTGTTGCCCGTGGGGTCTGTGGTGTCTGTGGTGCCCATAGTGTGTGTGTTGCCTGTGGTGCCTATGGTACCCGTGGTGTCTGTGGTACCCATGGTGTCTGTGGTACCCGTGGTGTCTGTGTTGCCCGTGGTGTCTGTGGTACCCGTGGTGTCTGTGTTGCCCGTGGTGTCTGTGGTACCCGTGGTGTCTGTGTTGCCCGTGGTGTCTGTGGTACCCGTGGTGTCTGTGTTGCCCGTGGGGTCTGTGTTGCCCGTGGGGTCTGCGTTGCCCGTGGTGTCTGCGTTGCCCATGGTGTCTGTGGTACCCGTGGTGTCTGTGTTGCCCATGGTGTCTGTGGTGCCCATAGTGTGTGTGTTGCCTGTGGTGCCTATGGTACCCGTGGTGTCTGTGGTACCCGTGGTGTCTGCGTTGCCCGTGGTGTCTGCGTTGCCCATGGTGTCTGTGGTACCCGTGGTGTCTGTGTTGCCCATGGTGTCTGTGGTACCCGTGGTGTCTGTGTTGCCCGTGGTGTCTGTGGTACCCGTGGTGTCTGTGTTGCCCGTGGTGTCTGTGGTACCCGTGGTGTCTGTGTTGCCCGTGGTGTCTATGGTGCCCGTGGTGTCTGTGGTGTCTGCGTTGCCCATGGTGTCTGTGGTACCCGTGGTGTCTGTGTTGCCCGTGGTGTCTATGGTTCCCGTGGTGTCTGTGGTGTCTGCGTTGCCCATGGTGTCTGTGGTACCCGTGGTGTCTGTGTTGCCTACGGTGTTTGTGATGTCTGTGGTGTCTGTGTTGCCCGTGGGGTCTGTGGTGCCCGTGGTGTCTGGTGTCTGTGGTGCCCATAGTGTCTGTGGTGTCTGTGTTGCCCATGGTGCCCGTGGTGTCTGTGTTGCCTAGGGTGTCTGTGGTGCCCTTGGTGTCTTTGTTGTCTGTGGTGCCCGTGGTGTCTGGTGTCTGTGGTGCCCATAGTGTCTGTGGTGTCTGTGGTGCCCATGGTGCCCGTGGTGTCTGTGTTGCCTAGGGTGTCTGTGGTGCCCTTGGTGTCTTTGTTGTCTGTGGTGCCCGTGGTGTCTGCGGTGTCTGTGTTGCCGACGGTGTCTGTGGTGCCCTTGGTGTCTGTGATGCCCGTGGTGCCATGGTGCATTCCCATTTATGGTCAGTTCTTACCACCGTGCATGAAACATCAAAGCACCTAGATGGGAATCAGCAAGTTTATGCTTCAGACTGAGGTATCAGAGTGCGTTGGACAGGGCTGCACCACATCTGTGGGCATCTGCAGAAGGAGAGGCCTTCATTTTCAGAGCAGATGTTAATACCCACTCTTTCCATATCCCTCCTTCCTCTTCATTAGCATTATGTTAATGATTTTAAGGCGATTATGCTTTTCAGCTGGCATTTCGTCTCGGCTTTAATAACCATACTTTTATGCTTCCTATATAAACACACTGTAAATGAAGATTAGAGTTATTTTACTGTGCAGTGGGTTTCATTTCACTATGGAGTAACTGTTTCCTTGCAGGCATGTGTATTTAAATGACTGTGTGCGATAGATATCTGTGGCCCAAAAAGCGTTTTCTGAAAGTGATTACATTGAGGAGGGGGGGAGATTTAGCTGTGTGTTGTGGGGGCTGAAAGAACATAAAAACGGATTAGGGGGAGTGAATTGAGATGGTGATATGTGAGGGTACACTTCACAAGGAGCCTTCCGGTGTGTTCCTTTGTCTGAAGAGTTCCCCAGAGAAGCAGAGACGGCTCCTGATATTTTGGATACGACCTCAGATTGTGGTGGAGGAATGGCAGTTACGGTTTGAGCCTCTAAGTGGCATGAGAGGGGTCGCCATGACATTACGTAACGCCAAGAATCATCTGATATTCCGCTCATTTTTCAATTTTTGTAATTGCTCCAAAAAAAAACAATCCCTAACAGACAACAGCTTGATATTAGTTAGACTCTGCTAAGAGGGGCTGTATGAGGAAGCAGAAGCCCAGCCTGTGAACACTGCAAAAATACAACATAAATATAAGGCCTGTGACTTATGCATCACTCAAGTGAAAATGGCTTAAAAAAAAAGGTGTTTGAATTTATTGCACATTGCTGTTCATCTATCGAGTTTTAATAACCGCATAGCCAATGAAGGTCGCAGTGACCAAGGTAAGATAGGGTCCGCGCACATACACACACACACGCACATACACACACACACTCTCAGTTATTCACTTGCTATGGTTAATGTTCTTAAATTTTATCAGGCCCAGTGCAGGTCACAGAAGCAGACACCAAACCGCTAGCCAAGGCCCTTTACATTTTTTTCACACTATATGAAGCACCTTTTCTCTTTTTTTTTTAACACTTCAGTCCTGCTCAGTCTTGTTTCCGCCCACGGGCATAATCATCCAGAAAATTAATAATCATTTCCTGGCCAACTATAAATCATTACGCTTTAGACAATTAATGTTTGAAGAGAAGTGAAAGATCTATAATTACAATACGCCTGATGCATTTTGCCGAAATCCGTGTCCACCATTTCACACGGTGAAGGGTTACTGCAACTCCTGAGGTACAGGAATCGGCATGACACGTCTCTTACACTCATTTTCCTGTACTTTGGACGTCTATTTTGTGCTGATTGATTTCTCTGTTTATGTGGTGAATGTTTTTGGAACATTTTTAAATTGCTTTAAGTTCAGTTTAATGCCGAAATAAAACCTGTAGAAGAAATGAATTCATGAAAATGTTTAAGGTAGCTAGAGGTGTACTATAATTAAAAATAGGAATGTATGTGACGATGAGGTGCATCCTCCTGATATTTATTTATGCCACTGTTCACGGGACTTGCCTCTTTTCCTGCCTCGATACTAAGCGGCTGCTGTGGTGCCCGGAGAAGGAGTGGCAGTCCTGCCCAGATCCGTCTCCCCACGGTTACCGTTCGAGTTCGTTAATCGGGCGGCGCCGGCAACGGAACGCTAGATACCAAAACAACGGAGTATTCCACGAGCGACCCAGGGGAGGAGAACATGCACCTTCAGAGCCCCCCGTGTCCCTCTTCACTGTAATCAGAGGTTTGCCATCGAAGCTAAAAAAAAATCTGTAGGAACCGTGTACTGTAATTACCTTCATTTGCATATCAAGAAACCAATTAGACTGACATCAAATTAGCCACACAAACGAAGGCCTCTGAACGGCGTGATGCTGTAACTGAGGGAAACTCAGACGGCCACGCAAGCTGGCCGTGTCTTAAATCCGAACCTCGTTTCCCACGGCGACAGCTTCGTCTGACCACCTCCTCTAATTAATTTTTGTTTTCGACGGACCTTCCCGTCTTTGACATCGGTGTTAAATATGGAAATGTGTTCACTTCCCCCGTGCTGGAATCGCGTCCGCCGGACGACCAAACTCAAGCCCGGCTCCGCATTGGATATGCTTCTCCACACGCTGTTAATTGATTCCTCTGCCGTGCTTCACTATGGGGGGTGGTGGGGGTTGTAAAAAACTCCCCAGTCGTAGAGGAAGGAGCCAGCATAGCTGGAGACACCTGATACTACCGGGGACATCGCTCTACCCCGGTATTTTGCCACCTGCCTACATTCCCGAGTGCTCTCCTCTTGAACCTTTCAGGCTGCTACCGGCTTCCTGTGAGGAGGCCGAGTCTCCCAGCCCCCCCCCCCCCCAACCCACCATTTCGGGCAAGCAAAATGTTTTCGTCGCAGCTACGCCTTTGCCTGCCAGAGGTGTGCCATTACACTCCTGTCAGTCCCTGCGCTCGCAGGCAAAATTCACATCGGAGGAGAAGTAATTAGTCACCTATCGGGAGAAGAAAAAGAACAGGAAAGCCCTATTTGCACTCGAGAAAAGGTTAGACGCAAGATCCCCTTAATTAAGAAAGTTTGCCCCATCCTTTTCAGCACAAGTTCAGGCAAATGGAAGCATGTCTGTCTGCTGAGAGATTGATGCTGGTTCACTCCTGTTATTCATTAAACAGAGATTATCCTCTACAATGCCCCAACCAAACCCTAGAGCGGCTTGGAACATCTGGCTTTCAATAGAGCAAAATGCCTCTGTAACACAGGGCGTCATGTCAGACAAACAAGCCCCTCCACCCTGCTCAGTGTAGCCAGCGACGTTATTATGTCGGTAATTTTAAATCCGCAACACTGGATGTTCACTTTGGAAGATTACAGGATGAGGGAAGCAAAAAAGAGGTTGCCGATTGACCGTTTCGGACAAAAGGAGAGAACGGAAGAAATTATAAGGTCATCATTGGGCACCAGAAAGGGGGATGAAGGAACAATTAAACAGCTGTAACAAAATCTTGGAGCGCAAAAAGCTGAACGGAGGTTGGTGAATGCACTCATGTGTGTGTCCTCCATAATTTTATTTATTTTCCCCTTGGGAGGGGGGGGGGGCGTTCGTTAAACGACGTTAGAATGGCACGTGCCAAGTCGGCATCCTTCCTCTCCCAGTACGACAGCACCATTTACTTAAATATTTATCTCCCGATTTAATTAAATTTAAGGTTCAGCAATCTAAACGAAATTAGGACGCAGCCCACCATGCGCTTGGAAGGAAGGGCGTAAGCGGGGAAATGGTTTTTAACACTGCTATTGTCAGTCCGCCATCCACTCTCCTCCGCTCTGGAGATGAACCGAGACTCCCCTTCTTCATGTTCAACGTTCCCTGACTGCTCTTTTCACTCCTAGACGCCATTGGAGGCCTGGGTAAAACAGAGGCCGCTCGCTAATGGAACACGACGCCGGCCGGGCACAGGCGTTCCAAAGAGTCGGGACCCTGACCGGGATCGCAAACGACCGTCATTAAAACGACATGGCCGAGGAGAGTAGTCATCTCTTCAGACTCGAGCTGTAAAGATAGTTTTGTGCGCATGTGAAGGATCTGACAGAAGTGAGTCAGGTCCCACCCAGATAGATCAGTCACTGAAACTTACACTAGGACAGACTTGGTGTGGGCGGGAAGATCTATTTTGAAAAAAGTTTGGAAGCACAAGCGTATTAGAATACACGTCTTCTGCTACGAGTCCTTTCATGAACGACCGACTGATGAAATGCTGGCTGCGAGGGGCAGCCTCGCGTGTGCCGTCGTTTTGGGAAAAGGCCTCTCCCTTTGGATGAGCTTCTAAGACCTATGTCATCCGGCACAATCTATGAGCACATCTAGACTAGGGTCGGACCGTTTTTCAACAGCAATCAATGAGACATGGCCTCCTAGGCAGAACGAGAGCTTTACTGCCTCCAGGATCCCTGAATTTAATCAAGGAGTTACATACCATGTTATTTGTTGTACCATCATTACGTCGTTTGAGATGATGCCATCATTATCCTCACCAAAGTGTTCATTACGTACTAGGAACCCTACCCAGCTCCCGGAGATACATTAGTGTTCGTGATCGAACGTGCTCATGGATTTTCTCTCTGGGATTCTGGGAGCAGGCAGTAACAGGACTTACCCTCTTCCCCCATGCTGTTAATACAGCATCCTGATCCCGATCTCTGCAAAGTAGCAGCTTCAGTAAGACAACGCTGAACAGAACTAGCACCTCATCAGACAAAATTTATCGATGGAAACCAAAGCGAGGAACGCTAGCTTAGCCTGAGTCCTGGAAACCTGGGAGTGTGACGGGCTTTTTTACTCGTTTATAAGGAACACGCTCTCTCAATTCTCAAACACTTATTTAAACTTTAAGAGGTACGGCCATTTCCGCTTCTAATTGTGCACGTTCGGCTTCAAACAGCTCCCACTCAGATGAAAACAATAGGGATAATACTCCCTGTGAGTTCTCGCTTTTATTCGCCGAAGCGGGTAACACACTCGGCACACCGACAATTAGCTTCCACGTGCCGGATCAATTGTTAATCTGAAGCCTTTGAGTGTCAAAATTAAGGGCTGTAGGTGAGTAATGGGAGGGGAAGGAGCTCCTTCCCAGCCTGTGTGAAGCTGCCCGGCTTCGCGCCCGCGGTGTCCACTTCAGTTCCTATCAGATCTGCCACACCCTTTATTTGCTGGAGGGTCACAAGAGGGCAGTCTTAAGAGTTCATCTCCTATATTACGTCAAGCCAAATGAACAATACCAGCACAGGCACAAAGCACTTTGGGAGCTCCCCTCCTTTCAGGTTGCCAGGCAGTGTAACTTCTCCGCAGGGTTATAAACGGGAGACGGGCGATACGAGTCTTCACAGGCCGCCACGGGTGGGACCCCTGTGTGCTTATGACAGCCAACTAGCTTAGCCGCCGCTGTATGTGATGCTTTATTGGTTCTTGATGGGATATTCAGGGTAGTGATTAAAGAGACAGAGGCATCCCCACCAAAAGGGGTCCTGAACTTCTCCCATCACTGACTTGCTCCCCAGAACATCCCTTTGGGACAAACAGCAGCGTAGGTGGAAAAGGCAGCTATATACTTACACCAGCCACACTATCAGACCGTCTAGTGTGCAGGGCTCCATGCAGTACTGGTTAAAACTGAGCCTCGAACCAAAGGTCTACTTTGTTGTTAATTTGGCACATCCTCAGTTGCGACAGGGAAACAGATTAGAAATGAAAAAGCACTTCACACATATTCTAATTTCTGTTTCTGTCCATTTTGCACCTTTTGACCGGAACATGGTCAACGCGAACGCATCACAATGCTGTTTGCCGGATGCTCGTTTAAAGCTTAACAAAATCAGCTCTGCTTTTCAGCTGTTCCTTG
Organism: Paramormyrops kingsleyae; assembly: GCF_048594095.1. Lineage (NCBI taxonomy): Eukaryota > Metazoa > Chordata > Actinopteri > Osteoglossiformes > Mormyridae > Paramormyrops > Paramormyrops kingsleyae. The sequence continues at coordinate 4,605,440 of NC_132817.1, read as the reverse complement.
AAAGACTCAGGCCTGAAATTCTGATGCTCTCAACCATTTAAACACAGCAGGAACACTGTAGCACTCCTCGTCCAGAAAAGCTCTCTGTGAAGGCGTCGTGTGGTCATGATGCATTGCTACATGAGAGGGCTGCACTCCTGACTGCCTCAATTAATCACCCTGTGGTAAAACTATTGTTTTTGCTACACATATACATTCCCATTGGGGGCCGGGTATATTGAAATTTAAATGTAGCCACTTTTTGGATAACATTGACATTGGCCCACATCAATTAATATCAAAGAGGCCAGTTCATTTTTCATTCTTTATTTTTGTCTGAGCACAGAGTGGGAAATGATACTTTTGGAAGGGGAAGGGGGGCTGGGGGGGGGCTAATATCCCTCGCTGGGCCAATGACAGCCTCAGCTTTCCATAACCCAATTAAATGAAAAATTAGTGCAATTAGCAGTAAAGGAGAGGGTGTCCTAGCTGGAACTACATTGTACGGCTCTGGCTTCCCAAAGCACGAGGCGTGGAGGCTTGTGGAGAGGAGAACGGCCAATTGCTGGAGGGGGCAGTGGCCTCCTACAGGGAGCGCTCTGCGGGGGAGGGGGGGGGGGCATCGTCACGGTGACCACTACCCCTCCCCCCCACCCCATCTTCAACCCCTCCCTCCGGCAGTTCCTGACCTGTCCATGAAGTCAAAGAGGATTCAGCCACGGACAGCTTTATTACAAACGCTGCTAGCTTCTCCATTAAGCACCTTTATAGTTTAGCCACTTTACTCAGCTGTTCTTTGTCAATAGCAGTTAATAACCTGGATGTTCCAGAAAAAAAATATCAGGGCAAGGTTGCAGAATGGGGACATATTTTCAGAGTAAAACTCAAGTGGAGTGTTTGTGCCAATAAACTACATGCAAATAATCTAACAAACTCCAGGAGGAAAAGAGAGAAGCGTATTCATAATATCCAAAACAAATAAATATTCTGGCAGCCGGGACACGACTGAACCAGCAAGTATCGAAGAGTATGGAGATAAAAACGGCAGATTCCTGTCACGTTTTCCACAGAAAATGTGCAACTAGGACGATGGGACTCAGTGTGTGTAAACAGGACGCGCCAAACAGAAAATCGATAGGTATACGTGAGCGTGTCTTCATGGATGCCTGGTACCTCGACGTGTCGGCGGGGGAAGCATCCAGTGCCCTGGGAGGAAGTACGAGCCACGTACTGGACACGGGATAAAGGTCAGGCAGCGAGCGGCATCCTTCTGTATTCAACTACCGGAGCAGAATGAGAGACAGGGTACCCTGTGAGGCACCAGTATGGACGGCAAGCAAATACAAATGTGTTATATGGCCACCCGCTAGGAGGACCCTATTAAAGGCGTCGAGCTAAGCAGCGGGCAGTCGATCTGAGAGCTGCCTCCGAGTCCTTTGATGGAGGCGGCTGATAACTTGGCAAACGCCGCGAGGCTGTAATAACTCCGAGGCCGTTACCGCGCTCGCAATCCGCAGCGTGCGCCACGACGGCATCGGAGACTTTGATGTTTCCTGTTTTGTTTGTTTATCTGCTATTGTTTTTTTTTCTGCATTTTAATTACTCCTGCCTGCTTTAATTTATTTGCATCATGATAAATTCTGGGGGTGGGGAGATAAAGATTCTCGGCAGAGATAACGCTAAATTAAACCGAATCTGGAGCTGGTAGCTGTCGTGGCAGCGTTAATTTGTACGCTAATTTGGGTCACTCAGTATTGACGTAAATGTATATAGCGCAGTCGCTAAAATGAAAGGCTGAGATAATGAATTGCTGAACAAATAGATTGCCATCGTTCGTTCTTCCTTGGTGTCGCTCGGCCATAATTCTTTTTAATGTCATGTGACCATATCATGGGAATCACACTTCTGAGGCAATCGAGTCAAAGCAGATGTATGGAGAGAAGCTCGGCCATACCCAAATCACTGTGGCGCCCCAATGAATTACATGATGCCCTGCCAACAATAACGTAGCTTATAATTACGTTTTATTTATTGAGATGACTATTTTTTATCCACGCGATGCACAAATGAAAGCAAGGTCAGCCAGTCCCTAGAGCAGAAGTGTCAAACTCCAGTCCTGGGGGGCCGGAGCCCTACACAGTTTTTGGTTCACCCTCATTTAACACACCTGATTCAACTCCTTGTGCTAATTACCACACAGTTCTTGAGTTGAATCATTTGTGGTGGAACAGGGAAAGAACTAAGCTACACAGGGCTTCGGCCCCCCAGGACTGGAGTTTGAGTCCCCTGCCCTAGAGCAATCGGGGGTTAAGGGCCCGGCGATGAAAGCACGCTGCTGAACCTGGGATTTGAGCTGAAGACCTTCCGATCCCAGGCACAGTGTCCTAACCTGCTGAGCCTCACACCTCTCCCGAAATTTGATCGCATTCACTCATCAGATGCGCGTGCCGACTTGACACCCGCACACCTTTAAAGCGGCGACCGCCACGCCCCAAGGAGGACCCCCCCTCCTCCAAGGAGGAGGGGGTCAGACTCCTCCCCACGCAGGTGTTAGGGCTCCGGGCTACACGGCTGTTTTGTGAAGTTCCCCGGCTTTTAAATAAAAGGTAACCGGACGCAGAGAGGCGTTTGGGCCTCTGGGGGCCACCCAGGGGGATGGGGGGGGAGGGGGGAGGGGGGCTGGGTCCCCAGTCTGACAGGGTGAGGGGCGAATAAATGAAGCTTTGATCTATGTGCAGGTGCGTGATCGATAGGGCCAGCAGGCCAGTGGGGAGCCCCCAACCACCCACCCCCCCAAGTTTCTCTGTCAAACACATTCAACTGCTTATCGCAGAAAGCTCTGGAGAAGATATCGCCCGTCTTTAGACTCCTCAAAGATGACACTAATCAGACAGTAATAATTAATTACGATCCCAACAATAGCCATTCAAGTTACAACACCCCCCCACTCCCCCGCCACACTCAGTCACAGACACAAAAAAGCTCATTTATTTCCAGTTTCATTGCTGCAGTTTTATTTCCAAAGAACTTAATATGATAACAAGACTCGTCTCGGCGGCTGACAAAAACGCCAAACCCCAGCACCATCCAAGTTCACGTCCTGCCTCGACGGCCAGCAAAACACCATATTTAATTATAATCTACCCTACTTTACCCCAGTACCTTCCTATTTATTGTTTTATTTCATTTTTAAAAAGCCAAATGAGCAGCAATTTGAACAAGTGAACAGCGTTCCATTTTGGCTTGTGGTCTCTGGATGTAATTCGAAGTGGTATACAAAGACACTGTAAGTCTGACCCGATGATAACATTACCCTAAATACACCCTAATGACCCGCACTGTAGGCAAATATGATGTATTAATGGGCCCTTTCTCTTCTCCATATGGCTGAACATTCCCCACATTCTCAAAAGCAATAAATCACACAGGCGAAGGCAGGATGCAGAGCTGCTCGTGCTGCCCCCACTGCCAGAGGTGTCCTGCACCTGCCCTGCCCCCCCCCCCCCACCTGCACGGCTCCTTTTTTTAAGTAGCTGTGCTACAAAGTTTTTTTTTTTTTTTTTTAAATAAAGGCGTCCATCTTGGGGCCTCGCATTTCACACCCGCGATCCCCAATGCTAATGTTTCCGTAACATTAATTAATGCAGGGCTGATCACGCACCCTGTATCCCAAACAAGCTGCCTGCAATCTCACTCGGCTCTCATGCCGGTTCCCCCCTCTCAAGTCCGATTGCATTACGTCCTGGATTCCCGCTAATGCGACGGCGTTATTTTCCTAAAACCCGGTCTTCTCCGGCTGCACCGGCGCCCCCTCCAGGTCCATAATCCCGGCATTTCGGCCCGATCTCACAGCCGGCGCGCTCCAGTGTGTTATTTTGTGTGTTTATTTTTCTCGTGAGAGCTTATCACAAGCAGTCATTTGAGGCAAAATGGAAAAATCTATTTACCGCGAGTCATCCACAACGCGGGTAATCTATGTGACATCTATTAAAGGCAGCCAGCATTGCGCGCCTATCGGACATCTCCTGTTTTATTCAGAAATATTGGTCAGGAGAGCGGCAAGGTTATGAAGTACCCCGGAGATTTACTTTTTTCCATTTGGGCTCCATTTGTAATGCACTGTGTGAGAAATTGAGACAGACAGAAGGTGATTTCCCTGTGAATATATTTACTAAATAAATATAGTTTGTGGTTTTTTTAAAAAAAAAAAAAAAAGCCGGTATGTCATTTAAAACAAACTAGCCCTGCAAGTGACATTTCAGACCAGGTCTCCCCCAGGACATTTCCTGGAGATGCAGGGCATTTCTGCTGGGCTATCGAGGAAATTCCAAAAACTCAGAATCGGGTAACGCCCCATCCATCCATCTGTGCCCCGTTTCAGTTCCGCAGGAAGAGTCGTAGCAGTTTGGTAGGAAAGTGTTGGCGATCCGGCACATGGTAATATGTGCAGACACTTGCTCACATCATAATACGCACATAACTCCCCCCCCCCCCCCCAGAAAGAGAAGTAAAACATCTCCTTCACTAAGGTGTGTAAGCCTCACCTGGCCCGCGGGCGTGTTGCCATTAACCTTCCTGTTTCACCCAGCTGACAGTAATCAGAAGCCGCCGTCCGAGGCTTTATTAAAGCATAAAAACAACAACTGCTCTGGCTCCGTCGCCCCCCCCCGCACTTCTCTGGGGGGGAGGACAGCGCGGCGGTGTGATAATTAAATCCCCCCTCTCTGGGCAGGAAATGATTTCACACCAGGCCGTCACGGTGACTTAGGAGACGACGTGTTGAAAAGCAGAGAGGGGCCCTGGCACTTAGCGCACCTGGCGGAGACGCGGCCCGCGAGCTCGGCGCTCCCGAAGCCGCTTCCAGGCAAAGGCACCGCTGTCAATGCGCTGGGATCGGCAGATCAAAGGCGCGGGGGCCAAATCCCTCAGGCCGGTGCGTTCAAAGCCGTTTTCTACCTCTTTTGTTTTGATTCTTTTTTTTACCTTGCCTTGTCGAACGTGTTGATGGGAGCAACTCTGTCAGAAGGGGGACGCATGACGAGGACAGTTATGGCAGATTAAAGCAAACATCTGGACAGGCGGTCCCCCACACGCGAAAAAATCCCAGCCTCGATCAAACGCCTCGCAGTCGACTTGCTGATACCTGGGGGAGATGCGCACCTTCGGGGGGGCCTTCCATCCAGCTGCCAGTGTTGGCCTACTGCCCCACGATGGACAGGTGGAGGACTTACAACAAAAATGCGGCATGAAGTCAAAAGGCAGAGCAGCGTTATTGTCATCTTCAGCGACATGATGAAATCTCATCGCTCGTAGTGCAAAGAAACAGTAATAAACAGAGCACGAATATGTAAGAAATTTAAACATGACAAATTGGGACATGGGCAAAAGACAGACAGAAAAATCCAGTTTAGACATAAGGACAGGGGGCCCGCGGACTCCATCGCTAAGTCAGCAGTCCGGTTGTTATGACATTCCCGGGTCACTACTGCTCCTTCAATGATGTCACTTCCTGTAGCAATACTAGCCGCACCATCAAAAAAGGCCTTTGCTTTCAGGATCCAAGCTGTTTTTAAATTACCTCAGCTAAGGTCCTGGGAGCAGAACCTGGGCAGTCCGGACCCCATCCTGCCTCCCCAACGCCGGCTTCTCCATCACCTTAAGCCTCCTGATGGATACCGGAGCCCAAAATAAATGTTTTGTTTTCAGCGATTCCTAATCCAATCCCTCCACTGTCAGAGTCAATTATCTTACTCATTGCGCCGGTACTGTGCCGGGGCACGACTCACTGTACTCGTCAGTGGTGAGAATGGAGAGTGCTCACTGCTGAAATTGAGATACCACATGGAAGCCGCCCCCCCTTGCACCCCTCCCAAGCTACTATCTACCACATCTGTTTTTTTGTGTGATGTAGGTCACCAATAATTTGTCCAATTAAACATGGTACACGTCTTTATATTCTAATTACGAAATCAGGGCGACTGGCAAACGACGCGCCATTGAGATCCTCCGCGAAGACCTTTCTGGGAAAAACGACCGTCGAGGTTCCCGTTAATTACTAAACTCCCTGCCTGAAAGCCAGTCGAATCAGGCCGGGTAATCAGGGAGGGGGCACCGGAGTTATGAACTGATTATTCAAAGAGAATGTGGTTTTCTTTTTCCTCTCGCTCTGTTAAAAGGCCGCCTTAAACTCCGCCAGTTAATCAGCGCCGTAAAGAAAGCGTAACCGGACACCGCTAATTCAGAGATAGAGACCTTGCTGTCAACACAGGCAATAAGGACAGCGGCCTGGACACAGTCAGGCAGCGCGGTGCAGGACAAAGACCTTCAGCCGTATGCAAGACCCCATTCCCCATGCGGCTCTGCCATGGCAGAGATCAGGGAGCGGATATTCGGTTGAGGGCTACAACACCGTGATTTCTGTACTTATTTGGGTTCTGGCTCCCTGTTCACAGCTAAACAATGGCTGACGCAAAAGGGTCCGTCTCCGTTCTATAAAACAATCGGGCTGTTAAACCCACGGCGGAGCAGCAGCCTGTGAATCTTCACCGTCCACTCAAATGTTAAAAGCTCAACATGTTGGCAGACGTGAGGAGAAGATGATCCCACTCATTCATCTGCCGATGCTCCAGTTTGTAAACAATGCAGACCCACCTGTTGTCGATTAGAGGGCGCAGAGAGTGTCAGGGAGGGATTGCCCACGATACCTGCATGTGTCACATTACATTTCAATGGAGGATTCACGCCCTCCGCCATCCCTCTGCTCCCCCCCCCGGTTGGAGCCTGTGTGCCATCTTGTACAGTGAGCCTCTGTTAACCACTGCGGGTCAGCTGACCCCCCCCCCCCATTTGTCTCACCTGTCCCCCCGCCCCGCCCACATTCCCCCAGACACACAAATGGCTCCTTCTTTCCGCTAACATCTCCGGAAGGTTCTCCGGCTTCCTGGTCACGCCCTCACCCCCCCCCCCCACCCCCCACAGCGTAAAGAAAATTATCTCTCCTTTTTTCATTAAGTAGTATTGGTTTTCGTAATCTTTAACACCCGTTTTTAATTACATTGTTGAAGTTTCGTTCCCCGAGTACGATCTGACTGAAATATGGGCCTAATTTTGTTTAGTACAGTGAGCAATTAAATGACAGTGTTTAAATTCGTGAAGCATCATGCTTTTAAGGAAATTAAGAGATGGAAAGGACACAGGAGACCAAGAAAGGACGGGGGGGGGGGTAATTTATATAGACGTCATGCACTGGTCTATACCACATATCTGCGTGAGAGCACTTCACCATACCAGATGAATGATATTAAATTTGGTAAAATTCTGATAATGTTATTAGGCAGTGACCTTGTTAAACGGAATTTGGTTTTTACCTGGGAGAACGTTCCCGGGATTCTGAAGTCCAGACAGCGCCCCCCCGGAATGCCCGCCCCCCCCAGCGCCCGCGAGGATCCCGCGTTATTAATGAGCTCGGGCTCTTGTTTCATTTTCCCGCGTGACGCCAGGACTCGGTCTACACCTGCCTCCCACTTTTGAAGTTAATTGCGATTGATGAGATTAAATCACCCCCCCCCACCACCATCTCCCCGGCCCTGCATGCATGCCCCCCTCCCACATTCACTATTCAAATCTGTGCATGGAACAGCACTAATGTACCACGGGGTGTGGGGGGCAGGGGGTGTGAAATCATCTCCGAAATCATCGTAAAATCAGGACGTGGCCGGCTCGGGGGGGGGGGGCGGGCATCAGCGTCCCTGCAATTTGCGGGTTGAGCGGGCTGCTGTTTCACAGACCCACGGTGCAATTTAGATAACCGGGGGGGTAAAAAATTATAAATAAATAAACGAATAAACAAGCCGACATGCAATCTGCCACTGCCAGATTGTGGAGATATGTGTTATTATCGCATCGATTGTAAGGGGCTCAGATTAATTTGCTTCTTTTAAATCTTTCCCGTTTTTTTTCTCTCCCTGTGGTGAATTAAATCTGCTTCAAAGCGCCGCGGTCGGCATCAGCATTGGGCTCTGGGCTGTGGGAGAGAGACACCTGAACGTTCACGCTCATGACAGAGATGCTAAACCACAGCCAGCGCAACTGCACTTCGCCTGAAAATTAGCCGCTCCCGCCATCTTGCCACGGACAGGGGGCCCCCTGGCATTCCTCATCTCCTTTGTGTCTTTCACCCAGTGCTAATTGATTTACAGCCCCCACTAAGCCCCCCCCCCCCGCCAGAAGACGTTTCTTTTTATCTCTGCAGAAAGATGCGGATCGCTAATTGCTTCCCTGTCACCTTCCTCAATTTTCATGTTCACAATTTCCAAAAATATATATCAAATATAATTAACAGAAAGATCGTCTGGGTTCGAAAAACCAGCAGGATGCTGGAAGGCGACTCTGCTGTTTCAAAAAAGCCAAAAAAAAAAAAAAAAGAAAGAAAGAAAACGGCAGTAAAATGTCAAAAAACCCAAATACAAAACACCCCTCCACCCTGTCTTACCTGAGGATGACTGTTGTCTAAACCGAGATAGAGAGATAAATTCTACTGACAGCATTTCTGCAGAGGAAAGGAGTTGATTTCACACACCCAAGCCTAACAGGCTCTCCCTGCGACGGCGGGGGGCTCCTATTGTCCACTGAGAGTTGTTTACATTTCTCCAAAAGCTTCATTTGCCCCCCCGCCCCCCCCACCCCCGACAAGGTGGGATAAGCGGCTGGCCGTGATGGATAGAGCCACCTGTGCTAATGGCTGTTCAAACTGTGCTCACTAGTGCACGTTACGTTGATTAATTGACAACAGTTGGGACGCGCTCTGCCGGGCGAGGGAATGAGGCCACGAGGACGGGCACACGCCGCTCCGGAGGCCGGCCCACCGCGCCTCGCTGCGCTCCAGCCGCACACACGCGCTCTTTCTCAAAGGGAGACGCTGCTCCCCCCCTCCCCGGGGGCCCTTGAAGTCGTTTAGCGCCAAGGAGGCCTAACAGAGAAGCCGACATTCAGGACAGGTGCCGTCGGTGTCACGGATTGTGAAGAGGGGGCTTTTTGGGGTGTGGGGTCCTGGCCGGACTGCTGGGGGGATTCGGTCTTTCCTGCTGCAGCCCGTCTGACGTTACCCTTCACGCTCGTCTTGAGGATTTAATCCACAAAACATGTGAGGAGTTTATTACTGAGGCCTGCTCCGAGTACCCCCCCCCCCCCCCCAATAAGGCCAACGATGCTAAATGTCTTTCCCCCCACAAACGAGAGGCTACTCGACCACCAAGGACCGACTTTTGTCTTTTAAATTGATTGCTGCAGTAGATCTTCCGCCGAGCAATTAGTGTCCACAAATAGAAAGCAAATTGTTGGCCTGAAACCAGCCTGTCTGTTGCATTTTTTTGTGTTTTTAATGTGTTGTTTAACGCTAACAAGCTAACCGACAAAGTGTAAGAATTAATGTTTGTTTGTAAGCAGCACCATGTGTAACGCCATGATGTCCCTTTTTACGGCTCTAATTATTTCAATAAAACCCTGTATTTAGGCTGTATATAAACCGCGGGCAGCCGGCGCACGACGTGTTAATGAAAAACAGGAGCGGAGGCCCTGGAATTCGCTAACGATGAAAGATTAACTTTTATTTTTATTAGAAAGGAACGAGCGCATTTGGGATTTTCCTTTAATATATACAGGACATTGTAATAACATGGAGTGGAGCTGGAATAAGCCCATTACAGGCAAAAATTAATTTAGCATTCGGAGTTTCCGTGGACCTTGCGGGCCAAAGCGGATGTTCTCAAGCTGGGCTCTCCGAATCCAGGAGGCCTGCGGATCATGGTTAAGGCAACACGAGGCGCTGGTTTGACGCTGGACAGCGATTAATCCACATGGACGATGCCTTCTTTTGGTATCGAAGAGACCTTCAGTCAGTCCTGTGTTATTTGAATCCAAATACTGAAAGAGATTAGCAAGCGAGCTGTAGGCCGGCAACAGGGTTTTACGGGAAAAAACATAAATATTACTAGTGCTGATACTACAGCAGCATCATAACAGAAGTTTACATAATCAACTAATTAAATAGTTTAAAACTATGTAAATATAATAAATGAACTTGATGGAAATAACACTTAAATTTGACAAAAGGTGAAAAGACTGATTAGGCAAAGACTGGGGAAAAAAATAATTAAAATGATTAAAATGATAAAAGTGGATTGAGCTCCTGCAGCATTACCACATTAAATCTGCAGATGCTGCTTGATCATTAGCCGCTAAGCTGCGCTTGTTTTTCTCATTATCATTATTACGTCAGCTGAGGCTTTCTCTGCTGCACTACGCCGCCCTGCTGGAGACCTGCTGAAGTGCAACTCTGGCCCTTGTCAGGTTTTTTTTAATTATTTTGATTGAAGATGTCAGTGCCAGTGCCATTTTGTTTGGAATGCACCTGATATCGGTAGGTCTCTAATCAGTCAGGGGGGGGGGGGTTAACAGTAAAAATATTTATTTTTATGTACTACACAGGCAATGATTATAATAATTCTACCTTGTGCATTTTTCCCCTCTTGATCCAGATTCACAAAGGACCCCCTGGCTTTATCCCCCTGCTCTGTTTTGCCTTACATGTTTCAGAAATCAGCAACAACCTAATTAATTTTGGCACTCAAACTAGCTCTCAAGGAAAACCACCAAACTAATGACCTTAAAAAGGCCTTTGCCTTTTTAAAGAGCCAATTAGCAAGACTATCGCTGTATAACCCAATAACATTCTGCTTCGCCGTTGTGTTTTTCTCTGGAAAGAAACCAATTATTTCCAATTACCGAGACTCCTTGATATCCTTCCCCCTCGTGCTCATGGCACAAGCTTCCGACACGATTCCATGGCGGAGCGTCCGCCAGTGGACTCCCATTCCCGTGCTTCCGTGTTTCCGCTCAGTCACTGCCATAACAGCAAACGGTCAGTGGGGGGCGCACCAGCTGGAAGTGAAGGCCTGTTATGAAATGGTCTCCTGCTGTACTTCTGAGGAAAGTTGCTTCATTTACAAAAATATATAAAGTCATACGATAAAAACTGCAATGTGAACCTAGAAAAAGTTTTGAGACTTCAGGCTGTTGAAGGAGGGTCACGGCCCATAACGCCATTTGATGCCAGGACACGGTGCCAGACCCCACAATGAGGAACACACCTTTACACTGTTCGACATGCTTCACAGATCACATAGTTCTACCTTGTGCTTTTTTCCAGATTCACAAAGGACCCCCTGGCTTTATCCCCCTGCTCTGCTTTGCCTTACATGTTTCAGAAATCAGCAACAACCTAATTAATTTTGGCACTCAAACTAGCTTGTTGTTCTTTTGTTATATATTGATGTATGTTGCACCCCAGTCCATGGAGAAACGTTGTCTCCTCACACTATGCACGTGTACGTCTGCGGAGGACAATAAAGTACCTTGAACCTTGAACAGAACAGAGGCTGCACTGTGTCACATGTAAGCTTCACCATCTCAGGAGTAGCACACGGTACTGGCTGTAACCGGAAGGCTGTTAGTTCGAGTCCCTGCAGCAGGAGTCCTGAGCCACACATGAACATGCTGCTGCAGGAGGACACCCGAATTGATATAAACGGCAGGAATGTCTTGCTTTAAGTTGCTCCTCTCACTCCTCCAAGCCAGACTCGGACTCTCGGAGAGTTCTGGCCATGGCTATACGCCCCCCCCCCCCAGGGTGTTCAGAGTGAGCCAAAAAGCTCTGCGGCCTTTTTTCCGTCCCACTGGCCGTGTGCGGGCAAACGCCACCTCCCACGAGATAATTAAATCAATAAATCAACACAATAACAAACTTAATTAAAGCTGATTATCCTCTGGGGGACAGAGTAGGGGGCGCGAGTTAAGAGATGAAGATGGACCGCGGGAGGGAGAGCTGGACTGGAGGGCCCTTTAAGGTGCCTTTTTGATATTTAAATCAAAGTCATTAGTAGCGGCAGAGGCGAGGCGGACGAGCAGGGTGACGGGTGGGGGGGGTTGGGGGGTTAATATTCTGAAAACTGGCACATTAAAGATGCTTGACTTTTTAAGAATACCAACCCTGCTGTATCTGTCAAAAGCTCTGCTGGTTAATCTATTCAGAAAACCAATAAAGCAAATGCACATCATAGATATTATCTTTACATATGCATGGTATGTATGTTATATGTGTTACAAGGACCTTGGGGTTAAACAGGAACAGCAGCGACTCAATCAGTACACTAGAGCTAAGGACAAAGAACCATCTTTCACTGAAATAGTAGAGTGAAAAATAGATCTTTTCTTTGCCCTGGGATCTAGCCAGTCTCACCCTGTCCCTAGGCCACAGTATCTGCCCCCCCACCCCCACCCCCACTTACACCACCACCACTAGCCCTGGGCCTGATTACTCCACAGTAAGAAAACTGATCCCATCTATCTGACCAAAGCTCAAGTAGGTAAACCTCAACATAATGTTCCATTAAGGGCCTCCATGTCAATATTTCAGTCAGAAGTGACTCTCAGATTAACTCCACAAGGATTTCCAGGGCGACTCTGGGTAGAACATCCACCCCAAGCAGACGTCACACCATGACCCACTTTTATGTGGATTCCCTCTACCACTAGGATCTCACTCCGGACGTTCCGATGTGTATGCAGATGGGACCGATCGGGAATTAAAAACTGCACGCGGCCGCAGGCAGGCGTGAATCTCCAAGTCGCGAGATTCTGATGCGTGCGCACAGACATTCGTTATAGCCACAGGGTCACAACAGAGGTAGGTGTGAGAGGGTGTGGGATGGGGCAGCAGAGGATGCTGGTTCTTGCTCCCCCCTCCCATGCTGAGCGGCGTGTGCCTCCTCACGTCAGTGCTGTTGGCGGGGGTCACGGAGTCGAGCCCGGACTTGCTGTCTGAATAGCACTGCCAGTGGAAACATGCTACGGGACACCCCCGGCTAATTTACCGCTGACAGCCTGACCCTAATTCATTTCAATAAATGCAGCCGAGCCACAGCCAGGCACGGCACTCTTAATTGAGCACGAAGACCCCCCCCAGGCGCCTACGTGGCAGGACCGCCCCCTCCTCTCGGACCTGTGGTTTTGCCTGTTCGCTCATCAGTTTTATTATCTTCCATATTCAGTTGCTCTGCAGACACTGTCATCCAAATTCACAGCTTTCAGTTTCAGCAGCTATTAAAAAAAGAACCCCCCCCCACCAGCCTTCTAAGAAACGTTAGCCCCAATCTTTATAAGAGCATATTTCAATGCAGTTTGCCTCAGCTGACATTAAAGCACGCACTTATGTAAGACGGTTCGTACCATGTTTTCCTAAAGAGCGGGGGTGCATTTTTGCAAAATGAGACGTTTACACATGTCACAGTCGGTGGAGTATGTTGAAGTGTTGCCCTTTGGGTTTCTGCTGCCTCTTTTACCAAAGAGATTGGAGGCAGGGGCCTCGGTCAGTGACTCAGAGGCGTGTCCACATGTTTCCTAAATAATACTTTAGCCTTTAGGAGAGTTGAATCTGAAGCAAGAAAAGTCAGCTGGAATGACCCAATATCGCAGTGTCCCATATATTAACATTAACACTTAATTCAGGATGTGATTTTACTGTAAAAGGTGAAGGAAAAGACACAGATTGCTCAGTGCCGACTAACATATCTACTCTTTTCAGGTCCTGTCTCTCGTGCACATGCTTGTTCATCTGGTTGTGGTGGGGGAGGGGGGGGTAGGCCGTCAAACTCAGCACAGACAGAACGATTAGGGAACACGCTGCCACTAGTTAAGAAAACATCTCACAGAACCGACTCTTTCATTAACAATTTAGAATTTCCTGTAAGAAGCACAACTGACATACTTGGAATATTTCTGAAGATTTATGGGCATCTTGATGTCCGCCTGTCAGTGACTAAGGTGCTCAGGTGTTCGGTGCCACAAAACTGAGCTACAGAAATACTTATTCATCTGAGCCTGAACACCAGACCGTAAGCTTAAGTATTCTGAAATATAACATTTTGCTGCTGTGTAAACATTTGTGTTATTTTTTTCTTTAAACAAGCAAGACATTGGCCGGGCCTTAAAAAAAATAATGTTTACTGCTCACCTTATGTTAACTGTTAGAGGCAGGCTTTCTAGAAGACGATGCATTTTTCGAGCTTGTCCGCAAACAGAAGAACACAATATTCAACTCTGTGGATAAGTGACATGACCGGAAAGTCGTAGCAGAACTTTCCAGAACATTCCAGACCATAGAAAAAGGTTCCCTTCATTATTTCCAGTGCCGTATGCAAACAGGACAAATGGGAAATCTGCTGTCTGGAGCCCTGCAGATCCCCAGTATGGGGGCTGAAACTGGGCCCATATAAAGATTAATGTAATTACACAGATTTCAATCTGCACTTTTAAGTTACACGCTTAAATACATCCGTTGTGGAAGATAAAGGCGTCACCTTTTCGAGACTCCGAGATGGGATCGCCCTGGATCCTTCCTAATGCTCACTATTCCCATTTCCCCCTCTCCCCTTGTAAAATAGACTTTAATTCCATCTTAATTTCCTTACTACATCATTATTATCTTCTAATACAGAGGCCATATGGCAAACACTCCAGCCAAATTGATAAGAATTCATTATGGGAGTCTGATTTTCCCTAACAGATTTCAAAAGACAAAGAAAGGCTACTAAAATTACTACACAGCACACGCTGGGAAAAGCAGCAAGCCTGTCTTGTGCACAGGGAACGCTCTGTGCTCTGTGTCTCGCCATTTTACTGTCACAGACAGAACAGGCAGTTCTGAAATTAAGTGGAAATTAAAAATATAGTGGTTAAAAAAGCCTCATTGCCTGAGGTCAGAGTGGCTCAATGTAGCTCCTCCCATGAGGTACGTTTAACCAATGGGAAACCAGTTACAATGTGTGTCTCTAAACATGTATATATAGATAGTATGTACAGTATTTTAAAATAAGCATCTGTTCTGGTGTACAGTGTATCAGCACTCTGGTGAGGATCACTGTGTTTAACTCGTGCTGTGTTGCAGAATTCTGGACAGTGTTGGGCTTCTCAGAACCACAGAAGTGCAATTGTTGCAGGAATTTGGGAGCGCAGGGAAGCCACTTCCTTCATTCATATCCACACCTCTATGGTTTCACTGGATCTTCGGGTTGTCCGATAGGCAGCAGAACTGATCCAAGATATCCTCCCACCACCGGCTTCCATATCTGCGAGACACAGTTGGCGTTCCACAGGCCGTGTGTTTTTTTCCGGAATGCGGCGTCTTGTTTTTCAGATGCTTCGCGCTAAAATCATGCCTCATTAGCAAATTACACAGGTGCCGGTGCTGGTTTGTCATCCTCGGCGTGTAAATCTTCCCAATAACCTCAGGAAGCGCTCGCCAAGCGCCCTATCTCCTGACGCTAACGAGCGCGGGGCGCTGATAGGAGATTAGCCGCCTGTGTTGCGGCGGAGTCGCCCAGGGCTGCAGCTAATACAGGCCTCCTTTGTAATCTTAGCACAGCCTCAATGGAGAGAAATGTTTGTAAATGTCATCTTCCGACGGGAGCTTCCACCACCTGGGCAAACAGAGGAAGACATTCAGGACGTCTTTTGTTAAGGTGGAATTTTCACTCGCAGGGCTTGCTGAAAAAGAGAGTGGTGGGGCAGGGGACACACACACACACACACACACACACACACCCTCATGCAGGCCCAGAAGGGCTTTTGAGCCTTGGTACGCAAACGCCTGTTTATGGTGGCTCATTCATTTCCTTTTCTTAGCCCTCATTCCTACCACGTTCCGTATTTGCAAACTGTCAGCACTTCATAATACTGTGTGGCCTGAGGAAATCCATCACGCGCTCATGGTGGGGGGGGGGGGGGGGGGTGGGGGGCAGGCCTGCGTCAGGCCCGGTACATCCTGGGCCCCAGCCGCACCCCCCACGTCTAGCCTATTGTTTACAATAAAAACAAGAAATATGTCATAAACTAGCATTTGTCTGCGTAAGTTCAGATCCATGAAGCCTTACAATATATTACAGTATCAGGACCGCAAGGCTATTCTCAGTGATGCTACAGCAGGAAGTTACTCGCTGTACTAATCATGGGACCCATCCAGTGCTCCTTTCCTCACACAACATGTCCCACCATTCATGATTATTTACATCTATAGCTATAGGTATGACTATCGCAGCAGTGTGAGGCCTAATATCTGATTTTGGGCTACCTCCCCCGTGGCACTCAGCATTGTGGGAAGTCCAGAACAAATTACACAAGCTGACCCATCAGAACCAGGCATGGATCATTTGTGAAGAGACAAAGGAATGGGTTAGAGATCTGTGTGACGTCACTGTCACACACGGACACGCCTCCCCTCGCAGCACTAATGAGACTGTTAGCATGCGGTAACGGAGAAGGAGACTGTTAGCATGCGGTAACAGAGAAGGAGACCGTTAGCATGCGGTAACGGAGAAGGAGACCGTTAGCTTGTGGTAACGGAGAAGGAGACCGTTAGCATGCGGTAACCGAGAAGGAGACCGTTAGCATACGGTAACCGAGAAGGAGACCGTTAGCATGCGGTATCCGAGAAGGAGACCGTTAGCATGCGGTAACCGAAAAGGAGACCGTTAGCTTGCGGTATCCGAGAAGGAGACCGTTAGCATGCGGTAACCGAGAAGGAGACCGTTAGCATGCGGTAACCGAGAAGGAGACCGTTAGCATGCGGTATCCGAGAAGGAGACCGTTAGCATGCGGTATCCGAGAAGGAGACCGTTAGCATGCGGTAACCGAGAAGGAGACCGTTAGCATGCGGTATCCGAGAAGGAGACCGTTAGCATGCGGTAACGGAGAAGGAGACCGTTAGCATGCGGTAACCGAGAAGGAGACCGTTAGCTTGCGGTAACGGAGAAGGAGACCGTTAGCATGCGGTAACCGAGAAGGAGACCGTTAGCATGCGGTAACGGAGAAGGAGACCGTTAGCATGCGGTAACCGAGAAGGAGACCGTTAGCATGCGGTATCCGAGAAGGAGACCGTTAGCATGCGGTAACCGAGAAGGAGACCGTTAGCATGCGGTAACCGAGAAGGAGACCGTTAGCATGCGGTAACCGAGAAGGAGACCGTTAGCTTGCGGTAACGGAGAAGGAGACCGTTAGCATGCGGTAACCGAGAAGGAGACCGTTAGCATGCGGTAACCGAGAAGGAGACCATTAGCATGCGGTAACCGAGAAGGAGACCGTTAGCATGCGGTAACCGAGAAGGAGACCGTTAGCTTGCGGTAACGGAGAAGGAGACCGTTAGCATGCGGTAACCGAGAAGGAGACCGTTAGCATGCGGTAACCGAGAAGGAGACCGTTAGCATGCGGTAACCGAGAAGGGTCAAATAAGCAGCTACCTGCAAGATGCACAGATCAATGCCTTTTCGGCACTGGGCTGATCAAACAGGAAGAAGAAAAACGAAGCAGAGAATCAAAAGAGGATTTAGGGTAAATACATGATTCCGCTGGTCCCCCACCCCCACCCCGAAACGTTTCAAGACTTTGATTCATTCTATTATACGTTGGCGCTGAGCTGTTGGACTCCTCAACATTTTTTTTTTATCTTCAGAAGGAGAAATAGTAAAGTGTTGTACAAGAGCTAAAAGGTACATCAAGCAGCCATTTTGGGTTATCAGAGTATGGTGTAGGCATCAGCTGTGGTCAGGGGTCCGCAGAGTCTGTCCACAGGGGGGCGCTCTGTCTGCCATGCTGCACGACGGGTTTCTCTGGACCCGTAGCCTACAATACCTCCAAAATGCTCAATGGGAAACCAATGGTGACCACCCCCCTCGGCGTGTCTCAACGCCCCTGGATTTGTCCAAAAGCCCCCCTGTCAGGATCCCCTGCGCGGCTCCAGGCCGGACTGTAAAGCGGGACCCCTCCCCATGTGCAAGTCACCTGACCTGCTGGTGCAGCACCGCGAGGCCCAGGCTTGAGAAGCACTCCACCTTTGGACGGAAAGTGCTCCACGCTGACATGCGCTAATCCCTCATTTTAACACAGAGCTGATCCGGGCCCCGTGGGATAAGGGCCCGAGGCCTGGGGCCCGACACAGTGGAGGAAGTACGTCACCCTCCTGCCCACCGCCACCTAAACTTCCCGTGATGGGAGCCTTGACCCTGAGCCCCAGGAGATGGAAAAGCACATCATAGAGCCTTTCACACACTGAGAGCCATGACTGGGTCCAACCTGGACCAAGCTGGAGGGACACTTTCAGTTCCTGTGTCGACCGTTCGTGTGACAAAACAACCGTCCTCTGCCCGGATCGCCAGAATTCCAATGCCACGAGAGAAATCAGCGTATTTTTGCCACAATGTGTTAATTCATATTCATAAGTGGTGATTGTTCTGGCACCTTCTAACGTGCGATGTTCTAATCGGCGCGTCCTCGTGCTCACACTGCTGCTTACTGCATGGCCCCCGCCAGGGTGAGCCGGCAAGAACAGGAGCCCAGCGAAGGCCGAAAATATTCCATACGTTCAGACTGAGTCAGAGACAGAGGGGAAAAGAGAGAGAGAGAGAAAAGGAGAGAGATCTGCGTTACGCCATTAGCAAAGCAGACATACCCCCCGAATCACCATTTGTCAGGAGATTAAAGTAGGTAGAACACTCACTTTTGCTATCTTGACAGCTGGACATCTAAATACATTTGCCCTTGACGAAGGGGGGCTGTCAGGAAGCACGTATTTAAATCAGCCCCGAAGAGCATGTGATCAGCGAGCACCGAAGAGCATGTCATCAGCGAGCACCGAAGAGCACAGCGAGCACCGAAGAGCACAGCGAGCACCGAAGAGCACAGCGAGCACCGAAGAGCACAGCGAGCACCGAAGAGCATGTGATCAGCGAGCACCGAAGAGCATGTGATCAGCGAGCACCGAAGAGCATGTGATCAGCGAGCACTATAATGCCAGATTGGTTTTAATCTGTAGGTTGGAAACAGGCAATTTCAAAACTGAAATGTGATAAACTTATTATTAACAAAGCAAGAAAAAACACAAAATCTTTACAAATAGATAAAAACATAAATTACATTAAATTTTAACAAAGTTAAAACACAAATTACTCCGATTGATAAGAAATCCTCATTTAAGTTAGATTTCACTAATTTACCCAAAATCTTATTTGCACCATTAGTATAGTTACATAATACAGAACTGATTCAAATGAATGCAAAATGACCCAAAAATGTTTACATACTGTTATAGAGAAATGTAGAACCTGCAATATAAGTACAGTACAGATGTTGTTTAAGTTATGAGAAGTCATTTCACATTATAATAAAATAACCCTCTTATTGACATATACTGGCAGTTTTAAGGTTAGACTTGCCAGTCAGATCTGATACATATAAACACATAAACATATAAACACATACATATTTTATATATTTATATTTATTTATATATAAAATATCTGACTGGCAAGTCTAACCTTAAAAATGCCAGAATCTTAATATGGCACAAATGACTAAGATAATCACACACACACACACACACACACACGTGCGCACATGTAGGGTAAACGTATCCTTATGGGGACCGCTCATTCATTTCAATGGGAAAAAAGCTAACGCTAACTATGACAACCTTAACCCCTACCCTGCCCTAACCATAACCATAAGTAACCTAACAAAATACAAGAGTTTTTGCATTTTTAGTTTTTTCATAGCAGTCACCGATTTTTATAAAAAACGGATATTTATCACATTATGGGGACATTGTGTCCCCATAAGGATAGGTAAACCCGCTCGTGCGAACACACACAGAGATACTCACACACACGCAAAGACACAGACACAAAGACAAAGACACAAACACACAGACACACACATACATACAAACACACAGACACACACACACACACAAACACAGAGACATAGACACGCACACGCAAACACACAGACACACAAACACAAAGACACACACAGACATGTACCCCTTATCTTAGTCACTCATTTGTGCCATATTAAGATTCTTGGTTCTTCTAAATTAGCTCTAATTGGCAAAACATTATTTTCTGAAGTAAATATAAACTATGACTGTACAGTTCCACTTCTACTGTAACTGACATTATGGTCTCAGCTACCAACAAAGTTTCCCATCAAGAGTTGCGATGACCCCAATTAGACGACACATGAAAAGGACAGGCAGTAAAGGAAGGGATGCAGCTAATTAATTTCGGACGTGTCCTTTCAATAACGCTAAAAGTGAGAATTTGATATTTAATTTATTGTTGTATTACTTTTAATTGGTTTGCTCTGACTCACTCCTCCAAGACAAACAGAGCGAGTACAGAGCAGAGGAGAGGACAGCAGGAAGGAAGGGGAATGGTGTTAACTTTATGGACCGACCAGGAGAAGAAATCTCAATTAAACAGGGTAAATAATCCTTGTAATTACCCGGAGCCTGTGTTTGTCTGGCGCGGAACCTGGGTAAACGGACCCTCTCGTCGTAAAGCGATTTCTAATTGAAAAACTTCCAGGAGGGCATACTAGGGTGGGCATCTCCATCCACACCTTTATTATAAATAACCCATAAACATCTCCTCAAACTCAAAGGCATCCCACGTAGCACCTCTCCATCTCCGTTATCTCACACCCCCGCCCCCACCCCCCCTGTGCGACAGGGGAAGATTTGTGTAAGCTCCACCAGGCAAATAACTCTGATCCCCCATTACTACAGCCTTAATATGGTTTCAGTCATGTAAAGTAAGGACACGCGGCATCTGATTTATTCCGCACGCCTCCTATTACCCCGTGCATTATTCATTGTAAAATATTTTACCGACACACCGTGCGGTGTCCTCTGAAGGAGACGCGGCTTTGTCCTCTCATGCTGAGAGCGGCTTGGTCCCTGTTTACCCCCCGACACCAGAGATGGGAAACGCGGGACGCGGCACGCTCACGGCCCAGGCCGCAGACTTGTTGCCCTTCCCCGCGCTGCGAGCACATCCCGACAAGCAGGATTCGCTAAGTCGACACTTCGGGATTCCGTAATGTCACCTAACCATATAAGGACGCAGGAGCACAGAACAATTTGTGTACCCTGGAGATGCCGTGTTTCTGGGGCCAACGAGCAATTTGGGATGAAGCAAAGAAATTTTAATTAAAAACTAGAAAAGGCATCCACTCATTGTTTGCGCCTGTCAATCATGCATTCAACATACAAACAATAAAAATATGTAGAACAAACAACATATCCACATGTATGCATACATATGTCACAAGACCAATACCTGAAACGTAAAGCCCTGTTTACCCCCTTCAGGTGTGAACGTAATGGCCAAGGGCTTCGACAAGCACAAGTCTGTGTGTAACTTGAACACATCAAAATGGCAAAACAAATTGGCCTAAATAAAAATACCAAACTCTCAGTCGGGACATATTTTTTCAATTAGTTCTGGACATCGATTTTGGGATTCAGCAATGTCGTATTATGGACTAAATTAAGAAAATAATAAAACCAAGTCTTCTGAAGTTTGAAGCGATTACATTTTGACATTAGTAATGGTGGTCTGGGCCAACATCCCGCACCCTGGAAAATAAACCAGGCACAAGGAGAGAGAGACAGTGCGCATGTTTCCTGCAGCTTTATATCCCTATGTGGTTTGGGGCTCCTTTGTGGAATATGACCTAAATAGGGCAAATACGGGATCCACCTTAATAGGTTTGCACTGTCCTGATGACAATTCGTTGTGACAACATTGCAGAAACAGCCTGCAGGTATTTTTTTATTATTTAAATAACATCCTGTAAAACAATGTCCCCTTGTCAGTCAACGCTAATTCACCAGAGGCTGTGCTATAAATCTCTCCGTCGGCCAGCAAAGCACTTAACTCAGCACGTCGGTAATGAAATTAGGAATGCGAATTTAGTGCGCCGAGAACACCTAAGTACTTTCTGCGGAGACACAGAGATTTTTGCTAGTGGCAAAGTGCGGCTAATCTGGATCGGTATTTTCATTATAACGCAGCCCGCAGCCATGCGCGCATCCAGCGTCCGCGCACAAACCGGGCCCTTTCGGAAAGTTCCGGGCCCGCGCGGCGGCGGCGGGGGGGCTTTTTTCCTCCCCATATGCCGTAATGAATGAAGTCATTTAGCGCGGATTTACTGCCGCCTTAAAACCCGATTGCCAAGGATCCGGGAATTATTCATAAGGGGGAACCGCCGTTTGTCAAGCGGTGAGCGCTGTTTGGGTGTAAATAGATGGTTTCCTCGCAGTTTATCAAGGATTATTTCATTTTTTATCATCCCATAGAACATGTGACCTTTCCACTTAAGTGTCAATTTAGAGGTTTTTAATTAAAGGCAACGGAGCTCCTGCAGCTGAAATCACCTTCACTCTCACCACAATGAGCCGTAAAACGACGGGACGAGCGCGATCGAGCGGGGCTCCGCTGCAATTCATACGCAATATATTACAAGAGAAATTATGGGCAGCTACGTAAACAAATAATATTTCACTTTAAATATGCACGCCGTTGCTTTATGTCCCTAATTAACACGGCAAATAGCATAAATTCAGTCCTGCTCCGTCGGTTATTGTCTTCCTTTTTATTTTTCTTGCATACAGTTGCTGGATTCCACCAGCATTTATTCATTTATAACGCTAATAAATAATCTTGTTTAACTATTATTAGCGTACCATAATGTGCTGTCATAATAACCAATTTTTAATCCATTTAATGACCATATTCATCTTAATTGAATTAGTTTGAATTGATATGGTTACCAGTCTGTGTGCATTAGCTGTATCGTCATTATCGTTATTATTTAGTTATTAGTTTTGGTTTTGAATTAATAGAGACTTGGCGCTCTGCAGGTGCTGGCGTCGGCCCTGTTCGTCATTTAACGAGCACAGGGTCCAAACCCAGCAAGGTTCCACGTGCTTTGAGGGAGCAGATCTCGTCAGGAATCAACAATAAGGAACAAGTCTACAGGAAACTCCATAACAGCCAGCAAGCAGCGCGGCCTGACGAGAGCAGACCTCCTGCATGGAGACCTCAAGATTCCTGTTCCAGAAGCCCACTTTAAAGTACAGTCAAATTCATCTGTACCCTGCAGAAGAAGCGTCCATCCATCTGGGTCACCGAGCACCTAAGTAAGACTGTCCAGTCCCCATCCGGACCTCTGACGCACGGCCTGTAACTCATGGACGTTTAGAAACCAGCTTCACAGGATATCAAACTTAATCCGAAATAAAAAAAATTCAATAATGTTGCTCATTTCACTGTCAGCTCTAGGGTCCATTTAGAATTTAAAACAGTTGAACAATCACTAATACGTCCCCATTAGCGTTTCCAAAAGAGGATTAAAAACTATCCAATAAAAGCTTTTAATAATGGCCTGTCAAACAATCAAGAAGTTGGAAGCATCGCTCTGTATTGCAGGCACAGTCTGAAGGGGCTTTATGCTCATACTGTATTTGTAATTACAGGGAGACGCAAAAAGGCTGCCCGCCTATGCAAATGCTACGCTAATGGTTATTTACGCCCAGTAATGATCATGACAGTTTTTTCTTTCTGTTCACTTCCTTTAATCCTGTCTGCCCCCATTTTTTATTGTGTTTTCTGAGCCCAGCCTGGAACACGCATCTCTCCGCACTCCTCGCTGCATTTTAAATAAACAAATGCGGATGTGAGGGCCCCCCCCCCCCCCCCCCCTGCGAGGGGGGAGCGGGCCCCTGCACATTTCCAAGGCATCCGGCCATCGTTTTTCCAAGCGTGGGTCTGCTGTTTGTCATGTAACCCTCGAGACGACATCCCGTGTGCTTTACACAGAATCACACACTCCGAGAAGCAAACAACAGACGACGAGAATCTAGGGGAAAATTAAAAAAAACAAAACAGAAATAGCTACATAGCTAGTTGACGAGATGACTAAGCTGGCTAATGGCAGGATTGTGGGCGTCGCTCGGCCCCACGTGATGGAAACATGCTCATGGTCGAGAGGCAGGAGATGGGGGTCTGACCCCAGCATGCAGTCTTTAGCACACCCCTGCTAGCGCAGTCAGTCGTCTTACTTCACCACTTCCTCTCTTCATTTCTGACTACATTTACAGCCACAGTTCCGTGCAATTCGTCATTATTTTCTCAGGTACTTGGCAGGTTATTTATTTATTTTTTTTACTGATTAAAGTTATGCTTAATTTAGCATATTTTTATTTCGAAAGTGGCAGAAAGGGACTGTTTGACAGCATTTTATTGCAGCGTAAATTAGCTTGATGGAATGAGGGATGCAGCTTGATATGCAGAAAGCGAGTTGATTAGAAGCCCTGGATGTTCCGCCGATCTTATCAGCTATTAACTAATCTGTCTGTCAGAGGCTGCTCGGACCGCCACGCGCCACAACACGCCAGCTTCTTCATAACTGACTTAATTAATAATGTTTTAATGCTTTTCATATCATTTCATTACGGCTTATTTATCAGCGACATTGTTTACATAAAACAGGTTATACAGAGCGTGAGGCTTCAGAAGTGGCATGTGGCCCAGAACTATTTGGGCGCTTGAGATCCGGGAAGCACAGGTAGATAGAGGTAACTCCAGTCTGCCAAACAGTGACTATAACACCTGATTATTTTAACTTGAGGTGACTATGCAACGCGCTGAGATGCCGATCACATGACCTTGCAGATAGTGAGCCAACGGTGCACCTCGACGACTGGCACAGCAGCCCCTGCTGGTCCAACTGAGCTGCTACACTTGGAATACAGTCATGAAGCAGTGAAGGTGAGATCCGCTACTGGGCAGCCTGTCTGACTCTTTCAGTAACTTGGGGGATGTTTGCAGACTGTGGCATTAATGGGACGTCTGTGTCACTGAGTTGTCTCGAAACACAAAACAGGCTGGGCCACTCTGGCCAGTCACTACCGCAATTAAAAAGTTGTGCTCCTAAGTGCTGCCTGCGGCCAAGCCCCCGGGGGCTCCCAGGAGCCGGGAGGGGCCCTCGAGGTTACGCCGGTATGCCAATCAATGGTGGCCCCCATTAAATCTCCATCGGTTTCAATTCCAATGCCTCGGAGCCAATTAAAAATGGTTTGATTGAAAACACCCTGAAACCTTGAAAGAGGGAAGTGCACAAATGAATTTGGCCCGGGGGCCAAGCATTAGGGTTAGATAAAACGTGTTGGCAGGAACCCAAGTCCAATCCTGTAACGACAGCAGTGAGCGGAGTTGGGCTGTGCCATGCTGCTCCATTGGTGTAAATGAAACCTGGGATTTGACCTCACCCCCCAAGGCTAGCTGTGGTCTTCATCTGACTCCTGACCGTAACACAAGCAAGTCACGTGGCGATCTTGTGTCCGTTCACATAGGACACCCGTCCACCTCATCATACCCATCACCACCCCCCTATGTCTCCTTCACCACTGAAATTATGGTACTTTACTTTCCATTTGCACAAATACAAAGTTATTTTCTCCCTGCATAACACATCTACTCTCCTTTGAGGCATACGCACATGTACAGTTGAGTGTCAACCTTGGGGCTAGACCATTAATCCACCAGCCCTAGCACAGCTCAAGGGGTGAAGGGCTGTGCTCAAGGGTCCAACAGACATATGACTATTCTGTTAAGAGTGGAATTCGAACCCAAAAAACATATGACTATTCTGCTAAGAGTGGAATTCGAACCCAACAAACATGTGACTATTCTGCTAAGAGTGGGATTCGAACGCAGAAGATTTGTAAATATTCTGGTGAAGATGGGATTCGAACCCAATAGATATGTGACTATTTTGCAGAGGATGGGATTCAAACCAGTGATCTCCCAATCTCAGGTACAGCCCACCGAGCCACATACTGTCCCCCAGACTAATGTGCTTAGAATCTTCCAAACAATTCCATAAGTAAAAATAGCTGAAGAATGTGAAGAGCAAACTGCTGGCAGAAAGAGCTTCTCCATCGTTTGCCATCACTCCGATGTTCAGCCCGTCTTTCTGGTGGTCATGGGCCAAGAGCTCGCCACAACCCCCGGAAGTCTCCCTCCACAGAGCCCACGTTCCTCTAACTACAAATGAAAAGCTTCAGTCAGCACAATTATACTAATTAATTCTACTTTCTGGAAGACAATGGTATTACATTTTCAAATCAAATATTAATGTAACTAAACACGAATGAGTTGCGACGGAATACAATATCAAAAGGCAAATCATAACGTCAGCATTTGGAGTTGCGGTCAGGATATTGATTTACTGGGAATAAAATGTTTGTTTTTTTGAGCTACTTTTCTCAAACCGGAATCTTGGCAGGTTCAAGCTTCCATTATGAACATCCCACACGAAATTTCATTTTTGCAGTGTTTTGGGGCCGCGATGCGAGGCAGAGTGTTCTGCTAATGAAAAGCTAACTGATGTGTTGGGCCCCGCCCCCTTTGGGGGGGGGGGGGGGAGCCCAGCGAGTGAGCGAGTGCCTTTTTACACTCTACTTACTAAATAGCGGGAGTCTGCAATTCAGATATTTTATGGAACACAATCAGACCACGGGCATCTAAATGGATGCCATGACTGCGCCATTCGGCTAATCCAGCGCACTTTGCGAGGCTAAGCACCTCCGCGAAACGCCAGGTTCACTTAGCGTCCGTCTCCGCGCTAAAAGCTCTCAGGCCGCTTTCGTTTTCCGAAGTCTCCCCAAATAGCCGCCACTGTAATGCCCCCCAAAGTGATGTAAACAACGCGCGTCAGGCTAATGCTGGCGGCCCGGCGACAGGCCCATTTCAGCTGTTTGTCAAATATTAACTATGCGGAATGGAGTGGGGGGCGGGGGAGGAGGGGCAGGAGTGAAAATATCCAAACAAATCCAGGCTCTTTCATGGAGCCTCTCCTCTTTTAATTTTCCAAAAAAAATAAAAACAGACTGACACAAAACCTCCGAGCTCTTAGAACTCGACAGCCCTTTTTTTAAAATTATTTTTTCCAAATTCATAGACATAAACCTACACCGATTACAGAAAAAGGAAGTAAAAAAACAAAGCTAAATTTGATGGATTAGGCTGGGAAATATGGATTTAGGGTGGCTGCAGATGGTGTCACCTTGGTCTTGCTAAAAGGCTGCTTTCATGTTCGGCTTCCTCCGTACAGTAGGCCCTGTCAAGGCGAGAATTAGTCGTGTGTGCGGCGCTCGAAGGCGGAAGGTCCCGCTTTCAGCCGAGCGACGCGCCTGACGATGGGCGCATCCGTCGCAATCAAGGGATAAGCTGCTTTCCACGTGAAATCAAGACGTGATTAACATTTTTGAAGGGAAACTGTACAGAGGGAAAAAATGCAACTTTAAGGAGACGTGTGACAGACGTGGACAGGCTAGGGTTTGGGGTTTCTGTCGATGGATTAAACTTCTGGGAAGAAGAGCCTTACGCCCCGAAAAAAAAGGTGTTTGGGGGTTGAGTAGAAGGTTTTGCAGTGATGTCGGGCAGTAAGTCACGTTCCAGCCGGCTGACATGTTGGTACATGGATATGTCTGCTCCTGCTTTATTGTAGCTTCCCCTCTATCAGCTGGGGGCTAGCTTTAACATGAATGACAGGGGAGGGGGCACTCCAGGGGCCAATCAACTTTCTGCTGATGAACCCCACCTCTCCAGTTCAGGATGTGGCTCCCCAGCTGCCCCCTACTGGAAGTGGACTCATGTCCCGTCCCCCCCCCCCCATTGAGACTCCCACCACGGCCTGGCCTGACAGTTACAGCAGCGGCTGCCTTTTTCAGCTCCTGGGTGCTTTTCCATTGTGTTGTTTGATTCACGCACATGCAACGCACACCCTGCTGGTGACGAGCGACACAACTGCGAGCTTAAAAACCCAACGTGTCGGCGATTAGAGCAGCTCTTTCGGGGGGGTGGATGCTGGACAGTCTCTCTGAGGGGGTTTAGTCCTGGTCTAACGGCCACTTAATCTGCAAATAAGCGCCTTTATCCCGTCACAGGGGAACTCACCCCTGCAAGAGCAGAACACCACCACCCGCCCCCCCATGCTTCCAAGCCCGCTGATGCCTCCCCTTCTCCACATTCACCAATCTGGGGGATTAAACAACCCCCATTCAGATCGCTGCCGTTTTCGGTAATTAGTCGGGAGTGCAAGCTGTCAACGCACCAAATCTGCGGTACCGCCCCCCTCCCCCGCCCGCCCCCCAGCGCCGTGGCGCAAGTGTTGCGACCTTCCTGGCATCTGCCTCTCCAACTTTTCTTCAAGGCGACTCTCATGTCAAACCCTGGCTCCCTCGCAACAAAATCTTAATAATTAACTGGCAATTTTTAACATGATTGCCCGCGACACACCTACTCTGGTAATTATTGCTTTGAGGCCACTTGCTAATGAAATTAATGCATGCGGTGCCCCAGCGCATTACCATAACTCATTCATAATGGCCCCATTTCCAGGCGCGTTTGTGAAAAACAACATCAACAAATATGGCCAGATGAAATGGCAGCGAGCGAGAGGTTGCATTAAGTGAAGTACTCGGGCCGTAATGGGTGAGGGCTCTTCACTTTAACCACCGGTGAGCCCACTAATGCATTACGGCCTGATTATTATTGTGATTATTACTGTCGTTGCTTATCTAGATGTACATCTCGCCAAAGCATTTTAAAATGATTCCACAATATAGAAATTAAAAGCGCTATCATTGTGGAGCATTATCTTTCGGGGTGAACATCAACCATCCGACGGCTTCCGTTAGCATTAGCGGCAAGGCTAACACGGGTGGCCGTGACGTCCTGTCTGTTACAGGGGCGGTTCCGATGGCCACTAAGTGCCGGATTCCTGAGTGTCGACGGTAATGAAGGACTCTGCTGGGGCCTTGGACAGGAGGAGATGGAAACGCCCCCCCCCCCCCCAAATCAATAAAAAAGTACTAAAAACAATAAATAAAATTATAAATATGCAATTTATAAATATGTTAGCATATGAAAATACATAAATAGATGCATATAAATAAAGGTGCGTAAAGGTCCCTACCTGTGGAAATAACATTTCCCTCTTACGCCGCTGTAAAACTTCTCTAAAATAGAGATATTCTGTTGCCTTTCAAAGTTATTCATCGGCGATTGGAATCAGGCGTCTTCTACGCTGCCGGAGGTGCTTCGAGCACAGCAGCACGAAATCAGCAAGCGGGACAAACGGAACCGGCAGCTGCCTGTGACCTCGGCCTCCGACACTCGCTCAAGCGCATCCCGTCTGCCAATAACGGAAAGGTTTATCTGAGAACCGTGCTCCCGGCACTGGGCCAGCCTCGACCCACCAACCTTCTGTGAGGCTACATCAATTTCCACCATTTCACCCAAATGAGTCGACCGGACGGATTTGCATGGGGGGGCTGCGTGGACTCTGCGATCATGAAATGAATAAAGATTCGGGCATTACATAGGTGCTGCGCACCCGGGCCCTTAGCGAAGCCACCGACGGGGGCGCCAGCGTCCCAGGGAAACACAATCAGCCAATTACTCATCACAGCCATGGGTCCCGCATGGATCAATCGCGGCTCTGAGCCAGCGCGCTTTATCGGGCGACATGGGGCTTGTGGTGACGGGTGCTGGATGGAGGAGCCAACATAACCACATTCCTTTGGACCTTCATCGAGGGATTTTGTGGATTCGGATGTGGCTGGGGCCATCCTTTACCTGTTACCGATCCGGATGCATAAACACAGAAATACAGGGGCACAGACACGTCCTTCCTGACTAAATGGCAACATCTTGCTGATCAGATGACACAAAGCTTTTGCAGCCTTGTGTCTGCCACACAGACTGTCTCTTACCCCCCCCCCCCCCCCGACACACACAGACTGCCTCTTACCCCCCCGACAACCAGACTGCCTCTTACCTCCTCCTGACACTCACAGACTGCCTCTTACCTCCTCCTGACACACAGACTGCCTCTTACCTCCTCCTGACACACAGACTGCCTCTTACCTCCTCCTGACACAGACTGCCTCTTACCTCCTCCTGACACACAGACTGCCTCTTACCTCCTCCTGACACACAGACTGCCTCTTACCTCCTCCTGACACAGACTGCCTCTTACCTCCTCCTGACACACACGGACCACCTCTTACCTCCCCGACACACGCGGACCCGCCTCTTGCCTCCCCCTGACACACAGAGACCGTCTCTAACCTCCCCCTGACACTCACAGACTGCCTCTTACCTCCCCCTGACACACGCACACTGCCTCTTACCTCCCTGACACACGGACTGCCTCTTACCTCCCCCTGACACAACAGGGCCGTCTTTCGCCTCCAAGCCCCTCCACAGAAACACAGGCGCGTGATCCATGTAGCCGTGCGTCACACCAACCCCCCCTCATCTGCTGTGCTGCGGCGCTCCTGCAGGCGTGACTGTGGGGGTTTATGGGCTCTTTGTGCCATTTACCCCCCGGAGATTTGCCAGAAACTGGGAACGCATCTGCATTTGCATTGAGACTCCGCATACATCTGAATTTGGGAACCATGCATAACAGTGATGGACACTGATAAGCAGAATTTAATAAATACAGCCCGTGTGTGATCAATGAAAAAACATAAATGTGAAAAAATGTAAAAACAGAATGATGTGTTGTTCACAAGCAGTTACTTGGAGGCCTTAAAAAAGCTGCAGTTCTTTGAACTACAAATCTGGTTTAATTAGTTATCACTTTAAATGTCTCTCTCGTCTGGCCATCCGAGACTGTCTTCGCTTTTCTTCAGTCAGACTCTGGGAAGTTTATGTCTCTCATGAGCTGAATTACCACAGCACAACAAAACCACAAACGTAAAACCAAATACATATTTTGCCTTTTGTACTCCGAGCAATTGATTGCAGCGCCTGGATGTGGAAATGTAAAATTTAAATGAATACCAATTACTGTACATAATTTCAAAATCTATTCCAATATGACTATAGAAGGGGAGTCATTTGTGTTAATGAAACATCGAAAACATGAAACCATATCCTCAGAGTAACAGTCAAAGGTCAAAGAGTGGTCACCCAGATCTCAGCCAGGCAGTAACTCTGGTATCGAGGGTAGGGGGGGTGTTCTGCCAAGGCTGTCTCTTAACTAGTTCCTCGCTAATTAGCTGTGTGTTATCCATGTTCTTGGATCTGGCCTTTCTCTCCGGGAGAGAACGAAAATAGCCAGGCCGCTTTCTAAAAAAAAAAAAGAAAAAAAGTAATGATTAATTTAAAATAGTTTTTTGCAGCAGTAATAGGGCAAAAAATAATAAAATAAACAACAAAATAGAGAACAAGCACTTTTAAAATAGCACTTACGCACCAAACAGAGCAGAACCGAGCACAGGCGGAAAAAAAGCAGATTATTCACAGCGAAATTAGAGAAGAAAATGGACTTTAGCTGTTTTTTTGTCGAGAGTTCTAAGGAGTAGCAGAACACGTGTCAGAGCTCTCTGCTGACTAGCTAGAAGCACTTACAAGTCAAATCATTATTGGATTACATTTCAGGCTTCATAAAATGTGGCTGAGGGGCACTTTCCGTTGGGCACGCATGACCCGTCCTGAAGATGGATGTCAGGCTCAAGGAATGGGTCACTCGTTTTGGCTGGGGGGGGGCGGGGCGCCTGCGGGGGCTGCCATCACCCCCCCTAAAGCCTTAACACAAGTATCCAGCAGACACCCTCCTTTCTGACAGACACACTGGGGTTATGAGCCACCATCTTTCCGTGCAGGCCTACCTCTGCGTGTGGGGCCC
The DNA here is from genome assembly GCF_048594095.1 of Paramormyrops kingsleyae. Taxonomy (NCBI): domain Eukaryota; kingdom Metazoa; phylum Chordata; class Actinopteri; order Osteoglossiformes; family Mormyridae; genus Paramormyrops; species Paramormyrops kingsleyae. The sequence goes on along the minus strand of NC_132817.1, from coordinate 4,573,805 downwards.
CCGGCTGGACAGGGCACGGTTATGAGCCGCCGTCTTTCCATGCAGCCCTACCTCTGAGTGTGGGCCCCCGGCTGGACAGGGCACGGTTATGAGCCGCCGTCTTTCCATGCAGGCCTACCTCTGCGTGTGGGCCCCCGGATGGACAGGGCACGGTTATGAGCCGCCGTCTTTCCATGCAGGCCTACCTCTGCGTGTGGGCCCCCGGATGGACAGGGCACGGTTATGAGCCGCCGTCTTTCCATGCAGGCCTACCTCTGCGTGTGGGCCCCCGGATGGACAGGGCACGGTTATGAGCCGCCGTCTTTCCATGCAGGCCTACCTCTGAGTGTGGGCCCCCGGCTGGACAGGGCACGGTTATGAGCCGCCGTCTTTCCATGCAGGCCTACCTCTGTGTGTGGGCCCCCGGCTGGACAGGGCACGTCCCACCATGTCACGTCTCACAGGACACGTAAATAGATCATGAATATAAATGTACCCCTCGCTTTTAATTATCTCTTAACAAGCGTCTACAATCCTGATGGTAAAAGTAGTTGTTTACCAAATTCCGACCTCACCCATGAAACAACATTTTTACACGTTTCACTTCAAATCGCACATATGATTCTAATTATCCAGGAACATTCCACAAAAAATGCATCCGCCGCGCCGCTGCGTGTCCCGCGGGGGTGAAAGTCCCCCTCACCCAGCTCTGGTTACGTCCCTGATGGACAGGTCCCCAACTCGCAAGCTTGTCATTTGGGGGGGGGCACTGTAGGATTTCAGGACAGAGCGAAGATGCTGGGGCGGGTCTTTTGCAAGTCCGGACACTGTTCCTGGTTCTGGGAACGTGATGAACGAATGGAGAGCGGCCCAGGAGCCCCAGCTATCAAAAACAGGGGGATTAACCCCCCCTCCTAAAGCTGCCTTGACCTTAAGCTCCTGCCTTGAAGGATGCAAATGAGGGGAGGCTAAACCCCCCCACCCCGGAAAAGTGGCAGCCGTGACACAAAGCCTCACATCTGAAGATTTGTGAAATCCGTCCTTGCCTGAGCATCACCCACGCCGGCCACCGTGCGAATCGGCCACCGTGCGAATCGGCCACCTGCCTGCGCTGCCCCGCCTTCCGGAGCCGTCGAAATTGAGACGCTTCTGCCCAGCAGAATGATTTTTCATTGACTCCCCCTCGCCACTCGCCCCTCCTCACTCCCCCCGGGGGGGGGCCCTGCGACGCACAGTTTAATTAACAAGAGCAAACACTAGGAAGAATCAGACGCCGTTAATCATTCGTTGGGGTGGGATGGGGGGGCGGGGGAGAGTGTTACCCTTTCTCTGTGTGTGCGTGCATTTGCGTGCGCGTGTGGCGCTGTCGGCACGGCGACGGGACGCAGCCTCAGCAGGCGGCTCCGTTGTGCCGCTAGACCCGGGTCCAGCTGGCCGACAGAGCATTCAGACACACGATTCGGACGCACTGGAGGAGGAAGTGCGTCTCCATTAAGCAGAGCCCGCTCTGCCACGCCACCACAAGGGTTAACGTCCGCCACAGATGTGCCACACATGAACAATTACTCCATCTGATTAGCCTGTCAGCTTGGCGTTTTGTCAGACCGAAGACGCCGTTCCATTGGATCCGATTTCCCCCAAAAAACGGACGCTCACACTCAGTCAGGGTGTTCCCAGACCGTAAAGAACACAGAGAACGAGAGCCATGGCAGCAGCAGACTGAGGACAAATTGACTATCTGTGAAGAAAATTAAGCAATTACATCAAGGAATGACAGTCCGTAATGAGCAATTAATAAGCCATTAACAGCACGCCACTTCCGAGAGCCCCACCCCCCCCCGGCTCCTGCTCGCTTTTATTGTTCCCGTTACACACATTTCTGGGTGGATAGCAGACGTCCGTGAGGTGGGGGACACGTTAGCTGAGCTTGCCGTCCCAATATTTACGATTGTGCGACGCGTGGAGGCACACACAAACATTTAAAGGTGGTAAATATTTTACCAGTCCGTGTAAATGACCACGTTAATGAGAAGGGAGTGTCTTTAAAGAAGAGAGATTGCTCATCCGTACAGGAAAAGGCTAAAATCAGCATCCTGTCGCTTAGTAAATGGCTTCATCTGACTCTCTACGCAAACCTCAGTCTGTAGCTACCCGGTTACAGGTGTTCCTGTGTAATCCACTCGCCACCAAGACGTCCCCTGGTGGTAGAAACACGCATGCGGAGTGTGAGCGTACGCGGGTAACAGGCTGCATGCTCCGTTAGGCCACATGTTCTGTTTGTCGGGCAAACGTGGGTCTTACTAGGGGCACAGTATCACTAAAGTATCATCTCAGCTGTACAGACGTGATTTGAAGCTGACGATCGCTGAGGATGTCAGAGCTACACACTTACCGGCAGATTCCTGGATCCCTTTGTCTTCAGTATCGCAAACACGCAGTAATGTGCAAATTACTGAGTCCGCCAAAGGAAATCATATTACCTTTATCTTAATGTTGGTGTAAAGCTATGACTTTAGGTCAAAACGTCAAAAGTTGACAGCTTCTCCATTTCAAAACCTTCAGACACCTCCAGCATACCCATGTGTTTGTTGAACTCCACCACAGTACATCGCGTGCGGCTAATCAATACCTAATTAAGAGCTGGTGGTGAAATTTAACACATGGCGTGGCTGAGGTGCCCCTGAGGACAGGTTTGGGAACTGAAGCGCTGTTCATCTAGTCATCCAAATAGATATCAGTAACCTTTTGGAAAACCAAAGACATTCCTGTTACTTTTTGTTGTGTCGCTATTCATTTAGATTTATTCTAGTGTTAAACTGTGTTTTTGTCTGAGCAAATAAACACTTGTATAGTTAAACAGCTTTAATTTTTTTCTTTGCTATCCTTTTTCATCGTACTGTATCTCACTGTAGCTAACAGTGATTAGCAATATGAAATAATTACAACAACAATAACAATAATAATAATTATTATTATCATTATCTTCTGAATATAAAGCACTATGTAAATATTAAAGGAACATCAGCTCTCAAAGGCCAGATTTGGAAGTGGTAGCTGACACTAAATATCAGCATATTTACTTCTTTCCACCTTCAATCACAGAGCCTAGCAGGCCTCCGCTGCAGGCTGGCATCACCTTCCTAGCACAGAGCAGGCCTCCGCTGCGGGTCAGCATCACCGTCCCAGCACAGAGCAGGCCTCTGCTGTTGGCCGTAGTGCAGGCCTCTGCTGTGGGCCATAGTGCAGGCCTCTGCTGTTGGCCAGCATCAAATACAAAAATAAACTGAGTGGCTTTCCGGTCTTGGGGACCACTGATCTGCAGTCGCCTCCATTAGTTTGATGAAATACTGCATGCATTCTGTTATCCTGCTGGCCATACGTGGCCTTTACCGGCATGGAGTCATGTGACCTGCGTGGCTGTCATCTCGGCCTGCAACAGAGCCAATTTTCATCTGTGGAAATGCAGAAGAACTAGGCTGCATCTCTTGATCACAGCTGGGGAGGCTTGAGGGAGCTGAGAGGATGGTGCCCCCCCGACCCCCACCCACAAGCATACCACCCTCACACATGCCTCAGCTGACAGCCCCTCCTTCACCGGAGACCCTGCACTCGTCTGACCCCAATGCACCATAGGAGGTGTTTACCCAACACGGCTAGGGTTCAGGCCCCCTAATGACGTTAAACACCATCAGTCTGTGTCCTCGTTCAGCAAACGCCACCCCAGCTTTGACCCCGACACGAAACCCCCTCCTGACAAAACATGGGCAACCCCCAAAATTGACTCACCTCCACACCAGTCAGAACTCTCCGGTTAATAGTCCCGCTGTGGGGTTGGCGGGTTGGCGGCGGGGGGGTGGGGGACGTTTCCCAGTCCAAGCTGTGGCACAGCCGACATTTACATGTAGAGAGGAAGGCATGTGTTTCTTATCAGGCGTAAAATGCCCCTTTGTGAAACACATCAAACGTAACCACATTTCCAGATGCGTTTAAAAAAACAAGGTTATTAAAAATGTCTCTGAAATGACAATATAACGATGCTCACAGAGCCCTTGAGCCCTGCGTTTTGCATATAATAGATGTTATTTCTCCTTTGTTTTATACATTTTTATAACGCCAATGATCAGGGCTTAACTCTCATCCACCGCATTGCGCTGGCAGCCCTATTAATATTGTTCCAAAAATTCATATAGCACAAGGCTGTATGAGGACAATTCTACATGCACAAACAATAATCATATTAAAAAAGCCATAAAAACAATTTTCCCGCTGAACTCTTGACCCCAGTCAGGAAGCAGGACTAGATGAGTGAAGGGCCACAGATGAAGACTGACTTCTGTTTTGCTCTTTGTCTCCGCAGCTGAAACAGATCATCGCACGGTGAAATGTGATTTCACCGTGTTCACCAAGCTGCTCGGCCCACATAAACATGAGACGATTTGCATTGCAGTCGCATCGAATGCGGACACGCGTCAAGCCTAATGCATTACTGTAAGACGTTAGGAATCAATTACGGAGGACATGAAAAATACGCCAGTGTAATATCGCGGTGGGAAATCGCGTACTGTACCAACCGTTATCAATCCAATTTGTCCAATTTGCGGGGAACAGATTCTGCAGCCGCACGGGCCTGACGCACGTAAAGCGTTTAGAAGCTCTCGCTCACGGTGCCCGGGATGAGTGAATTATTTTGCCAATTTGTCGTGTTAAATTATCGGTGAATCACACTCCTGTGTCACGTTTTGGCTCCCCCTCACAAGACGCCGTTCCGCCCAGACAGGAAACACGTGAGCGTAAACAACTGCCCCTCCCTTCGGTATTCAGCACATGCAGTGAGACGCCGAATCTCCGAACTTAGCTTGGGGTAAAAAAAAAGAGCCTTGCCTTACAGATGTATGATGTTTAATTTAAAAAAAATGGGCAGAGGGACCTTAATACACAAGGGGGCATGTGAGGTTCTCAAACCGGGTGATTGAAACACCCGTACGGATCATTTTTGTATCAAATGCAGCCAGATAAATGTTACATCACAGCAGCGGGGGAGGGGGGGGGTGTCACTCATGAACCCACACCCCTCCCTTGTGTAGTTCCACTTCAGTTTAACTAGGACAGGTTATGCACCAGAGTTGGGACAGCTGGTCAGGTTCACCTACATGGCACGTTGTGGTTTGGTTTGAATCTGACACGAGCTGCCGTGACTGAAGTCTCTCTGCATGTTATGGATTCGGCACCATCTCCCGTGGCCCTGTCCACGTCTGGGAGCGCAAGCCCCCATGTACGGGCATGCAGCGAGGGAGGGGACATGTGGGCAGCACAGGGGGTGGGGCGTGGCTTCCACCTGCTGACCATGTGACTGATTGGCTGTTGCGTGTTTTTGTCCTCAGGTCAGACACGCCCGTCAGGTGACAGCCAAAAGGGGGCTAAGTGTGACTCACAAGCTCTTTCTTCACCCACTTCCTGCTTACCCCCCCCGGGCCTAACTGGGCAGGATCCTCAAGCTGTGACCTGGATTTGGGAGCTAATGACCTGCCAGTGGAACACTAGTGCTTGCGTGCGGCCCGATAACCAGACGCTGCACAAGGACACGGAGAAAGGGGCCCACACAGGAAGCGGGGATGAGCTGTTTGTTTGGCTGCACATTTGATGTAGCCGAGTTTTATTGACAAGAGATTTACTACTCACTGTAACGCTACTCGTAAACAGCGCCGCCAGAGTCGTTTTACCGAGGGTTTCGCGTGCGACGTTGGCCCGCTGGACGCCTTTCAGATTAACGTTCACTTTCACCATGTGCCTTGCAGATTTTTACATTCTCCTGCCGATATCGAATCATTTCCGAAGAGGCAAACAGCAGCAGTGTGAAAACTCTCAAAACTGTCAGTTGTATAATTACAAGAAACAGCTTCTGCCAGCTTGTCAAGCTGCGGGAAACACCATGATTGTGCTGATCGGCAAGTTTGAGTGCAATTTGTTTATTTCCGAATGGATGCGGTTTGCGATCAAAGCTCGTGATGCCTCCTCCGGCTCGGAGCCCGCCGGCCCCCCAACGCCTCTCCAACACGAGGCCCAGGGACAGTGCCCGACTTCATCCCTCAGATCTTCTCTACTCATTGGAGGCTTCTGGCAGCCGGGAGGATCCTACTGATCTTTAAACCTGGAAGTCAATTAAAACACTGATCAGTCAGCACTTCTGTCTACAGAATGTCAGGTGGAGATCTGAGGTCTATGTGGAAGCCAGCTCTCCCTCCTTTCCAAGAAAAAAGCTTGGCAAGAAAAAGAAGGGGAGAAAAAACCTTCATGACATCCCTCCACTTATACAAATCCGTGTCCAGAAATCTTCAGATCCTGCACCGAAGGAGCTGCTGTAACATTGAATGTAATCAATTCACCATCGTGGCTGCAGGCCCAGGTTTGAGCTCGGACTTGGGTTCAGAATTGGGCTGCTCTGCTTTTAGGGTTGTCTGTCCGCCTTTGATTCGAGCTGTTGTTTCAGCCATCGAAGCAACGAAACACACAACTCTGCATATCGGGCTGTAGTAGGCCTTCCTCCGGGCTGTAGTAGGCCATCCTCCGACGGCAGGTTTACTCGTCATAAACGTGGGCCGCCGAAAGTGAGGGAAACCGCCGTTTCAGGAATCTGGACTCAGCTTGGGCCCGGGTCCTCCATCAAAGGGTTTAATTCAAGCCAAAGTTTCATGTTAATGTTCTACAGTCTTTGTAAGCACTTATTGTGAGGGTGCAGGCAGATTCAGACGGACTGCGCTGAGATATATCCGCAGGTCCAGACTCGGAGCGCAGGTCTGTCAGCGCGGCTGAAACGCTGCCGTTTAATGAGGAAGTGAATGCCTCAGCAGAGCTATCAACTGGAGAACTGAACATCACGTTCAGATTTTCCCAGCGATTGTGAAACTGTTCATGAACCATTAACACTGGAGACTGAGGAATCCAGCTCGACCCCCCCACCCCCCATACACAGAATTCCATAACCCATCTGCCCCATCAGAGACCGCCGCCCTCCCTCAAACTGCTGTAATAATTACGTCCTATGTTGAACTATGTGTCCCACATTCATCATGAAATACCAGGAACAAGAGAAAAAAACAATGGTAATTGTTGTCACTGCTGCTTGTGTATGCCAGTGAATCCCCACAGTGCCCTGGTGACCTGCACCTCATCACTGCCTCGAGAGCGACTGGGGGGATCGTCAAGCGTGTGTTAACCTGTCACCTTCTGCAAAGAGCCTCTCATCGAAATGTACAGCGGTTCGGGGAGCCAAAAGTGATCTCTGTGTTCAGACAGCGAGCCTGGCCATCTAACAGGAACTGTTACCCCATGATGTTACATTTGAGCTTGCATGTTTTTTGTCACAACTGAGATTCCATAGATCGGTCAGAGCAAAGCTGTAAAAAACAAGTGGATTGAGTGTGTGGAGAAAGGTTTGTGTCTTGTGGATAAACATTCTACTTTTCTCTATATTGTAGTTTTTTGTCAGCTTGATAATGTTAAGATTATTTAAATCTCACTGTGTAGGTAATTGTACATATTTTGTGCCCTTGTTTGCCAACATTTTAAGCAAACATCAGTTAGAAGGGCCTGGAAACTTTATCTATTGTTTTGCTTTGCCTCAATGTGAATATTTGTCTGTAATTAACCCCTTTTTTCATGTAAATGAATGCATTTGTTTTATATATCTTGCAGTTTCCGCATTGTTGTAATGTGCTCGGTAATGTCTGGGTGCTCAATGTGCGATTTCGTCCAAGAGAATAAAAGTAAACACCCATTTGGACTCTGCAAATTATCGAAGCCAAGGGCTGCAACAGAAATGTCAGCACATGTGCCAAGCCAGCGCTCTGGATCCCAGCTCCTTTGTGCTTAATGGCTGCCACTCCACATCACTGGTGACTGCCGTCCCTCTCGTGGTGCGTTTTGTCCTTGTGCTTTATAAACACGACGTAAACAGTTTATTTTAATTACCCTGCATGCTACTTACAAATAAAAAACACACGCAGCCAAAAATAACCCGAGGAAGCAGAACGTAGCCGTGCTCAGAGTGCGTAAATGGCAGTCCGATTAGGGGCCCTAAGAAAGGCCGCTAATTCAAATTACAGGCAGGACGTAAGATAACAACTATGATGGTGACGGGGGCTGAGAGCTGGGGGGGCATCGTGACCCCCGCGTGCCTCTGTGAGCCGTTAGCACACGCTCCTGCACCCCACACCCTAAGATGCATCCTCCGAGAACAGGAATTTATTTACCCCCCACCTACAAAGACTACCTCCCATGATTGTTACGTCACCTCATGCCCCCATTCGGACATGCCGGCGATGTCACATCTATCTTGCTCTGCATCACCACATACTGTCACTCTTACCTGTTGCTCAGAGGTGACAATGTACCTAAACTGTTGTGATATTTTTGCTGCCTGGAAAATTTACTCGAAGAAACTTCGAATACTGTTGCCTGGATTGAATGGTTGACCTGGTTAAAGTAGTTACACGTTAAGGGAGCCCCTCCATGCTGGAAATTTGTTAAACCACTATGGCACTTGCCACTTTACTTTTCTGTGATGGCTACAGTAATTTATGGATGGTCCCTTAGCCGTAGCAATGCCATGGAAAGGCTAGGGCTGACTGAGGCACTGAGGCAGGAATCCGCCATTGCCGTGAGCATGTCTGGCCAAGACCTGCTCCTCCTTCAAAGGGGAATATAATAGATAATAACCGCATACAGAAAACCAGAAATGTACCTGACAGGGATAGGGCTGATTGATCGATTACTGCTGGGATAACACAGTAATTCAAATTATGAGAAAAATCATGGGATTGTCAAGGAATTGTCCCAATCCAGCGAGACCACGTGGGATTAAGCTAGGATGCAGCACCCCCCCGATCCTGCAGTAATGTAGCACCAATCCCCGCACCCCCACCCCCATAATGACTCCCAATCCTTCCATAATTATCTGACACGCCTCCAAAGGCACATCGCCACATTGACTGACACGACCCCGTCATGTGACATACGCGGCCACCCAGGGCACCACCTTCTGAGGGCGCCAACCCAGCAGGCTTAACCCCCCCCCACCCCACAGCCTCTGTAAAGTCCAGCTTCAGCCTCTCTGTCTCCCCTGCCTTCTTTCCACATCACCTGTTAATCTTGTCTGTGCACTAAGACGCTGCATCCCAGCGAGCCGCCGGAGGGTCGGCCTTCAAACCAACACCCGCCTGGCGTCGGGGGCGGAGCTTAGGTGCCAGTGGCTTTTCAAGGTCTGAGAGGAGGGCCCGCCCTGTTACTGCTGGGCTCAGCTCCACAAAGCCTGAACGCCATACCCCACAGACGCTAAAAATAGCCCAGCGGCCACTGGCGTGAGCGTGATCAAATCAGGCCTCATTTAGCCGCTAATGCACGGTTGTCATTGGCCTCAGGGGCTGAGAGCCGAGGCTGCGGGGAGGTAGGGGGGCGCGCCCTGCACTGCTGCCCACCGCCGCATTTTTAAGAGGGACAAGGGACAGTGCTGTCGGTGACCGAGCCCGACGGACAATATGGGACAGCAGCCACAACGTTTGGGGGGGGTGAGGTGTGGCTGACCAGGAAGCAGCAAGACAACCACAGTGATGACACACACGTGGGGGTGAGAGACTCTGTGATTCGGGGGCCAGACCAGGCTGTCGCTCGAAACTAAGCAGTCGGAGCTGATATAAAATATTATATTGTATAAAATAAAGTACAATGAAATAAAACAAATGAAATGTTGTAGGGGTCAAGGTTTCTGGAGCTTTCCGTACCGCAGTAAAAAAGCTGGGTGCAGACTTAGGCCTATGTTATGTGGGTAGCATTTTATTTTATTTTATTATGTATTTAAAAAGCACCTAGCAGCCGTGTTCCTGTTTTTGAGTACGTAGGTCCATCCATCTCCCAGTGTGAAATCACAGTGTTTTTAATGCCGTTTTTTCAAAACACCCTTCAATGGCAGTGTGTCCAGCTGTTTAACATCCAAATCCACCACCCCTCTGCCCCTGAGAGCATGGTTTCGGGGTGGGGGGGTCTCCCTCGGGGCCCCCAGCTTGGGCCCCGTTATGATAGCCGGGATTAGGCAGCGCCCACTTAAAAGAGTGTGGGATCCACACCCCAGCATGTGCTGGCACGCACCCTTCCGTCTGGCAGCAGCTTTTTTGGGCCGGTCCCCCCGGTGGGACTTGGCGCGGTCCGGTCAGGATGCGCAGTGCAGGGGCCTGGCGTGTCCGCAGTTCATTAGTGCCGTGTAAAAGTCTGGTAGCTCAGCGCGTTAATCCAGTCGCAGCCTCGACCTTTTCATCCCGGCGTCTAATGACAAGACAAATGGCTCCTAAATTTAGCGCAGAGCTTTGACGTGTCGTGAAAACAATCGCTATATATAACCGTGATGGCAGAAGACGAGGTCCTGCCCGCTCTTCGTGTCGGATCCTCCCGGTCCGGCTGTCAGGACACCCTACCTGTTTGAGACCTGTCTAAGTAAGACTAGCCCAGGTAATGGGTGCTAGTGCTGAGCTCTGAGCCTCTACTGGGCCATTCTCTGGTTCATTCAATGGCTGTGTGATTTTATCTATCCTTCCATCCCTCCATTACAACATCTTCCACTTATCCAGTTTTCATGGTTGTGCTGAGTCTGGATCCCGGTTGTGCTGAGTCTGGCCGCGGTCTAAACGACTAGTAATACGTGACACAGATTCGCCTTCCTGTTTTATAAAGACGTTTTCGTTTTAGCCCGTTAAAAACAACGCCAGCGGGAGAGAGGGGCCCCTGGAAGAGGACAGGCACGGGCCCCGCCCTCATTATCGGGGAGGTTACCAAACAGTGAGCGGGGGCCCCCAGCTGATTCGCCACCCCTCGGGAAATGAGACTTCTGCTTCCAAGCGCGTATTCATTAACGGTGTAAACACCGCAAAGTGGATTAAAACAAAGCTCCACCGGCTAATTCCTCCTACCTCGGTTTTGCCGGAAAAGTTCTATTTGACTGTCTGTGGCACACGACCAGCCGCAAGGAAGGACCGTGAAAAGCGTATGTTCTAGCTAAGGAGAGCGAGCGTGCAGCCGTCTTCCGGAAAGCCGGCGAGAAAATGCATTTTAGGAGAAATCGTTTCCGCCGTAATCCTTCTCACAGCAACGCGTGGGTACATGGCATTTAATTCTGTCTTTACCCCGGAGGAGAACTTCATTTGCTTATTCCCGATTTAGCAGGCAAATTATGGGCCGCCTGACAGAAATGTGGCGGCACAGAGAAGCATCCAGAACTGCCTCGCTGATGGTGCCGATCGGGGCTCTGATAAGGTGGTCGAGATGCGACCGGTGAGAAAAGGAGAGGAAGGACAGATTGCAGATCTAATTATCCCTCTGAGTCATCGTCTTAAGTGCGAGACTCCACAAAAGAGAGCGAATGCCCCCGAGTGTCCACACAGCCTTTACCGGATCCATCTTGTATTTTATCATTTGCATTTTATCTATCAGATGCTTTTCTCCAAAGCGATGTATAACTGAGGGGTTAAGGGTCATGCTCAGGAACTACACATTCCCCCATTTTTTCCCTCAAATGTTACTTGTCCTTCAAATTCAACTTATTCAATTGCGCCGTTCAGTTAGCATCGGCTGTAAGTCAGTGTCTTTAACAAGTGCTGGACAGGTGAGTTCGGCAGAACTTAAAAGAAAATCAAGAATTACTTAATTTAGCAGCAGTGTTTTAAACTTATTAAAACAAACTAGGCTCAGTTGAGTCAGATTTAGTCGAACCGTGGTGTCTCACAGCTCTATGGCCAGCGAAGGAGGTGCCCGCATCCATAGCTCTGCGGTAAATCGTCGAGGGGCGACGTGTGTAGCATGTAAAAACATGTTATGGGGGGGGGGGGCGTGTGGCTCAGTATATTAGGACGCTGTGCCTGTGATTGGAAGGTTTTTGGTTGCTGTGATTGGAAGGTTGCAGCCTTACAGGTGGCCTCCAATCAGCATCTGTGTTAGATGCAGAGCTCAAAAATTTCAGGGGGGGGGGGGCAAACCCCCCTCGAAGATGAAGAAAGTTAAAGAAGAAGCGCTGCCACATCGCAGATAAATAGCGTGATGAAGAGCGGCCGTCCCCCCGGCTAATTAAATGGCAAGCACACTTATTAAAACAAGCGTCTACAGCCATCCTGCCAGACGAATGGGGTGCAACAAGTGCCGGGGAGCCCATTAAATCTCTCCCTCAGAAGTGGACGGCGTCCAAACACACAATCAAAGGATTCGGCCGGGATTTTCTCAGATTAGCAGCACGGCAAGAAAAATGAGGAGATGACAGGACACCGTAGCGAAAGGATAAATTAGCGAGTGCATAACACGGAGGGGGAAAAAAGGAGGGAAAGAGAGAGAACGGGAGAGAGAGATGGAACGAGGGTAAGATGGATCGTCTCCCAGGACCAAATGGAAAACAGCATGTGTAAACTTCACTGAAAGCTTCCCCCCCCACCCAAAATGTAAATAAAGAGAGAATGGGGTACAGTACAGGAACACAGCACAGGAACACAGCACCTGCCCTTTTCAAAAGGTCAGGCTGCATTAAATGTTCCTCCTTGACTTCTGTATCTACTAAAGTCCTTCTTTATTTGGGGGTGGGGGGGGGCAGAGTACATCTCAGTGGCCCCCCCTAGCTGACAAAACCCTCAGTGACGTAATGCGGCCCATCAGGTCGTTCCCGTCCTGTAACAAATGCTCAGCGAAAGGGGCTGAAGGGGAGAGCGCAGGAAGGAGGGGGCAGCTGCTGTCGGTGTCGGGGTTTTGGCCCAATTGCGATTTGCGGTGGTTTGTGATCTTTGCTGTGACATCATGGCCTTCAGAATAATCACCCATTCCCAGGGACTTAACTCACAGCTAATCATCCCTCTACGTGCAGCAAGGCTGTAATTAATTGAATTAATTAAATTTAAGTAATTATTCATGAATTCCTGGGAATTATTAATAAATTTACAATGAATTATTCACAAATCATAAAAAGTAAGTGCCTTGTTCAAGTGTAGTTTATGTATGTATTTTTTTAGGATTTTTAATCCCTTAAACTGCAAGGATGAGCCCAATTATGAGACCTCGCTATATTTACCTTAAAACTGTCATTTCTTAATTTTTTTCCAAAAAAATATGCATGTGTTAGAATTATAATGAGCGTGAATAAACGTGACCAGCAGCTGGACATAAAGGCTTCTCCTTGGTGACAACACTTAACATTTTCAGGAATGTTCTCTCCCCCCAAGCCCCCACCCCTCTGCACTTAAAAGATATGTCACTTTAAAACATATATAGTGAAAATATCACTCATTTATCAGAGGGAAAAAAGCACGAAAACCAAAATGAAATCATTAGTGGAGCCCATTTTTCGATTGATTCGAATAGAGTGATTAAATCATAGGCATACATAAATGGAAGGCCTTGCCAGGACTTCAGGAGGGCTAGGGGCCTTCTAACAGGACACAACGGCCCTTTAATGCAACGCCCCTTTAATGCAACGCCCCTTTAATTCAACGCCCCTTAATACAACGCCCCTGATGCAGGGTGATTTGCCATCCTGCCACTACCTCCTGCTCTCCATCCGCTCGCCTCCGCCACACACAAATCCCATGCTTCACTCGCTCCTTTTTCTCCCCACAAATTAATATCACTACTTGCCATTTGACATCAACTTCATTAATGACTTCACTAGTCCTATAAAATTAATGTCAGCAGCAGTGTCCTCTATTAAGAAATTAAATATTTAGGCCACAGGGAAAGCCATTTTAATCTTTTTTCCTGGTCAGGAAAAGGGATGTTAGAGCCTCCTCTCTCGCTTATTTGGTAATCAGGATGGATTAGGTAACTGCTGATCGTTACCTTAACCCCCACAGTACATGGAAATGTACTCTTAATGTATAGATTGCCAGCCATTTAATTTAATTAAGTTACAACACTAAAAAATCATGACTTCTGCAAGTAGTTCTGTTGATTCCGGAATTGGGGTTGCAAGTACTTCATCTAACAAAACTTCATAAAAGGTCACAATTTCAAAGTATATAAGACGTAGCTCAGTGTCAGACAATGAATTTCAAACCCAATGCAACAGCTATGGAGGATCAAATACCAAATAGGGGCAAAAGTCTAGCAGACATCACGGGGAAATGCAAAGTCACTTACAGGAAATGAACCAGCTGCGGCTGTAATGTTCGCAGTGAGGGCAGTGCCCGTCCACGCATCTCCGCAAAGCTGACCGACCACCCTGCTCTTTCTGCTGACCTTGCTTGATGCTCTTTCAGCCTCCACCCATGAGCCTGTGTGGTCACATAGCACCATCCATTGGAGGAGACCATGTGCAGACCAGACCGGGGAGACAGGCCTAGGGTTAGGGTGACCATTTTAGGGTTAGGGTTAGGGTTAGGGTAAGCCTACTGGTGCCCGGATGATGCTCATACCGTCGTCATGGGGATGACGCTTTCAGAGCCAGTAGTTAACTCCCAACATGCGTCGCCGGCCGTGCTCTCCATCAGCGCGTCGGTGCCAGTGGTTTGTACTTCCTGTGCCGCATCCCTGAGCTTATTTATGCCACTTGGATTCACTTCAGCTTACAGATAACACAGGCAGGGGGTAAATGTAGCTGCAGGCACGGGCGATTCTAGGTGGAGGACATAAGTGGGGCCCTAACTCATACAAGGGGACCAATCATATTAGCCAATGATATGTTGTGAATGGGTGAGTGGCAGGGGAGGGGACATTTTGGGGACCAATCACATTTCCTGTTCCTGTGGCCCCACCCCTGTACATGCACCTGGCTTCAGGTCACTGATGCAGATTCCCTGCCCATCTAGGTTACCTTTCCCTCTCTCTCTCTCTCTCTCTCTCTCTATTTCCCTCTCTCTGTCTAGGACTATTTAGAGACCTGAAAGTCTGTCCTGTTTCCTTGCATTCTTGCACACATATTGAAATTTCGCTAATGGACACTATCGCTCTTGAGGGGGGGGCGGAGCCAAGGAGACGGGGACTTCCTGCCCAGCATGTCACTCCAATCAGAGCCCCCCAGCTCAATTTGGGATAGAGCGTGTAAGCTGTGTCAGCGTGCCTGTCACTGCGGAAGCTTGTCACATGCAGCCCCCCACCCCCACTTGCGCCCCCCAGTCCTGAATCACGTGCTACAAGATTTCCCATTCCAGTATCTTCGCGACACTTGGGACTTTCCTCCCCCAAAATCCCGATGGAAAAGGCCCCCTCCCCACACTTAAATCCAGTTTAATCTGGACGGGGCTGCCAGTTAAGCGCTTCAAAATAAATCATGGACCCTCGCAGAGTCACCCTGGTTTTTATGGATTCTTTGTACATTATATATGACATTTTCCCAGCTGCAATATGAGCATTTCTGCCCCCTGTTGGTCGTGCTGCACAAGCGCCAATGTACCACAATGTTACGAGAGGCTTATGCACTTTAGCCCTAGAGGACCCTGGGATCCTGGAAGGCTCTGTCCCCACTCCCGCTACTGAGAGGGCAGCCTAAATTGAATAGATAATTGATAACTCTGGGAAACCTCACCTTCCTGCAGGAACAGAGGAGGAGGGCGGGGCCCTGCAGGCTGACATGCTGATTGATTGGCGTCCGGACAGCCCCCAGATCACTATTGGCAGATGCAGGATAGGGCTGTAATGATTGGCTTTTAATTAAGACAGAACGTCTTGGTGCACGGACAGGGGCGGCCCGGCGGTATCCACGATGACCCGGCTGCTCTTGAGAGCCATTACGAGCGGCAGTTTGGAAAAAGCCCAGTCTGGCACGTCCCTGCAACTTCACCCACACGTTGGGGCAGCGTCCAGGGAGAACCGGGTCATGCTATGCCGTTTGGGTTCTCTGTCCGTTTCTGTGACCGAAGCAGAATCTCCCGGATGTGCAACACACCTATCAGCGCATGTACGCAATAATCAGTCTTATTTTTTATCTTTATTTTTAGCGATGAGCTGTGCCTTTGGAAAATAAATATAAAACTTTGAGTTTGAACATGCAGGTGTTTCGTTCCGATGAAGGCCGCCTATGAAATGGTCCAGTTCATTCCCTTCTGCAGATTCCCTGGGACTTTGCATGTTAATTAAGCACAAGTTCATTTGTGAATTCACTTCCTTTGTTATTAAAGATAATTATGCTTTTATTCTTTAAACAAGGCAAACGAACTTCACCGGAGCACATTCATTAAGAGCGGTACGTGGCCACCGTCGCAGACCTCGGAAAAAAAAACAAAAACAAAACAAAGCTCTCTCATGAATTATTTATCTCTAATTAATTATTTAGGGGGTCAATTCCTCAGCACCTGTAGCTCTCTAACCAAGTTATTAGTCGAGGTTCTCGACCGACTAATCATGCTGTCTGACTGGTCTGAGGCCAGCCACACCATCCCTGAAGAATCAAACACAGCATGTCTGTTACAGAAGATGCTTAATTAAGGAACCGTCGTTAACAGTGGCAACGACACAAATGGTTTCGGCGACATCACAGGGGTCAGAGGTCATGGGTACAGCTGTCGGTTTTCCGCGAGAGGCCTCCAAGTAACGACCCATCTCTTGGTCTCTTAGAAGCGTCGCGAAGTTCTGAAGACGTTTCTGGCGGCGGGTTCCGGTTCCGGCGGCCGCCTGGATCCACGGCTCGCCCGGGGGACGCCGTTGTGATGCCAGGGGAGGGGGCACCGCTTAATAGGGCCTGTCATGAAATATGCGAATCTTCAGCCATTACAGGGCTAGCGTGAGTGGAGAGCACGTTTAGGATATAAATGAATCCTGTAATTTCACTGAGTACCGCTCCACACGCCTGGTCACCTCAGATGGGCCCCAGATATAAAATGCAAAGATACAGTCGGCTCAGATAAGGTCACACCTAATTGGATGCTCCCCTCTCTGTCCGCTCTCTCTCTCTCTCTCTCTCTTTCTCTCTCTCTCATTCACTCCAGCTGCACCCTGTAACAGCTGCCTCTTTCAGGATATTGCATTTCAAGCTGACTCCTGCTCTCTGGAACTGAAGCGTACCTTTTAAAAGACAAGGGTGCCTTGATAGGTCAGGATTTATGGTTATAAATAGTTCCTACAAACTGCTAATCTACCTCCCGGCCTCTTAAGTGCTCTTGCCTTTAAGAATTGCATTATTGCGCGACACTTTCTCATCAAGAAGTCAAACAAAGAGGCCAGAGATTTATCTAAAAGCTCACTTCGGGATGGGGGGGGGCTTTCATTACCATTCACTCCCCGAAAGACGTGAAGCGTGCGAGTTGTGGAGTGTGTCTTGGGGGGGGTTCAAAGATGAGACACGTGCGGAGATGGGGCATCTGGGGGCCGGAGAGAGTAGCGACCCCCCCCCTCCCAAAGACCAGTTTGAATAACTGTCCAAATATGGTCAGCAGGCCCATTCTAGGGGTCTGTGGGGGGGGGGGGGAAGTTTGGCTAACCAGAACCTTTTCTCATTACTTTACATTACAACCCCCCCCACCCCCCCATGCAGAAAGAGATGGGGCTGCATTTGACAATAAAAATAATCAGGTTTCCACAAGCTTCCTCGTGTGTTATATATGACCACGGTGTTGGAGTGCTGGTGTTACAGATCGATGCCGAGCGTGTGTGTGTTCGGCGTGTCCGGGGACGTACCACGGTAACGGAGACATTCTCCGGCAGAAACCCTAAGCTGGGGTGTTGTTGTGTTTTCGAAAATGACATGCAGAGAGCAAACACATGAAACTTTACAAGTTTGTTTATCACTCTGTGAAACAAGTGCTGAGATGGGAAACAGCAGAAACGCTTCACGGATCGTCTCTGATAAGCGTTCGAGCGCGACCGCCTCTGCTCGCCAAAGGCGACAGAAACCTCGTGGATTTGCGAGGGCGGTCCTGCCTTTGCTCACCATGTCAATCCCAAACCCAGTAAAGTGCTTTACTGGAAAAAAAATCAACCGTCCATCAGATTCACGAAAATTACTGTACCTCTGCCAATAGCTATATGCTAATACTTTGATCTGTGCTCTTCATGGGAGCTGGAGTACAGGGTCAGAGAGCCGGGCATGCAGGCCCTCTGGAGCAGCTGGGGTTAATGGTCTTGCTCAAGGCCCCAGCAACAACATGATTATTCTTCCAGTCATGGGATTCAAACTCACAACCTTCCGGCAATGGGATTCAAACCCACATTCCGGCCATAGATCCCTAATTCACTGAGATTCATACCACCCCACCAATCAGAGTTAGCAAACATGATCTTGAGGAAGAGCTGATTGTATCATGGAGGTTTACTCATTTTAGGGGTAACTGTCAGTAAACTGCATAAGAATAAATTAAACCACAGATAGAGGGATCTTCTGCACAAATCTGTACTCTCAGTCCTCAGTGTCCTTCTACACATAGAAAGGAAGTTGTGTGACTGGACAGCACCATCGTCATATTCAAAGCCAGTTTGCAATCAGTAACAATTGTGTTTTCTAGCAAGAATTAAGATTTTTACCTTGAAGATTAAAGAAATTAATTTCCTTTTGCAATCTCGAAAATCTTCCTGTGCGTAGATGCAAATGCCGTCACCCTGATAACGTGCATCTTAATTATTACTGATCTGTCCACTTTGCAAATCAAAATCCGTCTTGCAAAGCAAAGCACCCCTGGGCGACACTGATCGCTCACCAACTGAGACGATGCCACACACTTTAAACGCTGATTCTTCTTCTGAAATGTGGCCCAGTCTGACCTTTTCCCTGACAGAATGTTCTAGAAGTTACTCTGTGGAAGGCCCCTGTGTCGGTGTGTCATATGATGGGTGGCATGTCACAGGCTCCCTCGAAGGCTCTCTTGAAGCCCATACATTCGTGAAAAGACCCCAGTGAGCACCATAATGATCAGGACAGAGGAATATGGGCCTCTTACATGAAGCTGCCTTTCTGTTGAGCCCAGGAGACCAAACTGGTCTAATAACTGTAACCAAAAGGCAAGAGGTGCCATTAAAACAGTCTAGGCTGGAATATCTATACCATTAAAGCAAGTTAGGCCAGAATATCAATACCATCAAAACAATCTAGGCCAGAATATCTATGCCGTGGGCACAGAGACCCACCATCCTGTGCCCGGATCTAACAACTCGAGCGGCACATGGGGGCTCTCTGGCACCCTCCTGCCTCCGCACAGCCCGATAATTGGTTCGAACTGCGGTGAGAGCCTTTAACCTACAGCGCCGAGAGTGACAAATGGATCCTTAATTGAATGGAGTTTTTCTGAAGCGGTGGCCCGACGTGACAGACAGCTGAAAAATGGATCAGGAAGCTGTGAGCGTGGCGAGGAAGGCGCTATGACGGAGAAAAGGGGAATCCTGCCGCCGCTCTGCTCGGCGCACCTCGGAAGAGCGAGAGGAAGGGGGCGAGGCAAACGCACATGTGTGTTAGGGACACGCCTCACTGTACGCGACGTGCTCAAATGCCTCGAAATGGGCACTCCGTGTGCTGGGAATCTCAGGATGGCACAAAAATTCAGGACTGCCACTTGAGACGTTCCGTGTTTTCGAAGCGCGGGCTGAGCTACATGGCCGACCCACAGAGCTCCTGCTATGCAGCTGAATTAATCCGTTTATCCGGCTGGACCGGGAATGGTTCTCAGGGGTACAAAAGTAAGATCCCACCCGTGACCTGCAACCTTCGGGAGACAAGTTCCGGCCATTAGCTGCTATGCTATGCTGTCTGATAAGACCGATAACTTAATATGTTATTAAATCCCACCCCTCCCCAATAATCTCCAGTCCCACCCAGGTCTGGCCACTTCTCTGTGGTTCCATTGACACCAGATTGAAGGTTCTGGAGCAGTTCTCCTGAAGCTCGCATGGATGTCACGCGTGTTAGCCTGTGCCAGACCTACTCCTCAAGTCCGCTCCTCCTGCAGACTCACACCCTGACGCCTTGCTCTGTCCGGCCAACGAAGGAAAAACGTCCATGCCGTGAAGAAGGACGTGTCCCTCTAGGGCCCGGATCCACATGTCCAGGTTCGGTGCATTTCCTGTTCCTGTAACATTACAGCCCATCCACAATTACCCCTCAATGCTGTGTGAAATATCACAGCAATTAAAATAAACCAGAGCCACAATCCGGCGCTCTGCCAGTCCACAGAGCAAAGTGGAGATTAGCCTTTTTTCCAGTGAAGGGTAGGAAGTTTTGAGAGAATGACTGATTTAATCTTAGATGATTAAAAAAATATCTGATCCATCACTTAGCGATTCGTCGGGGAAGGGGTTTTGATGGGGGTGCATGTCGATGGCGGTGTGTTTCTCCAGCGAAAGATAGGTGTTTATCTTGATTAGCCTTCCGCTGCCGTGCCAGTTTTAATCAGGGTAATCCAATTAAACTTGTTTCCCCATTCAAAAGTGGAGAAGCAAACATTTCAAATGGGAAGCAATCGTCTCACGGCCTGAACCACGCATCCCCCTAACATCGTTTCTAAGCTAAAACACGCTCCGTTTACTTAGAAAGGGATGAAAGGAACGACCAACTACTTTGACTGGAGACCAGCATCACCGTCAGGCAGATTTTAGACATACGTTTCTTCTAAGCAGTGTTTGCAGGATACAGCTCTGAGGGATACAACACACGGATTTATTAGCATGGGGGCGGACCTGATGTTCTCAGCCATGGGAGAGGGTCCATATGAAGTCAAAGCTTTGATTCCCATCAATCTGGTTATGGGTTTGTGGGCGACTACAAATCATCAGGAGGGTGTTTACAAAGCGGCACATTAAGTAAAGCAAAGCCTGGGATGCCCAGGAAAGGCACCGAAACACTCCAGAAGCAAGGTGAGCGTCTCGCTGCTAAGCTAAGAGCTCACAGGCATGGGATCAATCATAATTCCTTCCCATAGAAACTTCATCTTGGTTTCTGTCACACGTGGGAGGCAAGACTCAGCTGGCTGGGATTTAATAACCCCCCCCCATCCCATTTAAAGCTTGAACATAAAGCCATTATAGCATAAAGATGAGTAAATCGTACACACGCCTCCATTAGCGTATGTTTCCGCCGCAGCCATTTAGGAATAATGCAGATTTTTGCGGGTAGCAGAAGGCTTGGTGGCTGGGTCCAGGTCTGCCGAGGTAAGGCTCTCGCAATAGCGAAGGTGGGGGGGGATTTTGAATTGTCAGAAGGGTGGTTACAATCCTGCCAAAGCTGCTCTCAATGTCTTTAACTGGCAGTATGGGACACCACGCTTTACTAATCGCCACGCTCAAAAGACTAAACCTGGCCATGAATGAAGGTTTTGATTGGTCAGTAAATTTAGCTGAATTTATGGTTCCACTCTTAAAGTCCAGGCTAGTGTTACCTAATCACTAGCTAACAGGCTAATTAGCTAACTAGCTAATTACAGAGACGTTTATGTACTATTTAAATCCGTAAATTACATTAATTAGGACCCAAAGCGGGAAAATAACATTATTGCATTCATCACGTCGCAGATGCAGTTATTAAAACTCGATAGTCTGACAAGCCGGTCATTGGATTAGATCAGATTGACTGGGCTTCTGGTCTTACCAGCAAAGGCACGGGAGAAGACGGAGGTGCTTCGTCTCAAAACGGATTAAAAAAACAGGAGGCAACAGGACGCGTGGAACGTAGAAGCCAGAGCTGAAAAGTTGAGATCAGCTTGCAGCTTTCTGTGCCATGAGAGACAGCTAGGGATTCCGCATGGCTGGTCAGCGCCACGCTCCTGCTGCAGTGCAGGAAGAAGGTTACTTGTTTACGGCCATGATGTTCCATCGCATGTTGAATTTTTGATGGATTCTCCATTGCTCCGCAAATTAATCACCGAGGCTGTGGGCTTATTATGAAACCTTCATATTAATTTAATCACACTTCACGGGACACCCGGGTCGTGCCACATTGATCAATATCAATATTTACTTTTGCTTTTGTTTCAGTACCTCACAGGAAGTTGATTTAAACATGTTTAATTGCTTTGCAGGTGCTAGGGGGTGGGCTTCCATTTTTGTGCCTCCACGATGAACATGCCTGAAATACATGCTGTATGGTTTGGGAATTCTTCTGCTCTTTCTAAAAAGATAAAGCTACCTAACTAGGTGTCTGAGTGAGGATAGACGTCATTAACTGCGTCCCCACAGAATTCCCAAATGAAAACGTAGATGAATATGTTTGTTACCACACCAGATGGGGGCGCTCTTCTAACCCAGGGGATAAATAATTGGGGCTTGGAAGCCCCAGATTTTCATACATTGTCTGTGTTTCTTTAATGGTCTTCATTTTTTAACGAACAAGAGAGAGTTCCCGGTTAATTACCTGCTCCGTTTCCAGGTGACATCCAAGGGGCTAACTGGGAGGACTGGAGATTCCCAGTGGACCAGCTTACCCAGTTCACCCCCCACCCTCCCAGGACGAGTGGGAATGGCTTCCTGGAAGTTGGAAAAGCAGAGCGGTTTGAGTCTCTCATCCTGTTAGTCTGGCCACCAGAAAAGGAGAAAATGTAAGACAGCAAGCAGCTTTTGAAAAACTGCCATTAAATTACACGGAAAACCTTTTTGAATGAATCACTAGAAAAACAACCTTCTGACACTGTTCTATGTCCCGAAAAAAGCAGCCGAACAAGAAAAAAAGTGTTTATTTCAATGTCTGCGTTGTAAGTGTCAAGAATTAAAACAAGACTCAGCTGATGGTGAAGACTTTATTGGTGAGACATCATGCTTAGAATAACAAAGAATGAGTCACAGTGCCAAAAGTGCATTAAGAACTGGCTGATCCTCAGCATCACAGGCGATCACAGCGTCCACGGCCACGAACCATGGCCTCCTCTGCATTTACCCTGTAAGTGTAGCTCCTCTATCACAGCCGGCCCATTTGTATCTCTTACAAACGATGCCAACTGGACCCTCATTAGAGTCCCACATTTGTTAAAGGCAGCCCGTGTCGTGAAACAGCCCCACGGACTATCAGTCATCCAGTTCAAAAACAAAGGCATTTCCGATTTCACCGTAACTATCCCAAATATTTCTGAATAATCGATCTTTACGGGGAGGGGACGTAGTAGTCTACAATCTCAGAGGTCTAAAATCCCAGAGTGGCCTGATGTTGGATCTTGAGAAGGTGCCTAACCTGGATTTTTTAAAAATCCCAGCTCGATAACTAGCTGTGATCTGCTTCTCATCCATGCATCAGCAATGGCAGTCGGTAGCTCGGCCTGGGACAGGAGTTCCTGAGGGACAATCACACCTGCTGGACCTTTGACGGTGACATGACTGCATGGTGACAGAGGGTGACAGGCAGTTGGTGCCTAACCCCGTGCCCGCTGGCTTGAAAACCGGCATGGTGGATTCCGGACAGACGGATGACGTCTGCATTCCCCACCCCGACATCAACGCCGTGGCACGCGTGCAAACAGATCCGTTAAGTGCATTGTTCGGTAAGAGAATCCCCAGAATTGCCCCCCCTCCCCACCCACGAAAAACCCAGCTCCCATGTCCTTGCCTGCACCTGTCTAATGGCACAGCCCCCCCAGACAGTGCCAGCTGCCCCCCCTCCAGTGGGGGCCGGAATAAAGAGCCTGTCTTTTCTTGGGCGAAGGCGTTCTCGGAATTGCCGGGACAGCCGGGTGTGATTTAACGACCACTTTCATTTCCGCTACAGTTGTCCAGCGGGTGGCCGGCTGGATCGTCACCCTTCCCAAGACTTATTCGTGCTTTATGAATTTCCATGCTTTTGCCAGATGTTCCATACACTGTGATCTTTAAGAGAGGGGCTATATTAAGATAAATACCTCCCGTTGGCCTTTTTCATAAAATTCCAACCAAATGATATAGCATAACAGCACATTCTACTTGTTAAATTATTCATTTGTCCTTATCCTGGAATCAAATCCCATGTTTAACTTTTACTTACAGAAGAACATAAGATTAACCCTTCTGGAGGACACACCAGCACACTCTCTCAAACACAACACAACCAGTGGGTCACAGGTAGCTACATTTATCTAGCTACATTTCCCAAAGAGAAGTAATCAATGTATACATCAGCATCCAAGTTAGGACCCCTAGACGGTCCACATTTTTGCCGTCTACCAACTCCCAGGGAATATAAACGTGGCCCAACTGGGAATCCCCAAGGACTGGATTGAGAAACACTGGTCTAAATCACTGTCCAGCTCCACCCTGATGGTGACATCGCCCCCTGGGGGCACAACAGGAGATTAACTGGTTCCCTGAGATTACAGAGAAATCCTCTTCCCTGCAAAGGCACGAGAGTGGCCAGGTCACCACTGATGTGTGTTGGTGTTTCTCTTCGTGCCACGACTGTTAGCTACTTATCTTCAGTAAGAGGTCCCCAACCACCACGAGGCAGATGTCACGGCAACCGGAATGACCGTGGAGACATGTGATGTCATTACTTCCGGCATTGCACGAGCAAGTCCGACATCCAATAATGCTCTGCGAGACTCATCTCCCCAAATACGGTTTGAGATGATTGAAAGCTTTTTTATTTGGAAGAGTATTCTTTTAAGCTAAGTGCTCTCCAAGATCATCCCATCTAGGAAATTCAATTGCTCCATTTTTGAAATGTTAGCTGCCCCAAATGATATCAAATCCTAATGTCTTAATAGAAACACATGGAATTGGATTGTTGACTGTGCGCCTAATGTCATTGGGGAATGTAATTTTCTGATGGTGTTTCCTTAGTCCATCTCACAAAAAAAAGAACACAAGACTGATCAAAATTGCAATGAGTAATTTGCAGAAGTGGACTTTAGCTCCGCTGATGGATATATTTGGGGGTTAAAAAGCCTCCTCTGCTAACTAAATGAAAGTAATGTTTCTGCATCTGATAAAAAGTCATATTAGGGGAGCTCTGACATGCCGGCGTACCACGGTAAAGTACTCGTAACATCGATTTGACTTCCGACGCACTACCTTGGCTGTGTGCTCCAAGTGCAGTGCAAAACACCAGCATTTTAAAAAGAATATATTTGAGATAAAGATACGGACATCTTGGGGTGTGTGGCTCGGTAGGGTAAGACTCTGTCTCCATGTTTGGGAGGTTAAATCCCAGGGCCACCAGACACCATTGGGCCCCCAATGGCTTCTAGGATGTTTCTTACTGGATGACTCTGCACTGTGATCCCCCAAGATCATTTTCAGTTGTTTGTGTCTCTCACGATGTACAAGATGGGCCAGATGAAAAGACAATTTCCCGACGGGGATGAAGTAAAATACCTCTGTTCTATTAACCGCTTTTCCTGTGCAAGGTAGCAAGCAAGCTGGAGCCTCGCCCAGCAAAGGCAAGATGGGTGACGCAACCAAACACTCCTACTGCACTGGATTTTGTTCGCTGTCCATGACATCACTTGGGCATTGACGGATGATGGCCCATTATTACCCGTGCACACGGCCTTATCAGGGCACCGTGAATGTCCAGGTTAATTGTCAGGCTTTGAACTTTTTTAGCCCAACAACAACGGAGGGTTGTGTCATCATCAGTCCCCCTCTATCATCCTCAGTCCCCTGGTCCTCCTCCATCCTCCTCTGTTCCCTGGTGCTCCTCCATCCTCCTCTGTCCCCCGGTCCTCCTCCATCGTCCTCCGTCCCCTGGTCCTCCTCCGTCCTCCTCTGTTCCCCGGTCCTCCTACCTCCTCCTATATCCCCTGGTCCTCCTCCGTCCTCCTCTGTTCCCTGGTACTCCACCATCTTCCTCTGTCCCCCAGTCCTCCTCCATCCTCCTCCGTTCCCTGGTCCTCCTCCGTTCCCCGGTCCTCCTACCTCCTCCTATATCCCCTGATCCTCCTCCGTCCTCCTCTGTTCCCCGGTCCTCCTACCTCCTCCTATATCCCCTGGTCCTCCTCCGTCCTCCTCTGTTCCCCGGTCCTCCTACCTCCTCCTACATCCCCTGGTCCTCCTCTGTCCCCCGGTACTCCACCATCTTCCTCAGTCCCCCAGTCCTCCTCCATCCTCCTCTGATCCCTGGTCCTCCTACCTCCTCCTTCATCCCCTGGTCCTCCTCCGTCCTCCCCTGTCCCCTGGTGCTACACCATCTTCCTCTGTCCCCCAGTCCTCCTCTATCATCCTCTGCCCCCTGATCCTCCTCCATTCTTCTCTGTCCCCCGGTCCTCCTCCATTCTCCCCCGTCCCCCGGTCGTCCTCTGTCCACCTCCGCTCCTATGTTTGGGATCATGCGCTCGCACAAAGTGGTTTCCGCGGCTCCACTCTATTAGGAATGTCAAGCGTACAGGGCTACAGGGTGCTAATTAGGTCGCTCTCACTGGAGACGACAGCCGTCCACTTGAGGGCGAGGGAGCGGTGAGTCACTCTCATCACAGCACACCTGAAATGCTATTAATCTGCAGCTAATTAAAGGATCCCTAATGTCAGGAGATATTCATCTAAATTTTAAAGACAATAACATAGCCGCAATCATTTTATTTGAGAAATTCAATTACTTTTTATAATAAATATTTGAAAGGTTAAGTGATTTGAGCATGATCACCAAAACACTTCAATCATGTTCAGACCTTCTCCTTCCATTCTGAGGCTTTGATGCAAATTAGTCAATTAGCTATTATAGATCACAAACCATCACAAAAACGGCCATGATGGTTCCTAAGCTTTGTGGATAATAGTTCTTCTTTATTTTCCAAAAGATTTTACTGAAACAATTTAATGCTCGTTCTAATTGTATTTGCTGGACCCATAAGCCAGTTATGTGAATGTGAATCTGAACATAATCAGTGTCATTACAGTCGTATTCACATTCTGTGACATTTACCTGCCATCCACTGAAGGTCACCGTTCCTGGTTCTCCTCGTTCTTTACGATCGGGAAACAAGGAGCTGCCCATCGCGAAATTCAGTTGCCCTTTGACCCCTGCACTGCCCAGCCCTAGGACATCTTGATGGCCATAAAAAATCTGGAACATAATTGGATTGTTCTGGGGTGGGGGCCCAGTTTGATATGCCTTCATGGGGCCCAGAATCTCTAGTGGAACCCCTGGGCTCAGGATGTAGGAACCTGGAAGAGATCAGGAAAACAAAGACCTACATCCATCAAGCCTGGGGGGTGGCTGGTTACACGCGGAGCAGGGACCAGTGGCATCCCGACACCCCCGCGTCCGTGGACACTGCGACAGAGCACCGTGACAGGATGGTGAACAAGAGCAGAGTCTCATCCCAGAAGCAGAAATATAAGCAAACTTAACACCCGCCCTGGTGACTCACAGTCACTTCGGTTCCTCTGCCCTGCACACCATCCTCCGCCGCTCCCTTCTGGATGGTGATGGAATTGGCAGCAGGTTCGGAGCTGCGTCAAGCTGCCAAGCTGGGGGGGGGAGGGAGCTGGGGGGGTCACACTGGCACGTTAAACACGTCCTCAGCATCGCGAGACTGAGCACTGAGTCAAAGCCCTGATGAATAAAGAGTTTGGAGCCAAAAAGTTATAGACGAGGTGTTTATTTTAATGCATGTAATGTATTGAAGTTCTCGGCTAAGAAGGTTTAATTTATGAGGTGTCATCACAGGCTTTTAGCTGAACCTGACTCTGAGAGCACAAACAGTCCACAGAGCTGCTTGCGGCTCATTCCTGGCACTTCAGCTCCATCCCAGCATCCTCCCCACTCTTCCCAGTACATTGTCCAGTTTCCCATGTCCTGCTAGGGAACCACCAGCTTCTGAAAATGCGCGACTGCAGAATGTCAGGTGCAGGTAAACGCACTAGGAGACATAGGCGGCTGCCTAGAGCGCCGTCTTCTCAGGGGGGCCCTGACCCAGTGAGCCAATGTTTCTTTGTCTCCAACAGGGGGCGCCGGCGGTCACGCCTGCCTAGGGCATCACACGTCTATGCAAAGACAGGATCTCAGGCCTATGGGGAAAAATCCAGAAAGGCCTCAGTCACCTACTGCTAATCAAGCCCGCTGGAATTTTCTATAAATCCCAGCACGCCGCGGTGCGTGGCGACACGTTTGATTTACACGCCGCGTCCCTCACCGAGCCACTGCTTACCTCTTCCAATAAACGGGACAATTAAGTCAAGGTTAGACATTTCAGGTCAATTCTTCCTGTTCATTAAATGTGAAGAGTAACCAGGCACAAATAAAATACCAAACCTTAGCTCTTCAATTAAGATAATGTTTTAAGTATCTCTTTAAATAGCCGCTGTGACAGACTAGCAGGGAGTCGAGGGATATATATTACAGTGGTATTAAAAGCCTTTACACGACTGAAGACATTTATTCCTTCTGTAAATTCTTCCTTTGCTAAGTAACAAATGTTAAGGTGACTTTACAAGGGCATCCTTTCGGCGTTTAAAGGCTCCAGGAGAAGGTAAAATGAAGTGTTTCAGCGTGCACCTTCCCCTCTTTATCTGTTTATTGTTACCTGTTTACTGTTTAATTAAAGTCCGCCCGTGAAAACCAGTAAAACCCAGTAAAGTGACCGGCATTAGCAGCTGTCACGGACCTGAATGGCGCACCAAATACCAGACCCACCGGGTATAATTTCTGGGCCTGGGACAAAATTTCATCAACCAAGCTGCGCAGACCCCCCCCCCCCCCCAACAGAGCCCTCCATGCACCCAATTGTACCCCCCCCCCCCAAGACAGTGGGAGTCTAAGACAGGTGGGCTAGTTAAAGAATTCAGCTTATGACGAGTCATATAACTGGGTTAAACGGACGGAAGAGTAAGGCTGTATTCGAATATGTAATTCAGTGTAATAGTGTAATACAGTTATGCCACCAGTGGAGATATATCACGCTGCCCAGCAATGACACAATCCACTTTTAATTTGGCACAATTTTTGAGCCAAAAATATGGCAATTACACATGGAAATTACACACTGAAATTCCTCAATTACGCACTGATCTTCAAGAAAGATATCAGTTTATTACTTTATCGGCAGTACTTTGGGTTCTGACACAAACCCGCTCTCTTTATGTAAATCACTAAACTCCTGCACACGTCACTCAGTGAATTACAGGGCCGGGAGACTTGTTAGAGGGAGACTCTGTGTTAATTAATTCTGCTGCATACGCCAATTAGGCTGCTTGATAAGTTAGTCAGAGATGGAGGCGCCCACCACGCATTGGGTTTGGGGCTGCATAATGGGATCATGTGACTCATTATGATAATGAGATCATGTGACTGATAATGATAATACTATCATACAGCTGATTATAATAATGAGATCATGTGACTGATTAAGGTAATGGCATCACGTGACATGTGACTGTGCTGGTGTGATACTGTGATTCCCTCTGCCTAACTCCCCCCCCCCCCAGTGAAGTGTGACAGTGTGGTTCCAGCACCACAGTGACACGTCCTATTAGTCCTCCTGTTATTTGTGATTTGTTTGCCTGCTCACAACCTGCAGCATGGGTGCGGCCAGTTCAAGGGGGGGGGATGTTTTTTGCGAGGTAGGGGGAGGGATTTGGTGGCGGGATGAGGACACTGCTCTTAATTACTTCCCAGAGGGGGGTGGCCTGTCGGTAAAATATGGGAAGTAAATTTCCTTTCATTAGTCGGCCTTGTTTATGGAAAGCTTCTATAAACATTGCCCCCCCCCCCTCCGGCCCCCCATCCCATGACCCACCACCCCGTGCGAATGCAAAGACACCGGACAGATCGGTGCAAGATTAATGGCACACAATAAGTCTGCTGATTACAGAGGAGCACTTTAATAAACTCCTCCGGCCAGAAATCATTTAATGCATTCATAGCCATGAAGCCGATTCCGTAGTCAGCTTGACCACCTCCGTAGTAACACAGGAAACTGAAATTTGCCAGATAAAGAGAGAATGGAAGGTAGATAATTATCTCTACAGCTTGACAAATGAAACAATGGTTATGTGAGTACATGCTCCAGGGCTCCGTACACAGGGAACTTATTAACGGTCAGCACACTGTCACCTCGTACTTCCCATAAATATTTAGTCCCGATTCTTAGTGATGCACAACGTTAAGATCGCCACACTCTGCATGTAAACAGGACTAGATTTTGATGTTAAGGCTCCTATCGTGAACTGAAAAAGATGGTTCCCCATGGGATTAGGAGGAACATCTGGAGAAAGAAGCTGATGTGGATTATGCTGACGTGGGTTTAGAGTGCAGCTGGGAGAGCCATGGAGAAGCAGATCAGTCCGACCGTGCTCAGCCTTTGTCTTCCTTCCAGAGATGTTTCCAGGTTTGTCCTTGCAGACCTTGGTTTTGTGACCTGGCAGCCAGTTAGGGAGGTTCCACATGGAGCTTAGGTTAGGGTTAGGGAGGTTCCACATGGAGCTTATCTCAGACGTGGTCTCCATCTCTCCATATTTCAGTACCTGACATTCACAGGAAGCTTTCTCATGTGGAGCCACCAGGCGATCAGTGGGTTAGGGCACTGTGCCTGTAATCGGAAGGTCGTTGGTTTAAATCCTAGGGTTGGAGTGATTTCATGGCCGGGCCCATGCGCAAGGTCCCTAACCCACAGCTGCTCATGGGACCAGCTGACTCCGCTTTCTCAGAAATGCAAGTTGCCTTGTATAAAAGCATCTGCTAAATAAATAAAATGTAAAAATGTCATGTCCTCACCCAAATGCTGAAGGGCGAATTTCCTGACGCCGTTTCCCCCAGGTCAGGATTAGGCTAAACCTCAAACGCTGTCAACAATACAGTGAAGCAGTGCTTTGCTTTGGGCCATCGAGCTCTCCACCTCTTTAGTGACCAAACTTCAAACCACTGTCAACAGTACAGTTAAAGCAGTGCTTCGCTTTGGGCCATCGAGCTCCACACATATTTAGTGAGCAGCAGAGATGCAGCTCAGGGTTTATTCACTCCGAACTCCCATCTCATCAGCCTCCAGTTTTGCTCCTCTTATTGTCCTTTGTTTAACAAAATAACGTTTCTGCTGAACTGAATTGGCACAGGACAGCTAGCAATGCAGGAGGCTATAAGATGAGCACAGCCAGCATCACCCTGTTCCCCTTAATACAACCCTTCCTCAGGTAAAAAGGCTATTTTAGCGAGCAGCTAATACCATGTGACTATCTTAGAGAACATCAACGGATGGTGATTTGATTCTGCTCGATAATCATAGTGTAGTCAAGAGGCAAAAAAAATCCATTACACTCGTGATACCCACCCCCCACCATATAACGGTGTGTCAGCCCGATGGTTGTACACCCAAGATGAAGTTGTTTAACCCAATCCTAACATGACAATTAGGGAGCTGTAATCTGCAACTTATTCTGACTTTTTTTTTAAATTCCAGCCTTCACTCTTAAGGTTCTCCTGCTGACATAAACAGCAGCAGATATTCAATAACACACAAACCGCACATTTGCATGGGGCCCCTGAGGTTTAGCCCCCTGTTGGCCACAAACAGTCACTACACTAAATAATAAGTGAATTCCTTATTTACGTAGGAGATGCTTGTTCTGCTAACCAGCTACCAACTAGTTATTTATTTACTTTTTACCTTTCTTTGTAAAGGGCTTTTTTTGTATATTTCTATTATTCTGTTTCTGGGGCCAAAGTGACTTTTTAGGGGAGCCCCAGAAATGTGACCGATGAGAAGCCAAGTGTTTGTCACGCAGTCACATGATTAAATGGGTATAAGATTTCTACCCTCACAGGCTTGATATCCCTCTGCTGCCCACAGAGTCATTTGCATCATCCAGTATTCCAGTACAGGGGATTTACTGAGTAACCAAAACCAGTTCCCTATTTGTGATGCATTGTTTAATTTCAGGTCACCATTGTAGGTGTATCTCCTGACCGACTCACCTGGATTTATGGAGGAGCCTGGTCAGAAGGTCTGCCACAGCCTGGAGGAGGACATGGTTAAGACATGATGTTTTCATGTAAATGGAAAACAAAAAGCACATTTTAACCGTACAGGGGTATGGAGTGCTGATAAAGATACATGATCTGTAATCTGAGACTTGGGGAAGAAACCTTAGGCTGCAGGAGGCCCAACTGCTCAGTCCTGGTCATCAGACTTTCTAGAAGAGCCTGGAAGGCACTGGAAATTCTAACCTCTCGCTTATTGATTAACATTGTTTAAAATTACGCCACACATGATGAGTGAAGCTTGCTTCTTCATTCAGGTATTTCTTCTAGATCTTTGTACATATAGATTTCCCATGATTCCTGGCTTGGCCTGGACGGGGAACGTCCCCAGGCCTAGTAAACTTGTCCCGCCCCTGTGAACAGGCCGCCACACCTTTGATCCCTCGGGATATTCGCTGAAGAGGAGGGACCTGCCATGTTCTTACAGAGCCCCTTGATGTTTCTAATCTGACTGAATGTTTACAGCCGCGTGGCCTGTTCATTAACACACCCAGACTTTTCATTAAATCCTGTTTGCATCATTCGCTCATTTTTCCCAGCTTGGGTCTGTTATTATCAGACGGCCATTAATTAAATGTTCGACTGGAAAGGATATTGATTTCTCCTGACGTTACGCCAGTTCAATAAACTATAAAGGAAATAAAACACAAATTAAAATGTAAATCCTACACACCTCTCCGCAGTTTCATAATGCCGGTAGCACTCAAACAGATGTAACTTGAGCAAATACTCAATCCGGCCATTACACCCGTTTAATTTGACTTCTCTCAGTCATAACGCAGGCTGTGTGAAAGCAGACAGATGAACAAGTTTGGAAATAGACCGATGAGAGTGTCTGACAAAACTAAATGTAATCATTTAAATTCAGTTATTCATAGGAATTCATGAGATTACTAATTATCATTTAATTATCCAAATGGTACAATAAAACTGCCACAATATGAAGGATTAGAAAGGCAACATGCTCATGTCGTAACTACTGAGTCCTACAGCATATTCCGGTGAGCATCTATACATGGCTGAAATTTCCCATTTCAAACTGTACGGGGAGGTGGGGGGCTGATATCACGCCTCCGTCTGACGTGAATAAGTAAACGCAGGTCAAATCAAGCACGGGGGAGGGGGCGCATGAAAAAAATAACCACCGCAGACGAAGCCAGGTGAGAAATGCCGTCGCTCACTCTCAGCCAATGACACAAACAGGAGTGCCCCCCCCCCCCCCCGGAAAGTTGCTGTCTGTCACAGATGTGGATTATGTAACATTAAGCAGGACGAGGCGGCGAGTTCTCACAACGTCGGCCCCCGTGTCGACTTGCCGCTCTCGCTGGGCGCCGAAACAAGTTATTAAGTCTGCCGGCAGCAATAAGGGTGATCATATTTAAATTGAATTAAATCAATTATCTTTGATGATTTCCAAATGAAAGGTAAGACAAATTACCTTCCTCCATGCCGGCCCGCTCCTCTCCTTAATGTCTGGCCGGGTAATTAGTTACACTCTGAAAACGCACAGCCCCTATCAAGTCACATTAATGATTTTGTTGCTGAAATTAATGTAGATATTAAAAATTACATTTCTGACCATAATCTCCGTAACTCAAATTAAATATTAACGGTGGGCTGTCTATGGCCGAGATGGAATTTGTCCTCTGAAGTGTTTTTATTAATCAGCGGCGGTATGGAGGTGGCCCCCGTCCCATCTGCCCCCTGCCGCCCGCGTCCCCGCCGTCGCTCCCCGCCATTTATTTTGCGTGGCGTAATTCTATTTATAAATGAAAAAACCTTATTAAAAGGAGACAAGAAAAATTAGTTGCCGGCGTCGGCCTGGTGGCGGCGGAGCGAAATGAGCAGGCTAAGGCAAAGTGACATTTACAAATTACCTGTTAATTTAAATGGGGGTGAGGGATGGCGCTACTGAGCTGCCCTGACGGGGGGGGGGGGCGGCCAGTGGCCACAGAGGCCCCCCCCCCAACGTGTTCTGGCTTTGGTGCTGGAGGTGTAGCGTGTTCCTGATAAACCTCATTGGAACGGTACTCTGAGGATGGAGTAGTGGACCTGTGTTGGGCTTTACTAACCCTGACCAATCCCCACCCACCACCCAGAAAAGATGGCACCGTGACCATGAGTCACAAAGGATACCCCCCCCCCCCCCCCAAAACGTGACACCCTATTGGCCTGTCCATAATGCGACTCACTAGCATCAGGCTCAGAGAAAAGCTACCCCACCCCAGCTCATTATGACCTGCCTGGGAACACATCTGTCCACATCTGTCTCACCGGCAGAGCCGGGGATGAGGGATAATCACTCCGTCGGCCTCTCGGCTGCCGCTTGGAGGTGCCCGTTTAACCGCAGCCAAAGCAATTAAAGACAGAGCAGGTCCCCGTGCCAGTGCCGGGGCCCCTCCCAGTGCTGGGGGGGGGGAGGTGGGGGCAGTGGAAGATGAACATGGATGCAGGTCAGTTGGGAGCAGCCTGAGAGCCCCCCCCCCCCAAGCTTGGAGCCCCCTGGGAAGCCAACGCGAAGCTGCCGTCACGGTCAGCACAACGAGAGGGGCGACTCCGAGCGCTACCTGGGGTTTAAGTTTGCTCACAGCTCCACCTGCTTGTGACAAGGGGACATTGACGGTCCCTCCCACCAGATAAACCCTCAGCCGGCTCCCTCCGGTGGCCTGGGGGGAGGGGGGGGGGAGTGTCCCCTGTACTTGTGACTGACTCATAGTGCCTGTATGAAACCAGGTCTGGTATTATGACAGGTCAAGATATTAAAGATCACTGTAATACCCGCATTTTATAAACCTCAACACAACAAAGATCAGAATCAGAATAATCCCTAAAAATGTCAGCCCCCCACCCTCACCCCCCAGCCTAAATATACTCACCGACTTTTTCAAAACAATTTCGAGAATGGACTGAGAAATTTCACAGATGAAACAGCTGAAGAGGAAATAAAAACAGATGAAGTATGAAAAGAGCTAGAGAGCAGGAGAAGGCGGCAAACATCCTGCTTCCCTCTGAATGGGCGGCTTCAGAACCACTGAACGCGTTCCCGTAATTAAATGTTAAGCTTTAAGGATAATAGACCTATAAATCTCATTAAATTTAATCTCTGAAGTGCTTATAGACGCGGGTCACACGCACACACAAGCAAAGAAACATATTCATGACATTGTAAATGGAAATTGTTACAGAGGCAGGACAGTGTGAGCAACGACAAAGGGGCATTAAATCACATTTGAAAATAATAGCTCAGTAAATGCTTCTTTTAAAAGTGCAGCTTTTACAACAAACAAACAGTGTTGGGGGGGGAGGGGGGAGAAAAAGTTGTTATTTTAATGAGAACACAATTAAAGTAGCGAAAGCGTTCCAGGAGCGCTAATGTTAGTCGTTCTCCAACCTTGTGCTAACTTCAATTATCACTCACCTCTCCCATGCTTTCAGATGTAATTAAAGTAGCTTAGTTGTGCTCGACGATGCAAGCAGCTCTATTTAATCGCTAACGCTACTTTCCCAAACTATTAATGACTTTCCAGGACACGTGTTTATGCAGAATTATATCAGTAATTATCTCTGCCGCTAATTCCGCATTGCCGGGCCTGCGATTCGGGCCCTGCACCTCCTGCCCAGAGAGGAAGCTGGACCCCCCCCCTGCCCGGTTACACATGGGGGGGCCACAGAAGGCGTACAACCTGACCTGTATAGCACGAGCTCCTCAGGCAGAGTATAACGTTTAATTTACACACGAGAGCGGGACGCGGCCCTGGGAAGAGAACTCCGAATGAGAATTTGAATTAATAATCCAGAAAATTGAAGGTATTTGCAGAGCTGGCTCTGCGTATCGACACCTCCTCACTGCCCTCTCCGCTCTGCCTCCCTCACCTCCTCCCAGACGCACCTCCTCTCGCCCACAGAGAGGCTCTTGCTGGGCCCAGGTGCCAAGCGCTGGCCACGTGCGCCAGAGCCGCGCACTTCCCAAAAACTCCCCTCACCTGTGCTGATTTGCTATTTTAATAACCTGCCTCTGTTTAAGTTGCCTGGGCAACACAGGGGTCACATGGGCAAGCCCGCCGTCATGGAGCCGCAGCCTCTGTGATGATGATTTATTCAAACGCGGTTTAAAAAGCCGCAGCCTCTTCCCTCACCACCCTAATGTAGCCGCGGCCTCATTCATAACTGTCAGGAACTTATTCATCTGGACCCTGGCTTATTAAGTCGAAAATTGTACATAAAATGCATTTTCCGGCCAGAGAGCCAGAGTTCTCATTTCTGTCAACAGATACTAGCAATCAGCTTTTTTTAAGGAGCCAGGAAGGACCGGGAAGGGGGGTAGGAGCACATTGTGGATAACCGGCCCGGCAGTGTCACCTTCTGTGGGGATGCCCCACCCTTTCGGGGGTGACCGGGGCTCGGCGGATCGGGCAGCTCAATCATGACCGCGGGAGGTGGGGGGAGTGGCCATGACCATGACCCAGAGGGGACAAAAACACAACTAAAGAAACATTGAGAGGAAATGAATAAATCAGAGGAGGTGGGCCAGCACTGGGCCCTAATAACAGAGTGGCAGCGGCGGAGCGTGGCGTGTTTGGACGCTCACTGACCTCCACAGTCACATGACCACCAAATTCAAATTGCTAAGTTAGATTTTCAAGCACCAGCTGCTGCAGTAGCTCCCCATCCACCCACCTGTCCACCCCCTCATTCACCCCCTAGTCAGCCCCCATCCACCTCTATCCAGCCATTATTAATGAGTCCGATCCTGACCCCCCTTCCACTACTTGCCAAGTCCATCAGCAGGTCAAACCTTTGACCCTCATCCCTACCTCCAACGTCCATGTTCAGAGGTCAGCCCCAGGTGATGGACCGCGACCGAAGACCAGCCGACCACAACTGCAAATACAAGAA
Organism: Paramormyrops kingsleyae; assembly: GCF_048594095.1. Classification (NCBI taxonomy): domain Eukaryota; kingdom Metazoa; phylum Chordata; class Actinopteri; order Osteoglossiformes; family Mormyridae; genus Paramormyrops; species Paramormyrops kingsleyae. The sequence goes on along the minus strand of NC_132817.1, from coordinate 4,537,132 downwards.
GGAGAGAGACCATGCCCATGGCAGCGGCATTGCCAGAGACGTATCTGCGGAGGAGACAAGATGTTCGGGAATATGACTGAGTCACGGAGCTGTGAAGCAGACTGCCGATCCGGGAGCCAGGCAGAAGCCAAGAATGAGAGAAATAATTAGCGTGATGAAACAGGCGCGCAAATGCGTCCAAAAGGGACCAGGCAGCATGTAAATCAAGCTGCCAGCACTTTTACAGGAGACGCAGAGAGAGGAAGAGCATGAGCCTTCATCAGGCACCCGAGCGCTTTGCCGGCGAGAACCTGTCACGCGTGGCGGTGCGGATCTGACCGCCGAGCCCGTCCGCGCTCCATCGCTGTTTCATATTTCCTTTTGTTTCTTACCCAAACAGGTGTCTGATTTATCTTCAAAAGTGGCGGAGCTCGCGCTGCCGTCGGAGGGAGCTCACGTAAGTGCAAACAGAGGGGGCCTCACTCTCAACAGAGCGCGGCACCGCGGGGACCAGCTGCAAAATCGTGAGCCAACACCGTGCGACAATGCGGCACCATGGCATCTTACGCATCATTTATGACGCTGAAACAAAACAACAGCAAAGGCAGCTTCTATAAAATGCACGTAGCTGTCTTCGGACTGCCTGCCTGAAATCACACCTTCCTGGCGGATTTTACGGTAGTTTCAGTGAGAGCCCTAAGCTCCAGAGGGCAATAACAATAATAAAAATAATAGCAACAACAACAATACTCACAACAATTATTATTTTTATAGTTATTGTTATTGTGGTGGGCTGGTGTGTGGTTTAGCAGGTCCTAACAGTGTCCCAGTAATCGGAAGGTCACCGGTTTGAATCCCACGGTGAGTGCAATAATTTCACCACTGAAGCCCTTAAGCACGGTCCGTCATCCCAAATTCCTCTAGGAACTGTCTGACTCTGCTTTCTCAAAAAAAGGGTGTCGCTCTGGATAAAAGTCTCTGCTAACTAAATCTAATAATTACCCCCACCAGGGTTGTAGGGTTGAATCCCATGTTCTCTTTGTGTTCTGCAGCTCTTATCTCATTAGCAGTTAGGTTAACTGGTGTCTCAGAAGTGCCAGTATAGTATGACTGTGAGTGCAGGTGCCCTGGGAGGCCTCCCATCCATGCCCCCCCCCCCCCCCAATGCTCTGTGCTGCCTGGGATAGGCTCCAGGCCCTCCAAGTCCCAGACTAGGATAAACAGTCAGAAGAATGTTGGTTAATGGTAACGCTTTTTTAACACGTAGGTTTCCTTCTGTGGACTGCAATACAGATGAGTGCAACGGATTATAATTCTGGTCCTGGTGCATTCTTTGACAATATGGATTACAGAAAACCCTTTGATGAGCGACTGATGACTCTGCAATCCGGGGCCATGACTATTTAATAGACTCCGCTCTCTGTGGCCGGGAGAGGACAGGAGATACGGAAAAAAAGGAAAGTAGATGCTGTAAAACAAAGTAAGAATAGCTGGTACATGTAAGTGCATTATGTCATGGCAATAAAGCGTAACTCATTACGCACCACGCCACTGCTGCAAAGGCCTTTCAGGCAAACGAATGAAAACAAGTTATCCTTGACCCACAGAAACTCACTAAAGAATTTAGCAGGAAAAAAAAACCTTACAATTAACATACCCAACCTAATTAACGTTCATATTTTTTCCTTTTCTTGTTCTCTATTCCTCTTTTGAGAAGTGCTTCATTTGAAAATATGAATTATGCAAATTGATGGCTTAGGGTAAGATGAAATTAATAGGACTTGCACAAATTAAACAATATGAAATCAAAGAGGCAGGGAATGGGAACGCGAGAGCGATTCGCTTAACAGCCCTCAACTCCAACCATTTATGCCAGATTTTTTTTTTTCCCACAAATGAACATCCAACAGTGGTATGTTACACAAACCTGCACATCCAGGCACAGCTACAAAGCTAGTGGAAATGTGAGCAGGGGATTCTGGGATATGTGCAACAATGTTACCTGGGACCAGCTATAATTTGAAGGGGGACACCCTGACATATTAAAACGTGTCACTTTCATTGGAAGGCGAAGGAAAGGCTCCATAAACAACATCTCACCTTGAAAGCATGTCTGGAAACAATCCAGACCTAGGTCCTCAGGATGGGACCCTGTGGACACTCATCTCACTAGAGCTAAAATCAAACAAGTCCTCAAACATCATGTGGACATCTGCAGCCCCACTAACAGCCTGAGCAGGCTGAGCATCAAAGCGTCTGAGTAAAGTATTAACACTCGTAGCCATTAGAGGGTCCTCTGAATTCATCCGTAATAATCAGCAAGGCTCTCTCCCATGGAAAACTCTGGAAGCATTCATTTGGCGATGATGGTTATTGAATATGTTGTTTTTTAATTGTCTGCATACTTCACAAAAAAGAAAAACAGGCTCCTCAAGGCAAGAAAACCACACACCCCCGTCGACCGCGGATGGACCCCCTGCTTGTGCCTCAGAAGGGCCCTGTTCTGACTCTCCCCGCTCTAAGAAACGCCTTAAAAAAGCCCTCCCCAATCACAGATCCTGAGAGATCCTGCCAGATAAGCGAGGCCTCCTCTCCTCCGCCGCTGGTTTATAAATCCTGGGAGTGGTCCGAATTCCGGGAGGTCAGGGGGACCGTTAAATCTCGCACAAGGCCCCCGCGGAAACTGGCAGCGCCTCGCTAAATTAAAAGCGTGGGGCGGAGCGCACAGATAAGAGTGGCTTGTAACCCAAGCCAAGGCAAACAAGGGCGGCATCGATCTTCAGCCGGAGGAACGGCTCCTTTAGCTGAAAAGGCTCCTCGTGGACTTTCTACTCTCCGAGTGAAAACACAGCCCTCCTCTCACGCCGGGTCCGCCTCAGAAAGAGGCAGAACTCGCAGCCATTCCCGTCGCTGTTATTTGTGCGGTCGCCCGTCACAGTCAGCCTCTCGCTGTACCGTGAGGGATGAAACTAATTATCCCTGTTTCATTTCCACATGAAATATCTGTGACCAAACACAGTGAAATCCTGCCGGCCTAAGAAATATATTACTTCATATGAGCAGGGAAAGATCCACGTGTGATTCATGATGGTATTCTTTTTTCATCTTCTGTTAACTTTGAAGACGACGCAGAGTTACAGCGTCGGGGCAGATTTCCAGGGAGCATCTCGTATAATGAGTAAAAATCTCGTAATTATACTTTAAGGGGACAAAAGAGTCTCGACAGGACCACCCTGTGTTTGCCTTTCCGGGCTGTAAACGGAAACACAAGATAGAACCAAAAAACTTACCGTGTCTCACGAAGAGACCGGGGGCCAGGCAGCCACCGTCACGCGACCGCGGTCCACGACCGCTTTGAGGACTCTAACGTTAAGCCCAGCGCTGACGTCATAACCAACCACACCCCCCCCCCCCCCCAACACAGAGCCCCCATCTCTGTAAATTACATCCACATTAAAAATGGACTACAGTGAAATCTCGTTATAACGGACTTCAAGGCACCTGGCAAAACAGTCTGTTATATTCAAAGACCGTTATATCCAGAGTTGCTGTATGCCCAGAACACAACTACAGGACACCATTTACTCATGCAGCAGACACACTTGTGGTATAGATTATTATATTGTACATGTAGTAATCCAACTTTACCTGACCAGATGCGTAACTATTAATAATCCCGACTACGTATCTGCGCTGGATATCACCTGCACGCCACTCGCCTTGTAGGCGGAACCTGCATGTCCGTTACAGCCGAACAGAACTACAGCTAAAAGCGGCGCTGGGGAGCAAATTGTTTGTCCGTTATACACGATATTCCGTTATAACTGGATTTTACTGTGTTTGGAAATAAAGAGTGTATAACGGCTAACGAAAGTGAGGGGGCGCGGTCATGGCGACGCAGTGACACGGTAATGGGTCGCTCCCTGAGCCATTTTTAGCCCCCGATGCTAATGCAGTTTACTTTCTCCAGCGTGATCGATAAGAGGAAGATAAAGCGCCTCCCAGCGCCTCTTGCTCAGCGGACGACACGTTTCGCCACATTTGCCTGCCTTTCCCTCATCTTTTTCCCTGTTACGAGAAAAATCCATTTGCTAAAAGCCCTCTTTTTCCCGCTACCTGTCACAAGCCGAGAGCGACTTCACAAAGGTGCCTTTTGATCATGATTAACTGCGGAAAATCTGATTATTCCATCCTGTCGCTTTAACCCTCCCCATACACACACACACACACACACACACACACCAGGCTGACAATAATTGTGTTTTTTCTCTTTTCTTGTTTCAGAATCATTATATTTTTTCTTTCCCTCGCCATCATGACACCATTAGGAGACTTCGGCACAAATTGAGACTGAGGACGGAGTGGGCTGTGAAGGAAGAGGGCAGCCATCGGTGAATGTGCGTGAGCAAGACGTGGTAATCCCTCCAAGTGGGGCCCTTCATTAAGGCTGGTTCCTGCCCTACAGGAAAGAGCCCCCTATTCCTCTAGCAGAAAGCAGAGCTAATCAATAGCACTTTTTTCCTTTCCTCTAATGGGCAGTCGCTGCTTTGCTTTCCCACGCCTAAAAAAGCGGCCGTAAAACGCGATTCCGCCTCAGCAACCTGGCTGATAATGCACCCCCCCCTGTTTTTTCTGAATGGCATTCGGCTAAATTGAGTATGGATTTAACATCAAAGGTTTCATTAATTTTTCAAATGAGGTATTAAAGTCGATATTTCAAATGATCACTTAAAAACTGTCCCATGAGTCTAAGAGACTGGCCACTAGGCCCAGGGGCCACTGTGTTGTTTCTAGGGCCCCACTCAGGAATACTCCCCCCCCCCCCCCCCCAGTGTAGTGACTGTTTGTGGCCAACAGGGGGCCCTCAAACCTTGAGGGCCCCATGTAAGTGTTTGCGTTGAGTGGCTAGTAAGGCTCCCATTTACTGCAGAATATGAGCCGCCAGCCGAGGCCCCGACCTGGTGTGGGTTCGAGAGAGCGGGGTGGGAGTGTGGGGGCGGCTTTATTAATAGAGCATTGATTGTCCTCCAGGTAGGGATAACAGCAACCCCCCCCCAATAAGAGACCGTCACCTCATCATAGCCCCGGCACCTGAAATCGGAGGTCTGACTCACTGGCCACCGACGGCTGATGATAATTAGAGCCTGACAGAAGCCAAGGGGGGGGGGGCTTAATCTAGATCTAGAAGAACAGCTTCCTGGTGACATCACACCAAGAGCATGATATCAAAGGGGGTTTGCTTGCTGGATACTTTTCTTATTTCATATTTTTCACTCGACAAGCTTTTGTTAGGAAACGTCCTGTTAAAAAAAAAACGGATGAGGTAGCTGCGATTCGGACAACCCGAGACCTCCTGCTAATAAAATGTGACTTAATTACACGTGGCCAGACCTCAGTTTCGACATGCTGGTTGTTTTGTTTTTGCCTTGTTATCTTCCTGTCAAACTCCATGATGTGACATGATGTTCTACAGTTGTGCAGCTCTGAGTCCACAATGGCCACTGGGGCCGCCGATTCCCCAGGACCATTTGGAGGCCTGGACCGATCCAAGCAACGCCTCTTTGGGGGGAGCTTAAAGTAACACCAAAGCAGCCCCCCCCCCTCCTCAGATTGTGGAGTGGAAGCATCTGGTCAGACTCGCTCGATGGTGGGTGCGCATCGCTTCCAGATGGTGAAATTCAAAAGGAAGGAAAAAATCATGCTGCCATGGGAAGAGTTAAAATAGGATGACAGGGCATTAGATGACGATAAAGCTGCCGCAGACCTGCAGCGCAAACCTTCCTTGCTAAGCCAGCGGGAGGCTGCACCATGGACCGGAGTCACGTGGAGATGACATCATCGGCTAGTGTCAGCTGGACTGTGAGGAAACCCAAGCACAGCTCCCTGACATGTGATGCTGTCAAATCAATCCACTTTACATAGAACCTCAACCGCCTCTGCTCATGAACTCAATCAGATTGAATCCTATCGGTGATTCTGGGTTCGAACAATAATCCTGGCAGAACTCCACCAAGACAAACGTGAAAATCTAGGCTGTTTCAATACCAAGAAAGCCTGGATCGTTCTCTTGGTCTTGGCAAGACCGGTCCTTCTAACTTGCCTCAAAAAGACAAACTTGGGGCACAATGGATCATGGGATTAGTCTCATTTTGCGAGGATGCAACTGATGTATCCTTGATATTTGGGGTGGGGCAAGAATGACATCCGGGGATTTTTACTATCCTCTGTACTTCTGTTCATAGTATTGCAACTGATCTTCGTTGATGGAAGATGTACAAAATTGTACACAAGACAGATATTGAGAAACACCGGTGGTGGCCAAACGGTAGGAGGATTTGTCCATCCCCCCACAACAAAGGGGTTAAAACGCATCAGCATCCTTGGCTACGTCGCTTGACCTCATCGCCATTGCTTCCCGATCTGAAATCTGGCATCCAGACAAAACGTATCCTGACGTAAATCACAAATGAAGCGTGATAAGAAGAGATGCAGCGGCGCTCGGGATGAATCTGGGGTGGGGGGAGTTGCAGCGGCACCTGTCTGCCCAGCGAGGGCGCCCTCGAGGGTGGTGGTGGGGGGCGCTGCGACACCTCCCCCCCCCCCCACCCTGCACGCCTCATCCTTCATCCTCGCCGCCCGTAATGTCCCTTCACAAGCGCAGTTACACCTGAACACTCCGCTGATGCCAAACACCTGGCTTGACTTTCCCACTGTCCAAATGAAAAATAAGCATAATCTGCTCCTTGTGGGCACAGCGGACGGGGTACTCCGTGACAAATTGTGTCGTGTTTTTCATTTCTGCTGAATAGGAAGCGTCACGCAATTCGGCAAGAGAGATTTAATTGTTTTTTTTTTTTTTTACTCTTTTCTCTTTTCCCCAAACCGCAGCAGTCGGGAGAGGCTGCACCAGAGGAAGATGGGGGCTCCGAAATTAAGATGGATCAGGAATGCTGTCTCGTTAGCACTCGCTTCCTAAGCATTTCCCCCTGCAAATGAGGAAAACGGCCCCCATGCCTACAGGCTTGCATCATGCAGGCTTTCATAACGACCCACCTGAGGTCATTAGATCGTTTCAGGAGCGTCGTGGCCCTGGGGGGCGGGGGGCAGGGGGTTTGTGACACGCGCCACCTGCACCATGGCCATCGCACAGCAGTACACCAACTGCCAGGGGTAAACATCTTCTCCATGAGCACTTCCTGTCAGAAAGCAAACAAGGAGACTCCATAACAAGGGCTAATCGCCGTTGTGCCTGTAGCTTCCGGGATAGGGTGCGGACACCAGGCCCAACGTTGGACAAGCAGGTACAGAAAATGGATGGATGGATGATTGGATGGATAGATGGATAACTGCCTTTACCATTAAAAAAAAAATTGCCCTTCCTTTTCATTTTGTAGTTATGACCTCCTGCAATATTTCTAATGACTAAATGACAGACATCGAACTGTCTGACCGTTTCTTTGTTCGAAGCACCTTTAGAATAATTTCTAGAGAATTCCAGGCTCATGGGCCCTGACTGGGTGTCACCCCTTCTGCAGACATCTGCCCTTCACACAAGGCCTCCAGTCTCGATTCTACCTCGATTAGGCCCGGTGGTGCTGACCAAGCGAGATCCATCTGGAAAAACGGCTCCCGTCGTACGATACCATACATTTTAGCTTCGCCCCAAACCCCTGTGCGGATCGTATATTTCCTTATTTCACTTAATGGCGAAGACGCGTCTTTTCCTTCAATAGTTATCGCGGGCCCACGGATTTCGCTGTGAATAAGCGTGCTGCAATACGAAGGCAAAACTTTACTTTTGTTCTTTTACAGTGTGAATAAGTGTGCGAGTGTCAACGTCTACGCTCTGATTCATCCTGAAGGTGAGAAAAAGCTGAGTAATGATCCCGCTGATCCTGCCGGCTGATCTGGCGAATGCAAAAGCTCACAGCGTCCGATTATGTACAGACGTCATTCTGTCTCACGACTCGAACCCTAAACGCAGAGGGTAGCTTTGCTTATTGGGCACAAGCACATTTCAGATGAACTTGTAAACTTGTACCGTCTACCGATCTTGCACGATTATGCAAGTGCTTCTGATATATTCTCTGTTGTCTTTGTGTAATGACAGGTATGAAATGTGATGTAGATTCCTCTGGGATGTACCGCGCTGCGGAAATGAATACCCGCAACGAGGACAATAAGGTCTAACTAATTAGTTTTTGCTGATAAATCCGCGTATGTGTATAATAAACGCGCATATCATAAAAATCATCATAAATGTTCCAGCTCTTCCGAAGACCAGACTGATCGGATGCTTCGGTCCAAGCAGTTAATACGGTAAACTGTGGCAGTTTCTCGGCTCAAGGTTACCTAGTAAATAAATAATTAGCTTAATGTTGTCATGTTAATGGCTGAATTAAATTGTCATGTTCAAATGAAAGGTGTCGCCGTGCGTCTCTCATGCAGGACTTTACGGCGATAATAAATTAAATGTGAGTGTAAGCCATCCGGCCTCCTGTTTAGTTAATTTATTTGACAGAAACGACGTCTGGTTTGTAAGTGCAGCAAAGCTGGCTAACAGGCTCATTTACATCAGCACTTCTTGATAATATCCGTCATGCGTGTGGGAAAGTGTTCCACTTTAAGCCTGAATAACTTTGTCCAGCTGTGGGGAACTTCAAAGTCCTTCGTCTGGGATACTGAGCTGTGCATCTCTCTCTCTCTCTCTCTCTCTCTCTCGCTCTCCCTCCCTCTCTGAAATCCATCCTGTCCTGGCTCCTACGATGATAGCTCTCGCTTTATCTTTTCCGGAAGTGGATGTCGGCAGCTTCTGGTCTGGCCGGGGCTCGCCACACCAGAGTCCAGGTGTCCCGATCTGCACTGGACTTGGCGGGGGGGAGGGGGATGCTCGTTCAGGACACTGTGTGGGGGTATCCCATTTCCCAGCATCCCTTCGGCATGAGGCCTTCATACTCCACCGCAGAATAGTTTTAATGTCCAAGCTGAACTATGACTCGATATTATATGAGCATAAGTTTCATATAAAATGTACGGCAAAAATAGAGAGAAATCCTTTTCAGATCCTGGCATAAACTAATACAGCAGTCAGAAACTGCTGTACCCCCAAAGTAACACTTAGTAACTCAGAATCCCGCTTATGAACACAGATTGGTGGAATCTCAGCCGTACTGAAAAACTAAATGCTTTCCTCCGGATGAGTCCCATCGCAAACTGAACACAGGCGTTACGATAAAAGGACAGACAATTTGTGACAAACAGTCCAACTCTGTCGCCGGGGAGATGCATCGTCGCCAAGGCGCTAAATGCACCGTGCGTCAGGTGGATAACGCCCTGCACACTGGTGTAGCCGCGGCAACGCTCGGTTTCGCACGTTAACCCACTCAGCAAACGTCGCCGTGTATGGGCTAGCAGCAGAAATATCACGGCGCTGCTGGAGGAGAAGTGAGCAGGTGCCACCTGCTAATGAAGCTGAGGAGAGGACTCGTTTACATGAGGTAATACCATTCGGGATTATGGGTAAATGACACCTTAGAACTGCAGGTCTAGTAGTCACCCCGTCAGTGAATCTGGTGTGCTTCATGCATACTCACACCCAGGCCCACAAATAAAATTAAAAGGAGTTCATTGAACTTTCCTAAAATATCCATAGGCCTCACTAACTGACTCCACTGGGTAAGAGGATCACTAAAACGTCACCTAGTCCCACACTAGGCTGAGCCCAACCTCTAAGCTTCAGTCTGAGTCTGATTAACCCCATACCTGTGCCACTGTCATCCTGAGACCCTTGCATTTGACATATTTAGCTGGCACTTTTGTGCAAAGTGGCGTACAAGCAAAGCAAATAGCACTTCAGAAATATACTGTTGAGGAGGCTCATGGGAATTTTACTTACACAAAAATATTCTGAGGGCAGGGGGAAAAATGATTGGTTCAGAGAGATAACCAGTTAGATAGTAGAGGAGGTGAGTCAGAGCAACTAGAGGAGGTGCGACCAACCAATCAAATGTCTTTGTCCTGCCTCCTCCAGTTGCTTTGATCCACTTCCGCTACATTCTGATTGGTTATCTCTCTAAACCAATCATTTTCTTCTGCCCTCTGCCCAACTAGGCATAATTGAGCCTAGCCTGAGCTTGCAGTGAGTGCCCAGGTATGAGTGTAAGCAGGATTGGAGCAGGAGCTATACATGATGTAAAATCAGGGGGCAAACTCCTACTCAAATATAAGACCCAGAGCAATCCGAGATAAACACAGGTTCATCACTTCTGTTTTGATAGTGATTACACCGCAACCCAAAGCCCCAACGTTACCCCGCAACAAACCCGGCACTCCTGGAAATACCCACGGATCCCGAGTAAAACAAGCAAGGCTGTGCGTTTATCACGGTGCATATCCGCCGTGTCACCAAGCACCCGCAGGAAACGCCAAAACAAATACGGGGGAATCGGCACGCTAACTGACGAATGGGGGAGATTAAGGCCACCTTAATGAACTGAAACGCGGATAGGGGATTGAAAGCTAGCAGACTGTGAAGCTACTGAGAGCAAGGAAAAAAGGAGGGAATACCCAGCATGTCAGGAAAATAAATATTAACTCGGAGCGGAGAAAACAAACAGCAAAGAGAAAACTGCGTATTTCAGGGGAGAATCGAGTGTTTAAAAGTGCTGACAGCTTAACGAGAATGAATATGCATGCGGCAGTTTGGGGGGGGGGATCTCAACTACAGGGATGATTTAATATTTAATAGATTAGAAACTGTGGCTGCTGTTAATTAGAATCTGCACATTTACAAATCAGCAGTGATAGCAAAACAAATGATGAAATATAGGAGTGTTCCAGAAGATACCAGGGAAAATGAGATGGCAGAAGGAGCGAACGCGAGCCCGTTAACAAAGGCTTTGTCAGGACGTATTGGAGGACTAATCCACTCGTAGACCGACAGCAGTGCAAAATCTACTTTAAATATTAAAATAAGGTTTGGTAACAGGCATATTTTCCACTGGGGTGTTTTTGTGAACCCATCTCTTATCATTTATGGGTCATTAGACGCTCATCCAGACTGATTTGAGGGCAGGTCTTCCGATCAAACGGGGGTGTGTTTGTCTTACCGTCTGGGAAATATGCACAGGTCTGGAAGACCGGGAGCTGCTCGGATCTGAATGACTTCTGTGTCGGGTGCTCTGCATTAAACATGGTATTTTTCACACTGAATTTTTCCTGACCGGTGAAACGATATAATGACAAAGGCCTCCAAACGAAAAGGAGGAGTTGAGGCTACAAGTGTTTTAGTGGGGCCACGTCCGCATTAGCTACTACGCACTTAAATTAAGCGCGCATAAACCTACTGACGTTTGATCTGGCACAGTGATCGCTGCAATCTGTTATGCAATCAGAATAATGCATTTGACTGGTTACTCCTAGAGGACTGGCAGAGATGTGCTCGCATTTACCAGGCTGACTCATTAGTGCCGTGATGGGGCCAGCAGGGAGAACTCTCCGGAACGCGCGGAGTGACAGCGGGACACCTGATGGATTGCAGCACCGCCTGGGACAGGGGTCAGCTCACAGAGTCGTCCATTTGCCCTGCCATAGTTGCCATAGTCTGCCTTTTTATGGATGTGTATATAGTGAGAGGTTTTTAACAGTGACACTGCCCCCTAGAGTTCAAAAGCAGAATACCTCCATACTCCATCACGTCTGCGGAAAACTCTCACAAGGGACCTTCAACATATGCGCTGTCTAATTAAAGCACCGCGTAATTAATGAACTAGCATTGTTTGTCAAATAGAGGGTTATACATTTTCCTGTCAACATGAAAATTATTGTTATTATTATTATTATTAATAATAAATAGAGGATTACTTTTCAACATCCATTTTTCAGAAGAAGATTTTGCAGTATTTTTAAATGTAGATTTAAATTGAGTGTCATCTAAAATCACAAAAACTGCCTTTCGGGGAACAGAAACCAATTGCAGCAGAGTATTTCGGAACAATGGAAGCCGAAGACGACGGACATTCAGACACTAATTTCACCAAATTCAAAGTGATTTTTAAAGCCATTTTTCAGCTCTGATCCCCTTCCAACATCTGTTGTCTCTCTAAGAGCTCCGTCCCAGAGACAAGATAGCCCACATGATCAAATAGAGCCACTTATATCTTGCAAATGCCTGCACAAACTATAGGCAGATGTAACCTCATCAGCTCACGTACATGGGCAAAAAATAAATGACCTCAAAAAAGCTCTGATGCCAGTCGCAATCTTTGGCTTTTCCCCGAAAACGAGTAATCAGCGATGTCCGCCCCTGGGTTCTATTCGTTTCTTTTTATTCTGACTCTTGCTGAGCCAGTCAAGGACAATCTGGTGACGAGGCCTTTTCAAGCCATGCTGGAGCATGCCCTACGTCGCCCCCTTTTTAAATTAGTAAACCTATCACCAAGCGGTGAGGGGATTAGAGAGGACAACGCCGGCACGCATTTCTGCTGGAAAAGGGCAGCCATCGCCCCCCTGCCGCCAGCGCGGTGGAATGGCCTGGCCAAACAGCCCTTTATGTAGCTGAAAATCTGCTCTGTTCCCCAAAGAGCAGGTCTGCGCTAATGCCGGCTATTATGGGCTTTTTCCGTGATGCGACAGTGTGGACGTTTAGAGCAGCGGGGCGACGACAGAGGCGGGATGAGACCGCAGGTCTTCCTGGGCGGACCTAGCTGGAGTTTCAAAGTGGTTGTCAACTTTCAGTGGCGCCGGGGGGGGCGTTTTTCAGCTTCCTGTGTGGGGAGGGGGGACCGTCACTCTTTCTAGACATTTTTCCAAGTCAGCGCACTGACAAACAAGGACGCCCAAGGCCGCCGGAGCGGCACGGCACGCCGCACGTTCGCCGTTCTGCCTTGAAAAGGTTGCACCTGGGCTCACAGCCTTAATCAAGATAAACACATCAAATAACGTCAGCGACTCGCTTAACAATTTCCGCTCCTCTGCCACATTATGCTGCCCGACACGTTTCTGAATCTGGTCCTTGAGGTGCGTTTTTGGCTGAACATTAATTGTAATTCAAATGTAATGTTAAATTCCTGGAACCTCAGTTAATTAAAAGTTGACGCTGTTTACTTAAACTTAGCCGGAATTTGTCCATGCTCTTATTTTCTCGTGCTTTATGGCTCGTAGGCTGACCCCGAGCCCTACAGCGGGGCACAGCAGCGTCTCTTTCTAGTCCTTGTTATGTCCCATCATCACAAAGCACCAGCCCGGAAAGATCTAGTATCTGCGTGTGCTCTTTGGGTTTTCAGCAGCCCCTGGGGTGCCGTATCCTGCTGCACCTCGCTCTGGGATCAAAGTCGGGGGCCGGCGGGTCGGGGGACAGAGAGAGACAAAGGCTCGCCTTACACGAGTCTCCCAGATAAGCCCGTCGCACCTGAAAGACGGAACCGGACCCACCCAGTTATCGAGGACACAGCCACCAAGTGGGAGGGGGAACTCTCACATGAGACAAGATAAGGTACAGATGGGATTGTTCCGGAACAAACTTGTCAGAAGGGCTATGAATCCGGCTCCTGTTTGGGACGTGTGTCTGTCACTGTTACCTTCCCCTGCAGAGACCAAGGTTATTCTGCTTTTGTAAATGATCTCGCTTTGTCAGTAAACAATAAGAACAATCACACACTTTCATTTGGAAAAGGCTCCTACACACGTGTGTGTCATGAGAAAGCATTTCCATTACAAGGGCAGGATTCTGACTTAATTCTCCAGATTAGTGTACCACTCAGCACAGATATTCCTGTTTGTTACTCCAAAGGCATTTCTAGTTTTTACACAAGCGCGCATTTTGCGATGTCTGATTACTGTTGTGAAAACTCTGCCAAGGACAGAACAAAAAGCCCTGGAGGCCTAACAATTAAAATGGATCCATCAGCATTTTGTAGTTTTTGACCATCCACTGATGATTTTGACCTGGTGCACATGGACGCTCCCCCCAGCATTATGACATCATCAGGACAGTGGGGTTCTCCTGAGCCATGACGACAGCACGTGGCCAGGCATCCACAGGACAGGGTCTGCCTGTTTCTTTTGACGCTCGTTTTAGCAACTTGATGTCAGCACATGAAGGCCTGCCGTGATTTATTAGCAGCTCCAGCAGACAGATCATTACGTACAGAAACAAAACCCAACTCCAAAGATAAATCAGCCTTGCGCCGAGTCCTGGCTAGCGGCCATTCAGACTGCAATTTTGCCCCACATACTGCTTTAGGACTTAATGTGTCACATCTGACAGCATGGAAAACCGCCACCCAGCTTCTCAGCTGAAGGCAGCGTCGTCTCCTGAGCACAGCTCTGTAAATCAAACCAAACCCCTAATATACGACTCAAAAGTGCACCGTCATAATACTGCTCGCATGCGATACACACGCCAAAGATGTTTGTCGATAATAATTTTGCTCTTGAATTAATCACCTGGAGAAGCGAAGGAGCAGCCGTGATGTAATCCTGCCGTCTCCCGCACATTACGCTTGGAGTAAGACAAAGGATTCCGATGTGCATGCTGTCTCTAATGTCTTTACTCTGCTAATGATCCAGATTTATAACGTGGTAATTCAATATCAATAAGGCTGTGATTCCTCAGCTTCCTTTACCTTATTACCGAGCTCCGCTAAACCTGTGAGCCAGATAGGGTCCAGCGTGGGGGCTGGGACCCGCTGCTTCTGGGCTACTGAGGCCTGTCGTGCCTGGGCCACTGTGTCTGAGGCCTGTCGTGCCTGGGCCACTGTGTCTGAGGCCTGTCGTGCCTGGGCCACTGTGTCTGAGGCCTGTCGTGCCTGGGCCACTGTGTCTGAGGCCTGTCGTGCCTGGGCCACTGTGTCTGAGGCCTGTCGTGCCTGGGCCACTGTGTCTGAGGCCTGTCGTGCCTGGGCCACTGTGTCTGAGGCCTGTCGTGCCTGGGCCACTGTGTCTGAGTCACTACACTAGGGAGGCCTTTGAGCAAATGACAAACCCACCCCTCACTGTGCCAAAATCCAACAGGCTTATTGTCGTAGGCCCAGACATGGCGGGTCCCAGACACAGTGGCCCAGACATGGCGGGTCCCAGACACAGTGGCCCAGACGCAGCGGGCCTCAGACACGGAGGCCCAGACACAACAGGCCGCTGCATCTGGGCCACTGTGTCTGAGGCCTGTCGTGCCTGGGCCACTGTGTCTGAGGCCTGTCGTGCCTGGGCCACTGTGTCTGAGGCCCGCTGCGTCTGGGCCACTGTGTCTGAGTCACTACACTAGGGAGGCCTTTGAACAAATGACAAACCCACCCCTCACTGTGCCAAAATCCAACAGGCTTATTGTCGTAGGCCCAGACATGGCGGGTCCCAGACACAGTGGCCCAGACGCAGCGGGCCTCAGACACGGAGGCCCAGACACAACAGGCCGCTGCATCTGGGCCACTGTGTCTGAGGCCTGTCGTGCCTGGGCCACTGTGTCTGAGGCCTGTCATGCCTGGGCCACTGTGTCTGAGGCCTGTCGTGCCTGGGCCACTGTGTCTGAGGCCCGCTGCGTCTGGGCCACTGTGTCTGAGGCCTGTCGTGCCTGGGCCACTGTGTCTGAGGCCCGCTGCGTCTGGGCCACTGTGTCTGAGGCCCGCTGCGTCTGGGCCTCCGTGTCTGGGACCCGCCATGTCTGGGCCTACGACAATAAGCCTGTTGGATTTTGGCACAGTGAGGGGTGGGTTTGTCATTTGCTCAAAGGCCCCCCTAGTGTAGTGACTGTTTGTGGCGAAGAGGGGCCCCAAACCTGGGGAGCCCCACACAAATGCATGGTTTGCGTGGCGGTAAACATCAAAGCTGGGAATAGTCCTGCATGGCCCCCGCCTGCTAGGGTTCTTTCAGTCAGGGTGCCATATTTCCGAAGGACATGCCGGCTCACCGGACTAGCCGTTCTTCCCGGGGTGGGTGTGGCCCCGGACGGGAGCCAAGCTGTCCTTCATCATCTACAGCATCCCTCCGTGGCTAAGCTTTAAACCCTAAAAGTCTCAGGTGTCAAAGCGACGTCATTACGTGCCCCCAGGGCGACGCGCAGGCGCTGCGCGTGCTGCATTATGCTAGCTAAAGCTTTCAGAGGGATCAAGTTACAAAACCTCGGTGAAACTGAGAGGCGACACTAAAATAACACACATGTGCCTTTATTTGTGCTTAAAGCTCGCAGACAGCTCTGACAGAGAAGCAGTCCCCCTCTCCGAGCAGCACTAAGTCCCTCCCCCCTTTGTTTGTTTCCCCCCATGTTAATTTATCAGGTTTATCGTTCCGTCGTTACTCACGTCTGTTATGGACTTTTACGGCTTCTGACTAAAACCTGGGACTCCATACCTCTCAGGCTGAAGGAGAAATAATTACGGACATCAAAACATTCCCTTTGAATGTTTTGCCGCCGTGCTGACGGCCAGAGCCTCTCATGAAGCAGCTGCGGACACGGATCGGGCCGATTTATCAGGCGGCCTGTGTATTCATCATCGTTAGCGGGACGGTAAGCAGCAGGGGAGGATGGATGGAGGGAGAGAGGTGTAACGGGGGGAGAGTGAGAGAGAGAGCAAGGGAGAGAAGGGAAGAGGAGGAAGAGAGCAAGAGAGATTAACTGGCCAAGAAAAGCGGAACGCGGGAGTGTACGCAAAGGTCAGCGGCGTCATTGGGTCACCGCTAACGGTGACCTGGCTTGTTTCCAGCACTCGGGGACATTGGCATCAGTGTCACCAGCTGCAGCCCACACCCCTGGGTCCGCTGAAAGATGGAGGGATGAAGCCCAGGTGGGGGCATAACCAGGAGCAGTTATTCATGTGAAACAGAACATTCCAGAACTTTGCATATGTGACCCCGCCCCCCCCCCCCCCCCCACCTCCGAGATGAAGTCAGCATTATGAAGGATGCTTTAAGAGACGACAGCGTGGCCCACCTGCCGAGACGTGAACAGCATCACTCTGTGAGCCCCCACCCCCCCATTACACTTCACATAAACACCCTCAGGAATGAAGCTTAAATCATTATCCCACCCTATTAGTTGCACTAATATATGTATTTGGGAGATTTATAAACTGCTATGAGTCATGGAGTGTTCAGAGAGCCCTCCGTGTGACTATAAACGGATCGAAGAATGAAGGTGGGGGCATAGGAGCTGGGGCTTAAGATTTCTGGCTAAAAGCAGGAAATCAGAGGCTTGTTTTGTATGCAATGAAATGCTGTCTCTTAAAGGCACCGTTTAAATGAATCCGATCAAAGCATGACTACATGTCAGCTGTAGTGTCTCTGAAAGGCACGGTACAGCCAGGGTCTAGATGCGGCCTAACAGCATCAGGGACTGCATACCTGTTCTCGTTATGAAGAAACTCGTCAAAGGTGCTGTAGGAACAGCTGCGAGCCTCTGACTAATGGCCAATGATTAACCCACGTTAGTTTGTATATAGACTATAGAACATGGCACTGATTTCAGAAAACCAAATTCAGCCCTGCAGACAGAGGTGGGTAATTCAGGTCCAATGAGTAAAAGCACAGGCCAAGTTGTGTATGAAGAGTCATAGAATACTCAGCTGGTTGGTTGAAACAAAATCTTGCTTGTGGGAGTTTTACTTACTCAAAAGGGCACAAGGAAAATGATTACCAATCAGATTGTAGAGGAGGTGGGTCCTAGCAACTAGAACAGGGGTGCCCAACTCCAGTCCTGGGGGGCCGGAGCCCTGTGTAGCTTAGTTCTTTCCCTGTTCCACCATAAATGATTCAGCTCAAGAGCTGTGTGGTGAGTTGAATCAGGTGTGTTAAATGTGGGGAAACCAAAAAATTTGCAGGGCTCTGGCCCTCCAGGACTGGAGTTGGGCACCCCTGAAGTAGAAGATGGAGGATCGAGATGTCAGATAGGTTGGTCCCACTTCCTCTACAATCTGATTGGTTGTCTCTCTCAACCAATCATTTTCCATCTTCCCTCAGCTCATTTTTGTGTAAGTAAAACCCCCATGAGCCAAAATCTCGTTCTGGGCTTTTACTCTATGGACCTGAACTCTCCACTTCTGCCCGCAAACGTGACACCAGCAGCACATTCCCACATGAGCGATGTTCCCTCGTTCCGTTGAGGGGAACCAGCGTTGTTCATTACCTCTAACAAGATATGCAGAAATAAAATAGATCAACTGGCTGACACTGATCCACGGCGTCACCTTTTTATGGGTTTCAGTTCAAAGCCCGGTTAAGTTTGTGGCATTCCGGGCCATTCCAGGGCTGGTTACTCATCCCCAGCAAAGATCCACGTATTGTTATAGCTGCAGAGAATAAATAATATTTTCCCAGCAGGACTGAGGCACATTAGTCCAGTGTGGCATGTGCACTTTTCTTCATCTCCTGAGAAATCGAGTCAATTTTCCTGCTCTTTGGACGCAGTTTAACGTGAACAAACTGGGCCACTTAAGGAAAACATCCTGTCGGTGGAAATTACTGAACACCCCCTTCAGGGCTAACACCTGCGGTTACGGCCGATTTCAGCTCATGGGGAAGGCACTGAGGACACATTTCCTCCGGGCGTTAAAGCACGCCACCACGCAAAGCTCCATTTCGACCGACTCCCCCCCGATGCTTGTCCCTGTCAGGGGAGATGTCTGAGCACGAGTCAGGTCTGCTTTCCAAACCAGGCCAGATTTTTGCGATAAACACGGGTGCAAACCCCTAGAAGTGGATCTCCTTTCAGATGCTAATGTTCCAGCCTTTGCTGGCTGGGCGGCTGCCTGTCGAGTTTTTAGTCAGGTGGATCAAACAGGAGGAGGCTTTTACACTAACCCCCCCCCCCCCCCCCCCACGCACCCCATGCAGCGGGGGGGCAGCTTTTCTGCTGATGCTACTGTTCTTTTAATTTTCAAAACAGAAAAATTCTTTTTTTCTTCTGTTGCATTCAGTTTACACTGGTACTGAGAGTCGAAAGACACAGGAAAGCAGCGATTTCCCCAATTTCAGCAGCATGTGTGTGTTGGGGGGGGGGGGTTAAAGGTCACAGCTCTGCCAGTTTATGTATCTTCTTTATTATGACGCTGTTCAGCATAAGCCTGATTCAAAGTGTCGCACTGTAAAAATCCCATGACATGCTGCTTCCTGACTTGGACCGGGAGAGCACAGTACACACAGCGCGGGGGGACACCCTAGACGATACTGCCGGCAGGCCAGTGTCACCAGCTTCTGAAGTGTAAAACCGGACTCGGAGAGGAAGAGCATGTGAACCCCCAAGAGCAAATGGTCAGGAGGGTTCAAGGGGCAGGCGAATGAAACAGAAGAAGCAGGCAGCAATCATAAGCCCCCCGGTGCCAGCAAAATGGTACAATCCACCAGCCTCTATCCTATGTCGAAATGAGAGAGGTGTCGGGTCGGGTCCCGCTTCTGAACACATCCCCCTCACCTGAGAAACGGGATTAGAGCCTATCACAGGCCAAGAGCCTACACCTTAATCTCCTAATTCGCCTAAAATCCTTCTGCATACGGGGAGATAAAGTCCGCCTCCCCCCCACTCCCCCAACAAAATCTGCCTTGGAAGGGGCAGGTAGCTGGGGCTTTGGGTAGGGGTTGGGGGGTGTGTGTCAGTTAACAGAGTTTGTGGGCTTAAGTCCTGCCGTCAACGATAAACATGTAAACCCACCCTGTCTGGCGGCAGAGAGCAGAGCCTGAGAACCGTCCGTCTGTCTGCAGCTGCAAGCCTCTGACAAGTCCGTTAAGTAGAGCGAAGAAAAACACCAGGAGGATTGTGGGGAAAGTTGTTTTTTTTGTTTAATCTTATTAAAAGCTCAAAGGGCTGGCGTGCGTGGTGTCACCGCGAGTGTCAGCAGGCGGCACGGCCCTCCGCCTCGCCGAGCCAGAGCCAAGATGGCAGCCGACAGACACTAATGCGCCGTAATCTGAGCGCGGCCCGCCAACGGGAAGCCCCCGGGCTGTGAAAATGTCCACCGTCTCTCAGACGACCGGCACGCGCCATCTTCTTAAAGGCATACAACGAATAAAAGAGCCTGAGCATCTACAAATGGCGCTGGTCCAGATGTGTGATTTCCTGACCCCCCCAGACGTGGTTGGCACTGGCGGCAGAGATCCAGCCGTGGAGGGAGGGGGTCCAGGTCATGCTCTTGCCTTTCATTGGGGGCTCAATTTGCAGAGGCAGACTGGGGGCCCATAGGAAGTATGTCAGCCGCCCCCACCCCCGGCGGGAGCAAGAGCGAGTTTGGGAGCCGGGCCGGCCCCACAGACTCGTCACGGACACCTAATCCACTAATGGGCTCAGGAGGCTAGTTTTCATGCCCCCCCGCGCCATTGCCAAGGACGATGCCTGGCTGCACGCTCGGTGACTGCAGAGGCTGGTACAAACGCAGGCTACCATGGAAGGGGGGCCATAGCTCCAAAGACCACCCCCCCCCCCCAGTCATTCTGCAGTGTGAACAGTGTGAGATCTCAATATCAGTGGCCATTGCTATTTGGGACTCAGATTGCCAGCATCCAGAAACCTCTAATCAATTAATCAGTGAGCCAATGTCCAACCCCAAACACACCAGGATCCAAATGGACCCTTGGCTGACCTCCGTGAACTAAGCTGTGATCCATTCGTGATCCTCTGTATGTGCAAAAAGATTCGAAAAAGACCAAAATGATCATCCCTCCCTCGACCACCATATTAAGGACAGAAGATGCAACAATGACGTTGCCTGTAACGTGTCTTCCGGCACTCTAGGTGTCGCTGATGTTGAAGGGTAAGCCGTAGATGCGAAGAAGAAGTATAGATACGTTCACTTCGCGAGTCATAGATGCCCTGCTCAGATATAGAAAGCTAAGTTCATCCAGCTTGTGTGTGGCCAGGTGTACCATCGCAAACCACACCAGTCTAACATCCATTTTCCCTTAAAATAATAATACAAAACCTAAAATTGCAAACAAGCGTAAACAGGAAGTAAGCAGAATTAGCGTCAAGTGGGTTATAATTACTTGACTCTATGAGGGAAAGGCCAGCTGATCAATGACTACCTGCAAGAGCATCAGACACGCACTGCGGCTCTGTCAGACAGAGCGGGAGGCTGCAGGCCTCAGTGACAGATCATCGCTCAGATCCACGCTCAGGCCAGCATGGTGCTGCTAACTCAGGCCGGGCGTCACGTGGCTGACGTAACTCCTCCCAGATATTTACAGCACGTAGAGCAGTAAATATCCCCCCCACTTATGGAGACGCAGCCTCGGAGGGGCTGTAAGAAACTTTTCGCGATGCACTTTCACCCGGATTTATAGCTCTGTGATTCATTGTCCCAGCCACCTTTTTGTTTTATGGCGCTTGGCCAAACGACGCGGGCTCCCAGAAGCTCTAAGGTACTGATTAGGCCGCTCTGCAGTCTTCAGAAAATGGGCCGTTGGTCGTCCCATAGCAGCAAATTAGACCGTGGCTTTCAGCCTTGGAAATGTCCACGCAAGATCACACTATCAAAGTCAACCCCTGTCTTTGAAAAACCATTGTTTTCTATCTTGCATCTCTGCGTGATTCAGTAAAAGGTTTGTGAAATGCTGTATTAAGAACAGAACTGGCTGTATCAACTGAAAAGTTTACTTTTTATAACTTATATCCGTACGGTATTATTTGAATTATTTTATCTAATTGGTGTAGGCCTACAAAGTAACCTAAGAAGTACAGGACAGGAATTAAGCTTCTTGGGTCTAAATAGCAAAATAGATAAAAATTTCATCATACATGTGCTGCTCTGTAACAGTCACTGATAGAAATGTGTGAGTTTAGGGTGAGACTGGAGTATTTCCAGAAGTACAAGCCCATGGGTGACTAGTTCTGCTCTGCAGCATGGACAGTTTTGACACGCAGTCTCAGCAGGTGCCACTGAAGGGCACCGTGCTCGCATTACCTGCTGCCGACCTGCCCTCATGGCTACCCTAACTCCCCCTGCCTCCAGCCAGACTAGAATCGATCCCTCTGCCCCCAACCCGGAGACCCACCCGCTACCTGGCCCTGCAACAGGCCCCCTGCTGGCCGTTACAGACACACATCCACCAAAAGTCCATCCAAGGCTCCAGGGGACAGAGTCACCACAGTCAGGCTGGAAAAATGACTCTGCATCTACGTGGGTATAAAACCAGCCAGGAGACCACAATGCAATGCGGCTTGCTTCCCAAAACACCTCCCCCGCATTCTGCGGCCTCTGTGGCCACGAAACACACGCAAAGCTCACCTCCAGTCAAACGTAGTTTTTTATTTAGCTAAAGTTTAGCGGGTAACGGTGAGACTCTGGATGCTAACGCATGTCGTAAAAATAGCCTGCATTTCAACCAGGCATTAGCACCAGCTGGTAAACAGCAGAGCAGCAGATCTGGTGGGAACAAGTCAGAGTGAGGTGAAGTCTGGGTTGATGGTAGAGACCCAGACCCAGACCTGGGGTAAGGCCACTAGCTTGAGACTCAACCCTCTGAAATCTTAATGATTAACAGAGAAAGACCTTCAGAGGTCTCCAAAAGGAGAAAGTGACACATTTGCGTCCAGTATCTTCTTGGTTAGAGACACAAATGTCTCATTTAAAATTAATGATTAATCTTCAGTACTAGTTAGCGATTTTCGTTCATCCAAAAGTTTACCTACTGTTTTTGTACCACAGGTAAGTGAAAATTACCCATCTACACAAAATATGAAGCGTTAAAGTAGCCAGTATCTGGCCTCAAGTGACCTTCCACAAAGGCCCATTAGTTAGCGGGAGGCGGACATTAGCCGCAGATCGAGAATGTAATCACAGCTTTGCGGTAAAACCCTTCATTGAGAAGGTTTGACAAAACAATGAAACAGAAAAGATAAACATGTGGCACGCTTCCCATTTGCATATCGACGCGAATCCGTGATCCTTCGTCCACTGTCAGAAAAAAGAAAAGTCGGTCTCAGTTTTGCGGGGTTACAAACCTTGCCGGAATTGTTCATTAGCACTGGCTACACACTATTAGCACCGAGGCGCAAAATAGCTAACGACGGCTGAGCGCTACATTAGCGAATTACGTAACAAAAAGGTAGGAGGAAGGTCACAGCGTCCTCTGAGAAGACGACAGCAAGCCATCGGAAAGTCTTTCCAGACACCACCGTTCGTTGTCCTTATGTTTCTCGGGGGGGCCCGTAGGTCTTTAAGTCAAGTCAAGCGGGTCTTTATTGACGTTCCATCGATATACAATCCGCAGCGTACAGTGGCAGGAAATAACATTGCTGAGGACCGCGATACGGGATGTATACATAAAGTGCAGAGACTGTAAACAAGACAGGTGCAGCACATGGGGGGGGAAGGAGAATAATAGCTAATACATATAATAATAGAGAATATATATATATATACACTAACATGGGGGAGCTAGGGGCCCCCACACAATGTAACTCATACGGTGGCTACTGTAGAAATAATAAATATGAGATGTAACGATACGATATATACAACATAGATGTAGGAAAAGGTGCAGTGTGGGTAATGTTCACTGGGTGAAGTGACCAGTGCTGGTGGTGAACCGGGTTTGTTTAAGGGCCTGAATCCACAGTGGCATCCAGGACAGATGCGATCTGCCAGTCAATACATTAGGTGAAATAGGCAGCCGCCTAGGGCACCATCTACTGACGGGGCGCCGACTTAGCATGACACAGTGAGAATGGTTGATTAAGCTTGCTGGGGGAGGGGTGTCAGTGGTGAAGCTTGCCCAGGCCTCCACATGGGCTTTAAGGGGCAGACATGGTCACACCGGGGTAACAGACAGTAATGCCACACAAATGTAGGGGCTTGATATGAACATGTGATGCCCTCAGGCAGGCCCCTGGCCGTCTGGGCCAGCAGTTCGGTCAGCGTGTCCCCTGGACACATTTTGGGGACCGGCAGATTTCATGTCGACTGACCGCACGCCACAGATTGTAGACGTACCACTGCCCAACTCCTCGGATCAGGGCTTCGGAGAGGCGGTCCTACCCTGGTAATTAGGCATGTTCGGACCACGCTTTAACTGGCCTGACCTGCACTGCTTGTGGGTTCATCTCACAGCGACCTCGCAGAACAGGCCATTAATTACTGGGAACTCATCCCGGGGATGATATATATTTTAATAGCGAACAGAGGTGACTCAGTCAGGTCGGGAGAGAGAGCCGTGCATGCTGGGAAAAGAAGAATTAGAGCACTGCTTTCATTTTGTGCAATGGTTTGTGAAATAGACTATCGCCGTTGTAATTCTTAATAAAATGCTACAAAACACTACAACAACAACATAGGATAGTATGAGGTCCCCTTTACAGGGTTTATATTAATATATACTGTACATTTTCAGTTAAAGGTAACAAAAGGCAGGTTATTCTGCATTCTGACACGCACACGGCTTTAGCGTGTGCCCATGTGTGAAGTGGCGTGTTTACAGTCTGAGTTTCACGTGACTCACCCTGCCAGAGGAAGTGAGGATCTGCGTTGTATCAAAATGAAGACCGAGCAGGATTTGGATCCAGCCGCCGGCCGCTGTTATGATTATCGATGCCGGGTCATATTTTCCATTTTAAAGGAGACAGACGCGTCCCACGTCTGAGGGGAGCTGGGGGGGTCCGGGCTGGCCCGCGTCTGCCATTTGTTACCCTTCGTGCAATTATCTCAGGTCACGTCTATTGAATATCTGATTCGGCTAATGAATTCCCAGGATTCATTTCTGCACCACAATGTGCCCATTGTTTCCAGTAAGGGCTGCGGGCGCAGAGGTTTGCAAGTAAACTGATCACACTTTATGGGTACAAAATACCATCGTGGTGGTGGTGGTGGGGGGGGGGGGGGGTGCTCATCGATTCAAGCCCCACTTCCCATCTCCAAAGGCTATGCTAGCAGTGGATATTCAAGCCCCTGTTCAGTTATACTGCACAAGTCCCACAGAGACACCCCCAGGCCCAAACCCACCACAGCAGGTGTGATGTGGGGGTGTTTTGTGTGTGTGTGTGTGTGTGTGTGTGTGTATGTGTGTGTGGAACCTGTTATTGTGATGTTGTGGGGACCTTTTTTCAGGTCCCCACAAAGATCTATGAATGCAATCAGAAAACTAAAAATGTTTTCCCCACAGAAATGAATGGAGAGTCCCCATGAAGATATAATTGCAAACTTTTGTTTGTGTGTGTCTGTTAATGTTCCAGGGGGGCGGGGCCACAAGGGCACTGGCCCCTGCTGAAAGCTACCTATTGGCCAGGGCCTGGCAGACCTGGAGTACCACCTCCTTTGTCACACACTGATTCCTAACATATCATTGGCTAATGAAATGGTTGTTCCCTCTTTATGCTCCTCACCTTAAAAAAATCATAGAATCTCCATTGCGATGTTCTCATAGCTTGTTAAATTAGAGGTGGAGGGGGTGTCCCCTCTAAGAATCACTACGAACTTATAATCTGGCTCCTAAACATTGCGATGTTTGGGCGTAATGAGGGGGACGCAAAGCACTGAGATTGTGTGGTTTCTGATGACCTCCCCATAGCCGGCAGAGGGGATGCTGTGGCAACGCATTCCTTGCTCCCCCGGCACAATCTGACTGGGGTCCTGTTAATGAGCACGAAGAATACCAGCAGATGGGGCGACCAGAAGGGGGCGCCAGCTGGCCCGGGCGGGTGAGCCGAGCGGGCAGGAATTCCTGTGGCATTTACCCAAACAATTTCCTGTTTAATGGGAAAGAAAGGAAAAGTGTGGGTCAGGATTTATTCAAACCTTCCATGATGAGTTCTGGGCTCGAGGAACACTGAGACCATTTAAGAGCTTTCCGGAAGGGAGATACTGATTAACAGGCATGATATTAAGGAGGAATGAATATCTGTGGGGGGCAGAGAGATTCAGGGATACTCTGCGCAGGGGTTCTGCATACTGTACTACATGGAGATAGGAGCATCCATTTGCACACTGCTTGGTGTCTGAACGGGAGTGTCGGTGTTAAACCGGAGGCAGGAGGACTAAACGCGGCTAACACTGTGACTGTGTGTTAGCCATGGTGGGAAGGGCGGTGCAGAGGGCCCTCTCTGATTTGTCAGTCAGTTTTCCAATTTGTTTTATTTTTTTTCAGTCCACCTTCAGTCAGGTGGCATCGGGGAGTGACATGAGCGGGACGGCGCGCAGACAGACACACGCTGGTTCGCGGCTCAGCGCTGCAGCTCTGAAGAGTCAGGTGTCCGGGAGAGACCTACGGGCCCCCGGGCGGCCCCGGCCGTTTCAGGTTTCAGGACTGAGACGCTCGTCACCTCGGCGGGTCATTTAGGAGAACGGCAGAGCTGCGTCACCGAGCCGACAGGGCCGCCCCACACTTGGGGCACCGATGACGTCATTGACAGGTGGTAGTGGACAGGGACATGTGAAGTGGAGCTCACACAAGCCCCGCCCACATCCTGTTTGAAACCCTTCAGATACAGGTACACGTTGTATCCAATGTATTTGCTGGTTTTAACAGTGATGTAGAACGGAAGATGGATTGTTTAATAGGTAGACCTGTTACCTCATACGTATAGGGTTGGGGGTTTAGAGAGTTTTCATGTTCTGTGGCTTTCTATCTATAATCTAGAGACACACATATAGGCAGAGGTGTCTATAAAATTGCCCCCTGTATGTGTGCCCTGTGACGGAGAGTGTGGCATGAAGGCACTGCGGGTATGTCCCTGTGGGCCTGAAAAGCAGAGTCGCTTGAACAAGGCGTGGAAAACACCAGAATATGTCAGGGCTGGGCCCAGCCACCGAATCCAGTCATTAACTATGAGTGTGGCCCGGCTCCATTACCAGCTCAAGGCGTAACCCGACCACCTAAAGGGACACCACGCCAGTGACTCTGCATCGGGGCCTCCATACTGGTGACTCTGTGTCAGGGACACCATGTCCGTGACTCTGCATTGAAGCCTCTACGTCAGTGATTCCGCGTCGGGGACACCACGCCGGTGACTCTGCACTGGGGCCTCCACGCCGGTGACTCTGCGTCGGGGCCTCCACGCCGGTGTCTCTGCACTGGGGCCTCCACGCCTGTGACTCTGCGTCGGGGACACCACGCCTGTGACTCTGCGTCGGGGACACCACGCCGGTGACTCTGCACTGGGGCCTCCACGCCTGTGACTCTGCGTCGGGGACACCACGCCTGTGACTCTGCTTCGGGGACACCACGCCGGTGACTCTGCACTGGGGCCTCCACGCCTGTGACTCTGCACTGGGGCCTCCACGCCTGTGACTCTGCGTCGGGGACACCACGCCTGTGACTCTGCACTGGGGCCTCCACGCCGGTGTCTCTGCACTGGGGCCTCCACGCCTGTGACTCTGCGTCGGGGACACCATGCCGGTGACTCTGTGTCGGGGCCTCCACGCCTGTGACTCTGCGTCGGGGACACCACGCCTGTGACTCTGCGTCGGGGACACCACGCCGGTGACTCTGCGTCGGGGACACCACGCCGGTGACTCCACAGGCAATTGACTCTGCATTGATCCCTAATAGTGCGTCCCTCTTAGTGCAGGTTACACGGCGCCTGAAGCACAGCATTCATTAGTATGAATCTTGCCCTCGACCCAAAGATTTTTGAAATTTTGCTGCTTTTATCTGATGAGAGTACAAAAAAGTCCTTTCTTAGGCGTCATCTTCACGTTTTGGTCCGAGAGTCCTGCTTCCTAGAAGAATCCATAAGAATGCCAGGGGATACAGCTATACTCTGCCGTTTGCTCTTATTCCACTCAACTGGGGGCTTTTTTTACAGAACTGATACAGCCCCCATGGGCCTCAGATTTTATGAAGCACTTTAAGTGTTTAGGTTTGAGTCGGATCCTCACCCAGGTCTTGGTATCTAGGGCAACAGCTCTTGTTGTAATTAGTCAGATAAGACCCCACCTTCCAGGGGGAGATGACCACTGTTACATTTGGATTGCTAAATTGTTATTTGTATCCGTGTGTGTGTTTGTCAGTGTTTTTGTGTGAGTCTGTATATGTGTGTGTCAGTGTTAGTGTGTGTGTGTGTGTGTGTGCCTGTGTCTGTGTGGGGGGGGGGCATCTCTCTGGTTCTGGTACTCTAAGCTCTGATTCGGTGGCGGCTTCTTAAATGAATTAGCTGATGGGATAAACAAACAAACAAACAAACAAATAAACAATGCAAAAACAACCAAATAATAATCCTAGGATATGCCGGTCGTTTGGCCAGTGGAAGCGTATTCTGAGAATGACACCCACGCCGGTCTTCAAAGTTTACAAACGAATATATTAATATATTAACCTTTATGTAACATTTTTAAGTGACCCTTCTTTTACTTTTTCGGCGGAAGGATTGATTGGTTTTATCGAATCAGTTCCCTGAAACTCAGATGAACGGCTTTCTGTTGTGTGAGTAACACAGATGTTAACTCTCAATAACCAAACGGGGCGCCAGTGTTTCAGGCCTGAATGAAATATGAATCTATATCATCTAGCTGAGACCCAGGACCATCATGTATATAAAACCATAATCATGTGGGAATGGGAATGAATGGGGGGATAGAAGCAGAGATGGGATTAATCAAAATGTGGACAGGAATGAAAAAACACAAGGAAACATTTTAATTTATTTTAACAGATCCAAGGTTGGCGTCGCTCTGCCAATCTTGCCACTCGAATTGGTGCTGAGCCAGACCCCAAAACAACTGCTAGCAGTGGGATTCGAACCCATGCCCCCAAAGAGACTAAAACCTTAATCCAGCACCTTAGACCACTCAGCCACACTACCTCACAAAACAAAGATGCCAATTAGTCAGTTAGGGGTAGGGGGGGGGTGAGAGTAGGTGTGAGCTTCCTGAGAGCGAGATCAAAAGAAATCACTAATGTAAGGAAGGAGGTCATCAGCTGACTTTGCCATATTCTGAAACAACCAAATGCCCCCCCCCTCCCCCCATTAATATGAACGTGGGTCACTCTCTCATAGGTCCCCAACCTTTGCAGCTCAGGATCCCGGAAATAAAAATGTCAGAGACTTGCAACCCACATTTGTGACTCGGGGGTGGGGGGGGGGGGGCTCTCTATTGACAGATTAATTGCTATGACCGGTTGCTGTTACGATTAAAATGTAATGTTACTACCAAATGCAGCGGCCATGTTTACCACCAGCCAAACCAAGCATCTGCATGAGGCCCTCTGTTTGGCCACAAACAGTCACTACACTGGCTCTGTTGGCGGTTACCCCAAGGTGAGTTTTTGACGTGGGCCCCCAGAGACACGCCCATCCCTGATCACATGACTTTGCTGTTCCCGTCATATGAGGACTGTGAAAACCTACCGAAGAAGAACCTGCTCTTTAAAGAGTTAGTCATACTTCACGACAACTTGGGAAACTTTTAAAAGTCCGCCTTTTGTAAGTGCACATAATCTCGCTTTGTGAGAGACACATTTCCCAGGCTGCTCGTCCTAAATTGCACATTTATATTCTCAAAGATCAAAATCACACGCTGCCTCCTTGCAGACTTCCAAAAGGTCTGCTGCACTCACTCTCAGAGATAATCTATGTGATTTCTGCGGCCTCATAACTAGTTCTAGATTAACGTAGTGCTGTCACATATGAACTTTTCACTGCTACTATTAATGTTAAAACTCTGAGAACCACTTTGAAGTAAGTATTCCTGCGCTCAATCAATGGAGGAGCCCCCCTCCTCACCTTCCGGCGCATTCCGAGGTGCTTTAATGGGACAGGCAGAATTGTGTGTTGCCAGCCGTGTTCGGCGTAAGCCAACCGCGTTCCCTTAACGGGTGGGTGGGGGGGGGGGGCGTCGGGACTAGCTGCCATTGTGTCCCCTTAAAAGTAGAAGAGGAGGCAATCTGACCCCAGAATTAACAGTCCTGCCTGTCAGCTGTCATGCTAATAGAGAGCTTTCCGGGTCTGAGAATTGCTGCCATTGCACTCCCCCTCCCTTTCATTGGGTGCTAATGGCTCCGATATTGGAGGCTCACTCAGTGTCCCCCCCCGCCCCCAGTCTGAGTGTTATTTTCCTCAGTATTTTTTTTTTTTTTTTTTGGGGGGGGGGGGGGGGGGCACCTTAAGTTACGCATCGCAGCCCCTCCTTCCCCGGGCCAGTAGCCCCGCCCACTTCCTCAGGGTCAGTCAGCTGCAGATACACTATTGGCCAGGGGAGGGTGACGAGCGAAGTATGGGGGGTCTCAGCCCCCCTGTACGCCCTTGCGTATGATTGGCATGGCAGCTTCATGCAGACAGGGACGCCATCTTGTGTCTGGAAGGGGGGGGGGGGGTCGATGTTTAGCACAGGCGGCCTTGCACTGTTGCCATGCCGACAGGGAAGCATCGTTGCGTTCCAAAACTCCCCTGCCAAGCCATCTCAGCATCAGAGCATAATTACTACCCATCCGGCTCAGTCCCCGCGGCCCAGCAGAGACGGGATCGTCAGGACTGCGGGTCCAGCTGCAAATTTATCTCCACCAGCGTCTGCAGCCATAACAACAACATCAATGGATTATCATAAGACAGTCCTATAATCAGCCCATAGTCACATAATAGTTTAACAAGCAAGCGCAGGCAATCTCGTCTCTAAATACATCATTTACTTTGTCGACCGTCGTTTTATTTAGCCTGGCTTTTGATCTGCTGTTCCGGGATCAGATCCTTGAGTCGGCTTTTGTGTCTGCTTAAGCTTTCGGGTTAAGAATGGAGGGAGGGGCAGAGAGCGGAGTGACCAATGGGAGGTGCATTCACTGACAGGGGGGCGGGGTCACTTCTTACCATGTGACATCAGCTGTCTGGGGGGCAGAGCCCAAAGGGAAAGAATTAACCTGGTAGCCGCACATCTACAAGCAGGAATGTGGGAAGGAGACATGCTGGGGCTGGGGGGGGGGGGGCGGGGGGCAGCGGCGATTACAAGAAATGGGGAAACTGGCCATCTGGGAGTCAGATTGCGTTCTCCTCTTCTGCTTTTTAGGGGACACAAACAGCGCCCAGCTGGATGACCCACCTACAGACACGGAAGGGTCCGGAACAGTGTGCCAGAGACATACAAACTGCACTGACGATGCCATCCTGGCTGGGCTCCCTGAAGTCCCCCCACCTTTCTGGGGGCCCCTGACATCCCCTTACTGGGAAAAACAGCAGTCCACCTCAGGGCAGTGCCTAAGCAGGCTTAGATGATGAGGGGGGGGGGAGGTGGCTCCTGACAGGCATCTGCTAATGACCAGGAGCCTGTGAACCTGAGAGGGGACAGTGCCATGTGCCCAGATGAGCAGCAGGGGGCGCTAAAGGGCATTCTGCCTGAGGGTTTGGGCTCGCCGTCCGCCCTTCAGGCACCCTTGTCCACATTAACCCCCCCACCAATAACCTGCAGGCACAGCGGGGCTCCGGTTGCTAGTCAGCCGTGCCCCCCCCACCCCGAAACGCGACGGCCGGGTCAGGACGCCCTGTTATTAGTCACCTGACACCAGACACAAGGCTTTCTAATCATTACCTTTGGTGAACTACTCTGCCCTCAGGCTGCTTTCACAGAAATCAGAGCTACGTAACCTCCTCCCCCCCCCCCCCGAAAAGCATGAGCTGGCTAACGATGTCGAGATATAGACCTGCAAACCCTCACGCAAATATCTGGCAATGGGGGGGGGGGGTCTAGTGCAGGGGTGCTGTTCAGGTCCGCCTTCCATTTTGGCGACGACAGAACGCGGCACCGTCATGGCCGCCAGACAGTGGCGACTTGGCCCATGTTCATTATGCTAATGGTACTTAGTATTACGAAGGAGACCTTTCTGCCAGTGGAATTAATTAACCAGCTTTTTTTGGGGAGGGGGGGGGTTGCCATGTGAGTCACTCTGATTTGTAGATGCGTGAGTCTCCATGCTACTGATGCTTCCCCATTTGGAAACAACGGCATCATCTTATAAACAGCATCTAATGCAGGTGGGTGTGGCATCTTAAAGCCCCCTCAAAAAGGGGGGGGGGGGAACAAGAGCCCAGGGCCAATGTTACGGCCTCAGACCCATGGGACCCCCCAGCCGGACCATAAATGCCCATTGACACACTCGGGACACAGAGCAAACGCCCCTAAGGACACTAGTCTGCTTTTGTCTGTAGGGGGGGGGGCGGAGCATCTGTACACTCTATCAGATTCAAGTGCAGGTTCCTACCCTCAAGTACATGAATACATGCAAATTACACCCACAAGATACAAACATTCATGATGGGGGGGGGGGTGACCAAGAATCCAGGCTAGACTCTTCTTCTGGCAGTAAGTCAATGCTAATTAATGAGGCCTCTGGACATGCCAGCACCCCCCCCCAGGGACGGGTCGACGTGGGTCCCAGAGGCTGAAATAGGCTCCCCATGTGTGGTAAACCTGAGGCGGGGGTGGGGGGTCCGAGTACATCCTGAAAACGCCTCTAAGAAGTCAGAAGGACGGCGTCTGCACACGTTTTCACGTGGTCGCCTAAAGGGGGCGCAGCTCAGCAGTGGAAGCTTCCAGAAGGCAGGGGCCTCGCCCTCTGTGTGCCGCGTGACGCTGACAGCCCTTGACGTGAGCCCTGTTAATGACTCTAATGCCGTGGCCTGGCATTAACTCATTATTTGCATGTCCTGGGGCCCGGACGGCCTGTCTCGTTAGCGGCCCGAGGGCCCCGTGCGGCAGCCAGCTAATGAAGCCCCGTGGCCAGTCAGGATGGAGCTCGGGAGCTGACCACCCCCGGCATGCTGGTGTCACTGTACTCACAGGGCACTGGGGAGGGGGTAGCCGGGAATTAGGGGTCGCTCCCATCTTCCAGGCAGCCATCTCCTCTCCCCCCCCCCCACCCCCAGCGCAAAAAGGCTCGGGTGACACTGAAACCCCCCCCCCCCAGACCTGTCAGCTTTGCCAACCTCCACAGAACTCAGTACACCATACACTTCGCCCCCCTCAAAAGACAGGGGTCCCAGGTGCAGGTGATTATTGTCCGTAATGGTGAATTATATGCACTGTACATGACTTCCACTAACCACCAGGGGGTGCCAGGCGCCCCATCTCGTTGACGGCTGCCTGACAGAAGGCCGATTATGGATTTTCCTCTCCTGAGAAGGGACCTCTGCCACTCACCATAAAGGCAGGCAGCCATCGTCACACGCCACACGCTACACGCCACACGCTACACGCCACACGCTACACGGAGGCCACCACGTGTCTCCGGTGATCCGTGACCGGCAGGAGCAGCACCAAACAAGGCTGGAAAAAAATGTCTGTTGATTTCTTTAATCATTCTGAAGGAAAAGGCGGTTACCATCCCTCTCAATCCTCCCGCCCTGCAGATTTCACACGCTTTTAAACCCTGAAATGCATGTTTAATTAGGAGCTGGTAGAAAAGGATTAACACTATCTCAGATGCCTGACAATATTCAAATTGCCGGTTTACAGGCTTCGCAGGAGACGGCTGGCAGCCCTAATGAACGGGGACAAGCCCCGGAACCTGCACAGGATCCGGCACCTTCCACACAGAAGCTCATTCAGGTTCTTGGGTCGGGGGGGAACTTGCCGGAATTCAGGCCGATCCAGCTGGGCCTTGTCATCCGGTTGCCGCAGACGGTCTTCGAAAATAATAAATAAATTCCTGCCATTAAAGAAAGAGGGATTAATTTATCATTAAGGCTCTGCTTAATTGAAGTCAATTCCAAACAAACTCGAATTCAATTTCGGCTCATTAAACCGAGCGCGCCCACCTCGCCTTGTCTCGCCTCCCAGAGCCCTCCGCCTGAGAACGGGGGGGGGGGGGCTTACTGGAGAATTATTAAACCGGGGGAGACCACGTGGCCTCTGAATGCCAGCGGTGCTGATCGAGGTGCCTTCTTGGCACGGTCAGCAGGGAGGAACACATGGAGAAGGCTCCCGAAACGGACACTAAGCCGCAGAACACGGAAACGAAGGCAAGCTCAGTAATGCTTAACGATTAAACCCACAAACAATGGCGACGAATGCGGCCATTGGCAGGGGGGGATAGTGGGCTTGCCGGCATGCTCATTTGCATAATTGATGTTGCCCCCCCCCAGCAAATGACTGATGAGGACAACAAAAGGTGTTGCTGTACCGGGGTGCAATAACGACAGAACTTCATCAAGCACCCTCTCGCTGATTAATCGCCCCCCTTTTGCTCACAGCCAAGGAAAGAGAGAGGTGTGGGGGAGGGGGGGGGGATAGAGGGAGGAGGCAGATAACAGTACAAGGGACCCTGGAAGCCCAAATTGACCTGCAGTATTTGTTTGACTCCAACGTGACATCTGCGTGTAGATGACGCACATGGGGATGAAGCGGTGACTGATGGGTAGCAGGCGGCATGTCCGGTCACCTCTGATGAAGGTGTCGGTTTCCCCCGGAGACATGCTGCCCCCGCCGTGCCACCGCCACCCTGCTCAAGACATGCGTGATGACTCCATGATGGACACCTGACCCTGTTTCTTTTCATCCGTCGTGTGTCGATAAGCCCGTTCCTCGTTAACGGGAGTAATGTCCTCATAAGGCGTCGCGAGTCATGCTCCATGCGCAGCGAAGGAGCATCTACGTCCCGAGTCGTCCTGGTCCACACTGACCAGGAAGGACTCTTGTAAGCGATACCGTCGCCTCCCTTTAGGGTGGTGAAATGGAGCCAGAGGCAGGGCACAGAGGGTTACTGTACCCAACGACAGACGTGTCCTGGCGGTAAGGTTATCTGGGATATGGCGACCCTTCTCGACCCACTCTCTCACGTGCAGAGACACCACGCCGGGGAACTGACCACTCATCACAGCTTTGCTTTCTCACATAGAAGGAGAGCGTCTCCATCGGCTGAAGGCCAGGTCTGCTGACCTTCCAGACACAGCCGGAATTACTTTAGACATAACGCTTGACATTTCATGTTTATCTTTCAAGCAATAATGCAAACGGTAGATGCTTGTACCTAATACATACTCCAGTGAATTTCAGCAGAAGGCTCCAGTTTGTTCTGGAACTCACGGAAGATCACCATGGCCATACAGGAAAATGGATAGATGGATGGATGGATGGCCCTGGATAGAGGTTTATTAGAATATATATTCGCTATTACTTAGACGTGTGTGTGTGTGTGTGTGTGTGTGTGTGTGTGTGTATGTGGCCAGCCATGGCTGTAGATGTTGGGGTGGAGCTCCAAAGAGCCCCGCGGAGGAGAGAGTTCCAGGCAATCCTGCTTTATGAAACAGGGCCCTAGTCTGGTGTGGCGTGGATGCAAGTCTGACCGAGAGAGTCTGGAAGGCAAGGCGGGGGGTCCAAACCCAAGTAGGACCAGATCTTCCATTAGCTCCAGACCAATCAAAGACAGTCTATTAAGGAGAATACCTCAAAAGTGTTCAAAAAGAGTTAATACACATTGCCTCTCACTCCTGCTGACTATAATCCTGACTCCCTCTGACTAAATCCTCATCACAGTGCTGGGAGTGCATCTGCATTCATGCAATTTTTATTTGAAGCAAATATGCTCAACGCTTTGGTCACACTTGAGCTGTTCGGTTAGCTAAAAACTGGTCCCATTATGACAGTTTCTGCTACAACATCTGTGTTAAGCCCAATACTTATTTGTAATTTGACCCAATTCGGATTAGCGGGAACAATCGATCACTGACTAGTTTAACCCAACGAGAACCAACAAACCAACCAACAGAAGTTGGGTTAAACCAGTCGGTAGAGTTTAGTCCTGACCACATGAAGACCCCCCTCCAATAGGTGGAGAGGGCTTCCAGGTTTGGGATTACTCAGCAATTGATCTGGCAGGACCCTGTCTAGTCGGACAGAAAGTTTGTTAAACCAGAACTGCATAAATCAGCCTTTTTGGAGGCACCTTTTTGGAGTCATCAGTTGAAGATATAGTATGGTTGATTTTGAGGCTTTGGTTGGGCCTGCCTCACTCCCCCTGCCTGGGGCTGCCTCACTCCCCCGCCTGGGGCTGCCTCACTCCCCCGCCCGGGGCTGCCTCACTCCCCCTGCCTGGGGCCGCCTCACTCCCCCTGCCTGGGGCCGCCTCACTCCCCCTGCCCGGGGCTGCCTCACTCCCCCTGCCCGGGGCTGCCTCACTCCCCCGCCCGGGGCTGCCTCACTCTCCCGCCCGGGGCTGCCTCATTCCCCCTGCCTGGGGCTGCCTCATTCCCCCTGCCTGGGGCTGCCTTGGAGACCCCTATAGTCCACTTTTTGCTGCCGCCCAGCTCCTTAGGAGGAAGCACAAACATAGACCGTCGGGGGTCCCCACAGACCACAATAAGAACACTGTTTTAAAGGATGCCGTGTAATTAGGCATCCCAACATCTCCTCCAACACTCATTTGAATTTCTTCTTCTCATAACAAATATGAAAACGCAGAATGGGAAATAACTGGGAGACTATTGAGCTGATTGAATAGGCATCCGCGAGGCAGCAGTAGCGGCCAGGAACCAAGATGCCATCGTGAGGCTACTGGAGGAACCGTCTCACGTTAGCGAAAACTTGTGTCATCTTCCCGCTCATCCTCACCTGCCTCTGAACCAGACCAGGATGCTCCTCGAGGTCCTTCAAGTGCAGCACCATGCTTGAGGCTGAGGAGACATATCCACTTCCAGGGAACTGAGAACATGGATCTGAAATGGCATCCTGTCCAGGGTGCCTTCAACCTCACACCCTCTGCCGCCTGGGATAGGCAGCTGGCCACACCCCCTACCCTCAGCAGAAGGGTAGATGGTTGGATGGATTTGAAACACCATCCACTTCCACTCCTAGTACGCATCCCATCCGTCTGGCTGAATGATGCTGATACCATCCCGTCATTAAAAAGGTAATCTGGAGGACAGGTGAAGTGCTGCTTCCGTAATGAATGGAAAAGCAGGATACTGGGAACAGAGCCACACCAGCCAAGAAAAAGGCCCACATTTCAGGCCTCAGATCGCTCATTTTCTCTTATTCCCCCGTCGGCTGTCTTGTATAAAACAGCTGCTGTTTCATGCAGCCCCAATCCCTGACACCCAAAGCCTTTTAGGTGAGAAATACTTAGCTTACCTCAGGTTTCGAGATATTAAACTTAATGCTCTGATCTATTGTACAAAACGAACGCGGAACTTGGATGATTCAAAATGTTGCAGTTGCAGCTTACTGTTAAAAGCAGAATAAATGAGTGAAGCGACGTGTAAATCTGCACAATGCCAAGCAGGGTAAACAGCACTTTCGTAAGACCCGGCTCACTTTGCATGAAATATCCCCACTTAGTGGCTGTTTGCGGTAACGCAAGAACTTCCCATTAAAAGAATTTAGCTTAGCCCTTGAGTAACATACACACCTGCGTATTAGTGGGTAATCTGTAAGTCCAGGTGCCTCATATGATCAGAGTTATATCCAGATTTTGTGCCCCAAAGCAGGAAAACTCAGGAGAAAGTGATAAATAAAAGGGGCTGTTTACGCTGTTCTGTGTTATATAACACTCACATGACAGATTATAAAGCGATATGCGGGAAAGTCTTTCAAGCGTTTCTGCAACACTACTACAGAAATGAGATGTGTAGTCAACCCTCCTGGTGAGGCAGGCCGACTGGACAGCTCAACATCCTGCATCCCCCCCCCCCCCCCCCGCACTCCTAGGGTGGGGCAGGAGACCCTGTTAAACCTTCTTCTTCCTGATAAATAAGCTGACTTGTCTTGACTGAACCAGTGTTTGTCGATGCAGCTTCTTGTTCAAATCCGTTTAAACCTGGAGGATGGCGAGGGGGGGGGGGAGGGTGGGGGCTGTCAATTATGACAGTGGTTTGATGCTCGCTTTGTTCTTGGTGTTCCCGTGGCGGTAGACATGGCAGCTACCATCTGCTCCGGGTACAAGCAGAGACGGCCCTCGCTCACGCGGGCCGGGACCGTGGGTAAGATGATCCGGGTCCGGATCGGGCCAGACTGGCCGTGGCAGCTTTTGCATGTTTTCATGGGGACTGAAACCAGAGGCCTGAGTCAGCGAGGAGGCGACTGCCTTGAGCACACTGCCGGCTCGGGCCCCCCATACATATGCATGTCAGGGGGCCACGTCGCCACTCTCGGACCCCCCCCCCCCCCCTTTCCATCATGACTATGCTTCATCACCTGATACTTGTCGTGACCTTCACGGGGTGCATTTGGTTTCAGAGGATATCACATCCATGTTAACAGATATGGCCGTCTGTTAGTGTAACCTCCCGCACAAAGACAATTATGCCTGTTAGATAATCATTATTTTCCGCCGCCTGGCAGCGCCAAGCGCGAGAGTCAGGTCGGGACAAACTAACGATCGTCGTCTTCACATGAAGCGCATTTTTTCTGATTACATTTTTGCACATTTACAGCAGGAATCACCTCTACTCAGACTCCCCATCCAGAACGCTCACCCACTCCAAGCCGCCTAAATTGCACATTAATTTAGCAGACATGTCTATTCAAAGCGAGACATTTTTTTGAGAGAGCAGGGTCGGGCAGACCGGGGAGTAAGGGCCTTGCTCAAGGGGCCAACAGAGAGGCGACTGTCACTCCCAGGACCTGTACTATGGACCTTCTGGTTACAGGCACAGCAGCCTAACCAGCTGAGCCGCTCCCAGTCTCACACTGGGTACTGGGGGGCTGCAGTAAAGCCCCCACCCTGCAATGTCACTTTAATTAGTTGAATTACTTTGACAGCATGACACCTTCCATTCCCCATCCCGCCCTTTCTTGCTGTTGTGTCTTTTTTTAACGACATTTTCTGATTAACTTTTCTTTCATTTCCTCTCACCTGACTTTTCCCCATTAAATCTCCCTCAATTCACTCTTAACTCGTTTTTTTTTTTGCACGTAGCCATCTCGCCATAAACAAGTCCCATTCTTTGACATGCCACCAGTGTCCCCACAGTGTATTTTTTAATGGTAGAAGCCACAGAGGTTCACACTGCTTTTACAGAGCGGAGTGTTTCCTCAGCTGAAAGGTTACTTTAAAACCTGCAAAATCCCTGCCTATCCCTGGTGTTTAATTCTCCCTTCCTCGGTTAGAACAACACAGGCCCTTCTTAATTTCCTTTTGGCCCAAAAACAATGCATATGCCATCACAGTTGATTATTCAGATGTTTAATGAGAGACTCTGGGAATATTGATTACTATGGGGAGCGAGTTCATTAACTTGTGATGTTTTGTCTCCCCCTATTGGCTAAATTATAACAAAGCCTCCGTACCCGCCGAGAATTGAGCCTAACAACCAGAACGTGCCAGATAAATTAAATTGCAGAACTTATAAAGACTGAGCTGCAAAAGACTCTGACACGAACAAAAAACACACAGAAGATTCTCCAAGACAATGAGCCTGACACCACATTGACACCCTGGAATTCTATTCACAGTTTTCACTCTTTTTAAGTATGCAAATGAACCTTCCCCCCCCCACACCGCGCACGAACTTCGCCCGTCCCGTGAATACGTGCGGTCACCGCCATGGAAAACCTTTCAGGGAGTAGCTGCTGGCAGCAGACCACCGCTTCTGCTTCGGTCGGCCCAATTCGCCCTGGCCCGACGCCTGGGTAATCTCATTCGGACGACTAGTGCGCTTACTTCTCGCTCCAATGCAAACAGCAGACCCCAGTATCTCAAGTTGGTTCTTTCCATTTATTAGTCAGGTTTCCTGCAGGTAGCTGAGCTGTGTCAGACGTGCCGTCGCAAGCGGCCGGAGCACGATCAAGGCGCGAGCCGGGTCTCCGGAAGGCAATCAGGTGCAGGTACCGCCACCTCGCGCCTCTGTTTTCTAGCTTCTCCCATGTCTTAATAAACCAGGAGGCTGTGACGACTTTAAGACTTAGGGCTAAACGGGTACAATTCATCACCTTTCCCGCCGCGGAGACGGAATCCCGATGTTCACACGGTGGCTGGCGGTTTCGCACGCGCGCGTTTGGCGAAATACTCTCAGCGGACCAGCGCCGGCCTCGGAGGCATCCAATAAAACGGCTTTGATTTCTCCATTTCCTGAAGCCACCCGCCCCTTCCGTCTTCCTGCCAGTGGTCCGGAGGCCTGGCCGTGCTCCTCATGTAACACCTTCTCACACTCATTCCACCTGGACCGGCCAGATTCATTCATCCACCTCGACCAGCCAAACTCATCTCTGTCTGATATGTAAGCAGAGCCTGGGAATGTTTCATATGACCCTGAAGGGCCACTGTGACACAAGTAGGCTTCTGGGTAGATGGTTTCTACATCATCACAACTGGACACTCCCTACCCATGCCTGAGTCTAGCGGCTTTTCCATGTATCTACCCATCTGTCTGCAGCACACACACACACATATAAAGTCACACATTAAACAGGAACCTGGAGCTTGCAGACTGAAAGGAATGCACATGTACTCTTATGCTGAGAGCCACTGCGTTCAACCTGATTATCCAGCCCACATAAGGCCAGTCTGCTGAGAACATCGCCCCCTGGAGGGCTCAGTCTGGTAAACTGTGGCAGCTGAGCCATGGTGGGTTGCTGTACAGGATTCGCACAGAGAAGTGTGCACAACCCAGTGAGCTGTCTGCTAAACCCCACACCTGGTGTACGGAAGGGTGGAGACGTCCACCCCCCCCCCCCCAAACAGGCCCATGTCGCTAGAATTGCACAGAGTATGCGACTCTGCCAGCTGCCTGCCCGAACATCCTCCAACCTCATCAGCGCCTCAAGGAAGGTGCGCTAATTAGCGAACAAGATATATCGCCTGCAGACACTGATGCATAATAGAAGAGCACGGACCAATTATTTCCAGGCACGGGCAATGTCCAAAGATATAGGGTCATCCCTGGAGGACAAGAGCTGGATCAAGCACCGCTCTTGGTCAAGCTTCTGGCCATCGATCTGAAGGGTCATGTAGCTCATTAGCTGTCAGTCTTCCAAGTGAAAAATCAAGATGATTGCAGGTGTAAAAAAAATATATAAATTGTGTGTTTATTCACATATGTAGCTAGACAGATCGGCTCTCTTGTGTGCAGCCTATTTCAGCCAAGCTGACTTTGGCTCTTAGACAGTGGAACTTGGGAATATTAAAATAACATAATAAAATACAGATATTTCTTGCACTGTGTCGCTTTTGTTTGAGTTGCAATTTTATAAAAGCCCGAGAGAGAGGAAGGTGTTCTCTGACCTTGTACTCCACCTACCAATAAATTTATTATGCTGGAATTTACTTTTTGATTTATTAAATTCCACAACAGTTCTGTTCACTTGCTATATTTAGCAGTTGCTAGGGAGAGAAGGCGTATAATTCGCCAGTCAGGGCCAATGACTGCTATGGATGTTGCAGCAAAACTTATTACAAGTTAAACTTAAGCAAAACATCTCACTATTTCATGCCGTTGGCGATAATTACTATGCTTGCATCCACAAAGGCCTGGAAAACCCACTAATTACTTTATTTGTGCTGTTTTACTTTTATGGTTTAAACTTACAATATGTATTGTTTTAGGAGCGCGTATTCTTCGTAGTAATTAGGTTTCAGTGTTTTGTTGCTCTCTAGCGCCCTCTCGTGCGACAGGGTGGCACTGCCGTCTGAAAAACAGCTGCTTGTTTCCACCGACATCCTTTGTCTCGCCGTGGACGGGGGAGGAGCAACGGCACGGTATTTATAACGTTGGCAGTAGAGCTGAGATCTATCTCCCTATGGGGCAACATTGTCCGTGAATGCAAAACCCATAATGGTCAAACAAATAGATGAGTTCAAATCCCAAAAGGAGAGTTGGTGTTGTACCCTTAAGAGTGTAAAATCATCCTATATAACTGAGTAGAGGGTGGGCCCAAAAGCTGACTAATGTTTCCGTTAATCAAAACAATGCTTCTTATTCCAGTGATTAGCGTGCCTATGCGGCGATGTCTCTGCATTATGTGACGGTCCCCGCCTGTCATTCAGGCAGTGACGGGTGAGAGACCAAGCAACAACCGTAACGTCAG
This sequence comes from Paramormyrops kingsleyae, assembly GCF_048594095.1. NCBI lineage: Eukaryota > Metazoa > Chordata > Actinopteri > Osteoglossiformes > Mormyridae > Paramormyrops > Paramormyrops kingsleyae. The sequence continues at coordinate 4,495,301 of NC_132817.1, read as the reverse complement.
CAGGAACGGGGCCGTCCAGATCCAGCCCAGAAAAACAGGCGGACATAATTAATGCCATCACCACTACATTATTACAAACATCCTGCCTTACCACACAATGAGCCATACAAAGAAAAACGGGTTCTGCTTTAATTTGTTTGTCATTTAGTTTTGCTCGTTATCCCTTTTGGTTTTAAGATGCATAACTACAGAACCATCGCTGTAGTGCTAATGCAGTAAATGCACCGAAACAACGCCCACAGTTTTAAAATGAATAGTAAAAATGCTGTAGATTATATGCATATAAGGAAGGCACTGGTAAGTCTGATCCACACACGCTTATCAGAAGTGATACGACCTGGGCAATATTCTGCAATGCTTATGAACTTCGCCCGGTTCCAACATTCGGCCACTGGGGGGAGCAGCTGCACGCGGTTGCTCCTAAAACAGCAAAGCAGATACTGTATACATTGCATATACATATTTAAGAGAGTGTTTTTAAGTGTGAATTATCCAGGAGATTCAATGTATTCAGGAAATTAAAAGTTACCCTCAACGAAGTCATAAAGACACGGGATCAGCGGCGGGAAACTGATGGATGGAAACTATCTGACATTGACGTCAAATTCAGCTAAAGTGTATCGAGACAAATTTCAAAATAATCCACGCTGCTTGAGTAAATGGGAGATAAAATTTCATATAATTTAAAATGCGATTTCTTGGGAGCCGGAATTTCATAATTTCATGTTGTACTTTCTCAAAACAGTTATGGATAAAACCGGACATAATAATTAAAGCATCTCAGATTTAATTCGGAACAAAATACGTAAGACAGTAAAACGTCGTAGCATTGCGTGCTTGTGACCATGAGGACTGACCGAACGTCTCGTGCGTTTGATGGGGGCGTTAAGAATGACCATATGTAATAAATAAGCTACAATGAGGGCTCCACCGTCTGCGTCGTGGGCAAGTGTCACTCCAGCCGGAGCAGGTGATGCCCGTGCGGCCAGACCCCAGGTCCACCCGTTTGGTGACATTTCTCCCATCAAACAGGCACCACTTCCTTATAATGAAGCTGAACTCAGAAGATCCAGTCATTTGAACACCTTTCATGATTATTTTGGTGCTTCTGACCGGCTTACGGCAGAGGAAAAGCCCGTCTCTCAGGCGAGGGGGGACGCGGGGGAGGCGTGCTGTTTCTCCTGGGGAGTGACTTTGGCTGCCTCTACATTTTGGCGAAAGCTCGTTAGATATGAAAAGGAGGGGGGCGATTATCACCTTTGATAGTGCAACACATGGTGGGGCGCAGGAAGCGCGATTCTTACTGCAGGAAACGTCTGGCTTTTTTCTTAGAAGAAGCGGCAGCATCGCTGGTTAGATACTGCAGACATGGATGACCTGAGCGCGTCTCCCACCACGGGGCAGCGGCAGTGTCAGTGCTCACATCTCATCCAGCACCGGCTGTAATTCATCCTTAGCTCATCGACATAAAACATGCTCGATTGCACGCGAAAAAAGACTAATTCAAAAGCTCAGCAAATCACTGAAATTATTATTTATAATATTAGTAGGCTACCAGTACCACGCTTCTAACATTAAAACAGCATTATTACTGGGAATGGCTTTCACGAACTTCTTAAGTTCGCGGTCTCATTAACAAAGAATGAATAATTAATCTTTTGATCACAGTTGCTTTGTTATCGATATGAGATGCTAAGCTTTTAATTACGAATTCGTATAAAGCATCCCCGAGTCGCTTAGTATACTAAACTAACATCTAGCCATTGGATATTGTCGAGGATTAGAGGTGTGCCTGATTACTTTGTTATTGGTCTGACTCATATTTATTTTGTTCCAGATGACAGAGGACGTAAGGCGCTGCACTCCAGCGTGTGACGGGACACCGATACACACGTATGTCATCCAGCGTAATACACACACACACAGCATGTGCCGATCACATTGTCGAATCATAGAATCACTAGTTCACCTGAACCTGACGTCATGGGGGGGCATCTCCAACACACCCAGAACCACAATTCATTGTCTTTGTCAGTTGCTGACATACTTGTTTTTCCAAAAGCATCTAGCATTACTCTAATATACCCCCCATTCCCTCACAAACCTGCTTATTAAACCTGGCTAGCAAACACATATTACTTATTTCTAATCATTTTACAGCAGGAAGCATATTAAAATTAATGAACTGAAATGATTTATATACAACCCTGTTTCCATAAATGTTGAGATGCTGTGTAAGATGTGAATAAAAACAGAATGCAAAATGATTTGCAAATCACAAAAAGCCATGTTTAATTTCAAATATGACAAAGAAAACATATTGGATGCTGAAGCAGACATTTTATTGTTTTATGACAAATATATGTTCAATTTGAATTTGATGCCAGCAAAAACAGTTCAAAAAAAGTTGGAACAGGGGCAACAAAAGACTGGAGAAGCTGCGTAATGCTAAAAGAAAACACCTGGTTGAATATCTCACATCCAATTAGATTAATTGGCAACAAGTCAGTAAGATGACTGGGTATAAAAAGAGCCTCCCAGAGAGGCAGAGTCTCTGTGCAGTGAAGATGGGAGAGGTTCACCTCTCCGTGCAGTGATGATGGGGAGAGGTTCACCTCTCCGTGCAGTGAAGATGGGGAGAGGTTCACCTCTCCGTGCAGTGAAGATGGGGAGAGGTTCACCTCTCCGTGCAGTGAAGATGGGGAGAGGTTCACCTCTCCGTGCAGTGATGATGGGGAGAGGTTCACCTCTCCGTGCAGTGAAGATGGGGAGAGGTTCACCTCTCCGTGCAGTGAAGATGGGGAGAGGTTCACCTCTCCGTGCAGTGAAGATGGGGGGAGGTTCACCTCTCTGTGCAGTGAAGATGGGGAGAGGTTCACTGCTCGGTGAAAGACTGTGTGGGCAAATAATGCAACAATGTAAGAAGAATGTTCCTCAGCATATTATTGCAAAGAAATTGGGAATTTCATCATCTATGGTACGTAATATTATTAAAAGAATCCGGAGAAATCTCTGTGTGCAAGGGAAAAGTCCAAAAACCAATATTAGATAGCCGTGATCTTCAGGTCCTCAGGCAGCACTGCATTAAAAACAGACATGATTCTATAGTGGAAAACACTGCATGGGCTCAGCTCACTTCCCAAAACCACTGTCTGTGAACACGGCTCGTCACTGCATCCACAAATGCAGGATGAACCTCTACCACGCAAAGAAAAAACCATATCTAAACATGATCTAGAAAGGCTGCCGACTTCACTGGGCCTGAGCTCATTTATGATGGACTGAGGCAAAATGGAAAACTGTCCTGTGGTCTGACAAAGCAGAATTTCAGATTCTTTTTGGAAATCATGGACGCCATGTCCTCCGGGCTATAGAGCAGAGGGACCATCTAGCTTGTTATCAGTGGACAGGTCAAAAGCCAGCATCCATGATGGAATGGGGGTGCATTAGTGCCCATGGCTTGGGCAGCCTGTGCTTCTGGGATGGCACCAGTAATACTGAACGATATATACAGGAGCAACACATGCTGCCATCCAGACATCTTTTTCAGAGAAGGCCTCGTATATTTCAGCAAGACGATGTCAAACTGCATTCTGTATTACAACAGCATGGCCCTGTAGTAGAAGAGTCTGGGTGTTAGACTGGCCTGCCTGCGGTCCAGACCTGTCACCCAATGAAAACATTTGGTGCATCATGAAACAAAAAATCCGAGAGACCCCCCCTAACTGTTGAGCATTTGAAATCCTATATCAGGCAAGAATGGGACAATGTTTCACTTCTAAAACTGCAGCCACTGGTCTCCTCAGTTCTCAAACGATTAAAAGAGGAGGTGATGCAGCGCAGTGGTAAACATGCCCCTGTCCCAACTTAATGAGACATGTTGCTGGCATCAGATTCTCAGGTTTAACATACTACATGTTGTCTTTCTTCTATTTTCAATTAAATATGGGTTTATAAATATGATTTGTAACTCATGGGGTTTAACATCTAACCGCAATGTCCAATCTGGGACGTAAACTGCAATTGTTGATTATTAAGACTTGGGGTTTAATTAAACCAAGATATGACCATTCTACATATATAGGTCATAAGTAATATTGATTAGTCCCAATAGTCCTTTGATAATTATTTAACAGACCAATGTAAAGCAAATTCAAACGTAATTACCACTACATTTTGAAGAAGATATTAATGTGATTTTTCCAGTCAGGTTACAACCAATAAAATCAGATCTCACACAGCTAATCAAATGTAGTATTGATAAGGGGGCGCATGCCCTTTTGCACACTAATCTTCTTCATGTCCCAAAATCATAGAGCACCATTCAAAAGTTTGGACACGTCAAGCTGCCTAAAATGGAAAGTGATAGACTATCCTATCACATGACCTGGCGACCTGACCCAGACCCATCAGAGATGGGTTTGGAGGAGTTTGAAGGCAAAGCAGCCAATCAGTGCTCAGCATATGTGGGACCTCCTTCAGGACAGCTGGGAAAGCATCCCAGGAGGCACCGCATGGAACTGGTGCAGACCATTCACACACACACCATACACACCATTCACACACTCACACACACACCATTCACTCACACACATGCACACCTATGGGCAATGTGGGGGCAAACCGGAGTACCTGGAGGGAACCCCTCGACAGCACGCTGAGAACATGCAAACTCCACACACGTGGAACCCTGGCAGTGATGCATAATTCAATATTTGCTATTTTATAGTTTTGATGTTCTATGGTTATTGTAAAACATAGAGAACAGTACTAATAAACCTTTCCATGGGTAGATGTGTCCAAACTTTTGACTGATACTGTATATAGGTTTACAGATCTATATGGGAAAGATAGCGTGTCTCATGATTCAGATTAAACCGTGTTACTTTTTCTGGTCAAATGGCTGTTTTTGAGTGCTGCCCTGACACCAAATACAAGGAAACAGCTTTTATTCTCTATTTTGGCAAGGTCAGGTTGATGGCCGTGGCTGTAAGGAGCCTCTTACCTCTCTGGGAAAAGGTCAAGGCTCCGGTCCGCTACCTGCCAGGGATATCCCGCCAGTGTACATATATACACACCGTCCACGGGAATATCACGGGCAAAACTAGGCGAAAACAATTAAAAGGGAAAACTTTTTTTTAAAAAAAAAAGGAATAATAATTGTGTCAATGTAACGGTATACAGTTACACCCTGAGTTACAGATGTCTGAGCCAATACCAATATAAACAAAGAAATCCAACAGTTGTATTAGTTGCAAAAATCAAACATAAGGAGACATATATATAGCCTATATGTTTTGGGAACATTTTATTTTATTTATGGCTTCGTCTAAGGAATTACCAGCTGAGTTCCATTAAACAGGGGCTGCACTGGCATAATAGAGGAAAGGGCAGGGAGCCGGTGGGGCCCCGCACGGACTCCATGGTCACCTGACGAGAAGTGAATGAATCGGAGGCGGTGGGAGCGAGCGAGCGGCTGCGGCGCGGAGCGGGGAGCGGAGCACAGCGGGGCGGGCACACGCACGGGCGCCGGCGCCGCCTTTCCCACCCTCCAGCACCACACCACTCCAGCACACCAGCCTTTCTTCTAGCGTCTCCCCCTTTGTAGCCATTCCGAATGTGGCTTTTTAAAAGTTTCGGTGTTCTTTTTGTATTTAGGATCATTTTACGAAGACACTGAAAGTGTTCGCCATGGGAAGTCTGGCATTTCCAGGCTGATCCATGGACCGATCGCCGTGAAGCGGATGGTTTTTTACTTTACTTTGCACAAATAAGGGGAGCATAAATTGAACTGGAGGGACGCGTACTGGGGCAACTTTTTGTTGCTGTTGCTGGCTTTTTTTTGCGACTCACCTCCTCTCAGCCGAGTTTGATTCAAAGTTAAGAGCCAAGATGGCGGCCGATTCCGTGCAGGTAAGAAAACTTAATAACTCGGCGGATACTTCAATGGAAATGCGTCCACGTCGCTGGAAACTGTGTCCGGCCGCGCTACAAACATCGATAAATTACGGGACCGGCCATCGGTGGGGGATAAAGGTTATTTCCCCGGCTGACAGATTCCAGGAGGGATTTTCCTGCCCCCTCCCCCCAGGGAAGCAGGGATTGGGGCCTGGAAAATAATTAAACAATATTCCAACTGTTGCTCCATTGCCGACCTGCAGAGAAACGTTTACATTATATATGTTTTTAAGTTACCCCCCGGTGCACACGGGACGCGGCGGATCCCGTCTGTGTGGCTTGTCCCATTGCATCGTTTCTTTTCTTTCTTTTGAAAACAAAACGGGTTAAATATGTACCGAAAGGACACCCGGTTCGTATTTTCTATGTTCTTTCCAGTTATTTAAACAATGCGTGTGGTTCCCCGCTAATTGTCCTTTATGGTAGGCTATATGAAGGTCTTTTACACATTAAATGTTTATTTTGAGCACCGTTACGGGGCCATGTCCCCCCCCCCTCTCGGAGCTTGCAGGGCGCAGTAACGTTTATTTTTGGCAATGCGCGTTACATGGGGCTGCCCGCAGTCAGCAGTAATGATATCATTTCGCTTAAGGTCGCTTAGCTGAGATCCGAAAGCCGAGAGACGCTCACAAACCAAACTTTAAAGTGGTGTTCTCTGTCGTTTTAAGTAATGCATAATTGCCTAGTTATTTTATTCTATATTTTGTAGTGTTTGACAGGCAGCCTGCAAAGCGTGGCCCGGCCGTGTGGCCCCGTAAACAGCTGCTTGTTCCTCCTTTCTGTCCGAAGACGACGCCTCGGCATAAATAAGCCGCGCGGGTAGTGAACCGGCACCTTATCGCGCGCTCCAGCCCCTCTGCTGTTTACAGTAACAGTGACAGTGACATTCATATTATCACATTATAATCATGACCTTATGCAAATCAGCCTTCAGACCATGTGTGCTTATAGATTTCTTGATGATAACATTTTTTACATAAACCATCGCCCCCAAAATGCAAAGGGATCATATATTGCGTATTCTTATTTAAAAAAAAAAAAAAAACCCGTGAATACATTTTAGTTTCGTCTCGATCCACATATGTAGTGTAGGGATCCACATTACCTGTGATGGGGGTTCATTTCAGTGTGTCCGATTTTCCCCAGCTGTTATGGTAATGAATGCATATTTTACCTTACAAACTCTAATTATGGTGACTTACTAAGGCACGGCGTACCGTAACTTGCGGAGATCGCGTCGGATTTCCTCCGTTTTGCCGCGTGACTGAAGGCCGCGGACCGTAATGGCAGCACTGAGCCACGGTAACTGAATGGGGCTGCATTTCGTCTTTCTCCTGGGATCTGATGCAATGCCTTGCGGGAGGATAGGGGGTAAATGGAGTTCTGGGCCTGTTTTAAAAGTGTGTTTTCAAAATGCAACTTTTTTTCCCTTTTAAAAAAAAATACGGGGCATTTATATAAAAGGGGAGGTTTTCCCATGGGCCGGCGACAGGATAGCCTCAAACAGAGGCAGACATGCATCCGGTGCAAGACAATAGCGCACAATTAAGCGTCCGGCCGGCAGGCAAATCGGCTCAGGGTTTAAAAAAAAAAAAAAAAAAAGCTTTGATTCGTAAAGACATTTTTAAAAACAAATCATTAAGATATACATTTAAATTTTGCTACGTTCTTGTTACATGCAGATGTCCTCCTTTGATCTCGACATGTGCCCTGATTTTGTGAATACAAAACATAAAAACATTCTACAAAATATTTACATTTTCACCGCACAGATTTATTTCCTCCAATCATCTCGTATTGCGCAAGCGCACTGGGTCGCGAGCTGTCCCGGGACTGAAACTGCGACAGGAAAGCGATACTTCCAGGTTGCGTCCAGGAGCACTTGATCGTCTGGTTGCTGTAGACCGAGCTGGTCCGTCAGGTATACTTCATAATGACTGGCTTTATCTGGAGCCAGATCTCTGCTGTCAGGGCTCAGCCCAATTAATCACGCTGCCTGCGAGTGAGAGGCGCTTCCGCGGCTTGGGAAGTGGGTTTGTTAGCAGAGCAGTGATTGGGTCCTGCGCCCATGCATGTATACATGTATTGTATTTTTTTTTCTTTTCTAAAATGTGTCATCTCTGTGATTCAGAGACCTTTGTAGAATGTCGCCCTCTCTGCTGAGTAAAGTTGATTTTGTGACTCAGTGGATTGTTTACTTGCACTGACACATGCAAACAGGTCTGTTCTCTTTGCTTTCCTAGGAAGACACCGGCTTGTACTTTCGCTTGTAATCAGTTAATTGAGGTGCTTCAGCCTGAGGTGATTAATAAGATGATGAGTCCTCTTTGCTGGGGGTTCTGTTCCGTGGCCCCGTTCAGATTGGTGCCATAATGTATGTGCCCCCCCCAACGCTGACATCATTGTCCTCATCCCCAGTCAGTCTGGGCCGCCTGCCCCCCTCAGCTGGGGGGGGTGAAGTGAGTTTAAAAAGTTTTAATTTGCAGCGTGAAGTTGATCTAGCCAATGTAATTGGCTCACTGTGCTTTTATTGAAAGAGATCTGTGGATTATGGTGTTACTGAAGAGGTCGGTGCTGGGGGGGGGGGTGTCACATGGCCAGTTAAGAGAAATTAGGATTATAGTGTGGGCCTGTGCCAGATTTAATCTTTTTTTTTTATGTAATCCCCTCATTCCTCTGCCCCCAAGTGAATTTTTTTGATCGACGTCCTTGTATATTGTGTCCCCTGGAAGTTCAGATGTCATTCGTGTGGTAAATGCCAGCAGAGGCGGATTTGGCTGCACAGTCTCGCTTGTCTTTATTATGTGTAATGTATAAAAGCAGGGTCAGACGGTTCCTGGGGTTAAGGGCCTTGCTCATGAGTCCAGTGCTGATCTTGGGATTTGAACCAACAACCCACAGGCACTTTGGTTTCCTGATGCAAACCTGTTTTTTTGGCCCAGGCAGAGACACGAGAGTCATTTTCCTGAGAATTTCTTTTCCTGCTTCCCCGTAGGAGGGACGTTTGAATAGCTTTGCCTCTGACCGTAACGTCCAGGTCTTTCTCGCTAAATTGCACTTGGCGGTCTGCAGCTCCTGGGTAGTTAGACTTTGAACTTGCTTTAATAGACGTCTTTATTGATGCACCCTCATCGTTTGGGGGGGCTCGCTGTCTGGTCCACTCACACTGCCCAGGGGTGCCTTTCGTCTTCTGCAGGCCCTTGTTGTTTCCGCGCCACTGGGTGGTGTTACTGGGTGGAGCTGACCGGTCGCATGGTGGGAGTAAAGCTGGGCTGTGGTCCACAGGCGGTGGTTACTGGTTTGACTGAGTCATTTTCCCAGCATGCTTAGCTTGGGGGGTGTTGTCCAGAGGCAAAGCCCCTGTCAGTTAAGCAAAGATGTTTGCACTGTGATTTCCCCCCCACCCCCGCCCCCATCATTCGGGCTGGTCGGTGACCTCCTCGTTACCTGTGAGTCACTGGTTACTGGAGCCCCCTCCCCCCCGACCCACACTGCCTGCGTCTTGGTGTCCACAGGCCCGGGCCCCCCCCCACCCCGGATCCGCTCTCTGCACTCTTACTGCCCTGACCTTGACACACCAACTGCAGGTGCTCTGGCATGTTGGGTGGCCGAGCTGCGCCCTCACTGTCCCCCCCGCGCCCTCACTGTCCCCCCCGCGCCCTCACTGTCCCCCCCGCGCCCTCACTGTCCCCCCTTCGCACTCCCAGAGTTACCCCCTTCTTATGGTCCTCGGACGTGTCTGTCACTCTTGAGAACGCCACTTTGTACAGTTTGTGCGACGTTGTGTGTGTCTGTCCACTGTCACACCGCAGTTTAGCACAAACGGCTAATCTGCTACATGTTCATTTTACTTGTTGCACCATATCCTTTTAACTGGGTTATTATTTTTTAAAGTGTCTAATCATTTTGTAAATGTACAAGTTTGAGAGATCGAAACTGTTGTAGTAACAGCACAATGAACATGTCCTTGGTAAATGTCATTAATCATGTCATGAGCACTTTTAGTTGGTGCGTGTCGTTAGCACGCGTCGTTGGTGCGTGTCGTTTGTGCCGGTCGCTCGCTCCTGTCGTGTTGGAGACCTCAGCAGTCGAGGTTTCTTCTCTTTCACACCTCCCTCATTCCTAAAAAATGTTCTTCTTTTTGCTTCCCGCTACTCGCGGCAGCCTGAGGCCTGAACGATATACTCCCACACATCCTTTCCAGTTGAGTCCTTGGTTGTGTCTTACGAAGCCTAAAATAACCCAGCACCCAGTGAGACGCCTCTGACGCGGGTGCGAGCCGTTCTGTGATTAGCCGTGCGTGGGAGTCACATCTGTTTGTAGGGAGTGCCCTGGGATGAGTGACCATTACACGCACATGGTGAAACTTCTGTGGGGGGGGGTCCATTTGTGTCACGCACTTGTCGTTTCTCCCACCCCCTCTGCTCCATATAGGCCCGCTGGGTCTGAGTCGGCATTCAGCCTGGCACTGAAAGCGAAGTGGCCACGCCCCCGAGTGTAAATCCCACCAATGGCCACCGTTTGTGACCTTGTAGCCCCGCCCAGGCACACCTCAGCTGAGGGGGACAGCTTTTTCCGGATTGGGCCTTTGCGTGTGTGTTCTGAAGGGTGTGAACCCCACCCCCACCCAGCAGACTTATGAACATAGTACAGCCGTGTGGCGGTGGTCTGCCCCCTGCAGCCTTATTTTAAGACCTTACTTCTCCAGGATTAGCTCTGGCCTGCTCGCTTTTCTTGTCCACTGGTGTCTCATCCGCCACTAGCTTAAGTGGGATTTTGCCTCCAGAAAAGTGTCTGTATGTCTCTGGGGGTGGGGGGTAACCTGTAATCCCCTCTTCCTCCTGGCCGCACGGTGATCGTTCATCTGCCGCCAGCACTGTCGAAGGAACATTGCATTTGAGGGGGAGAAAGAACAGCATGCTGGGACACGTTTGCACATTGCGGGGGTTTGTGGGCGTCCTGAAGGAGGCAGAGCTTAAGGTAACGGGCAGGGCAGGGTGGCCGTTCTCAATGGCTGTCCGCTGGCTCGGCCCTGGGCTGGAGTGTGCGCGTGTGTGCGCGTGCGCGTCTCTGCGTGCGTGTGTGCGTGCGCGCGTGTGTGCGTGTGGCCTCTTTATGAATGGCCGACCGAGACCTAATGTTACGTCTCCGTCTGTTTCCAAAGCAGTAGTAGGATTTTTTATTTTATTTTTATTTTTGGCCTTGCTCCATGTCTAACTGTCCCCACATGTGCTGGGGGGTGATTTATATTTATCAGAGCCGGCTGAGTGGACCTCCCCAGTTCGCCGTGCGATAACTGCAGGAGGGGGGGGGTTTGTGTGGTGGGACCCCCCCCCAGGGGCCGCTTTGGGGAGTGTGCTTTCTTTCCGGCTCGGGGTCACCTTATTACCAATGGTGGTCAAACCCAGCAGTTTATCTAGTTGAGGTTAATCATGGTAGATCATTTTAGTCTGTCCTGACTTTTCATTGGTGTGAGTTGTGCAGATATTATCTGCCTTTGAGTTGGGGGGGCACTTTAGAGCCGCTTAATCTGGTTAGGAAGGAAACCCCTGTATTCCGCTTTGTCCTCCGGGCCGCCTGGAAGTCGAAGCTGTCGCGGTCGATGGCACCGTGATGGGCTCCCGTCCTGAGGTCATGGGCGCCATACTGTTCAATGGTGTTTGCTGAATAGTACGTCGTGACCCATATCATCTCAAAATTCATACGCATTTAAAAAAAAATAAAAATTATTCCTCATCTTGTCTGTACTTTTGAGTGTTGTCATCAGAGGGTGCAGGCCTGTTTTTCTGGCCGTGTCTGGGTCAACAGTTCAAATCCCGCATGCTTACTCAAGAAGGCACTGCTCTTAGGCTGTAATTGCGCCGTTAGCTGATTGAACCACTTTTGTCATCTCGTGTTGAAAAGGACGCCTTCGTTGAGGTCTAGCTGTCATTTTTGGCTCCTCTCCAGGCATTGTTGTGTAGAACCACTAATTAAAGGCTTGGCTAATTATGTTCAGTCTGCGTTTTATTAAATTTTTCCAGGATGGTCATATAAAGTGACCTCCGCCTGCTTTTCTGGCCCTGTCACGTTCCCTGACCTCCTCGCCTTTCCACTGTATTCCAGGGTGACACTCGGAGTCGCATGGTCTCGGATCGCCTCCCCCTGAGCCACCTCCGCGACCTCTCCGACACCACGGTGCAGCAGAAGCTGGACGAGATCAAGCGGGAGATCCGCAAGGAGCTGAAGATCAAGGAGGGTACAGAGAACCTGCGCAAGGTCACCACCGACAAGAAGAGCCTGGCCTACGTGGACAACATGCTGAAGAAGTCCAGCAAGAAGGTGGAGGAACTGCACCAGGAACTGCAGGAGCTAAATGCCCACATCGTGGTGAAGGACGCCGAGGACCTCATAGGTATGCTGCCTGGTCCTAATGGCCTTCCCGTCTCCCTGAGTTCTTTAGCTGGGCTTTCACTAGCTAGATTATGTCATTACATTTGCCTTCTCTGATTGGTTGGAAGGGGCTTTGATGACCTACTTGACGTGGCCAATCGGGAGCGATGCTGAGAGATGCAGAGCCTGTGATTGGCTGGTAACAGGGTTTACATTCTGTATAAAGGTGTACTTCACCATCTTGAGCCAGCCTGTGATTTTCCTGCCTCTGTTTCCTCTGGCCGCCTTACCATCCTTTGGCTTGTTTGTCGTCTTCTGTGGGCCGTCTGTTTTCCCTCTCAGGAACAGTCAGCAGCGACTATTAAGTCAGACCAGGGTGCGTCAGTGAGGGTCTTTGTGGGTCTTTAGTGATTCACGGACTTCAGATCGTGTGAAAGTCGCCGCTCATGGGTCACACGGCCAGCATCTCAAAGCTAGATCTGCTCGGGTCGCCTTTAAGCTTCTAAACATGAATTTGCGTATGACCGTCGGGGGTAGGTGTGGTTTGGTATGCTCCACCTTAGTGCTGTGCTGGCGGGAGGGGCTACCACTTGGGTGGGGGTGGGGGGCAGCTATTTTCAGCTTATCAGCGTGGCCTCCAGCTATGCCGCGGCTTCTGGGAAGGAAGCTCTTCCCTGATAAAAACTCCCAGGTCTCTGACCTCCATATCCGAGACGGGACTCGCCGGTGACCTGGTGAGGCAGCAGTGCATTCTGGGTACAAGAGGCTACCTTTTGCTTCCTTAAGGCCGTGTTAATTTTTAAAAAGGCCATTGGTACGTTTGACGTCTACAGCCGAGGAGACAGACGCTTGGCTGTTGAATGGGAAGCCCTTGCTGGGGTCAGTCTGGGCGTCTGAGCCGCAGTGAAGGACAGCGGCTGGTTTATTTACACGTACAAAGTCCCTGCGGTCTTTTATTTTTAATGGCTGGGCCTCAGTTCATCACGATGCTGTCGCAAGTTTCTCAGAGTCCCGTTCTCCTCGTTCTTTCGCCTCCCAAAGGGGGGGGGGGGAGAGACTCGTAAATCCGGTCCCTGCGACACCAGGTGTCACTTCAGAGGTCTGGCTGCCCACGGCAGGAGTGTGTGTGTGTGTGTGCGTCCGTCCGTCCGTCCCTCCCTCCCAGCGGGCCGTGATGATCCATCCCCAGGGCACTCGTGATGGAATCCCTGGAGGCCCGGTCCTGCCGCACCCAGCCCCGCCAACAGAACAGGAACGTCACTCTCAGGGCTGCTGAAATGCGGCGCGAGGCTTTAGCGCGCAGAACGCCCGCAGGCCGTATGCTGTCGCGTAGCCGCTTCCCGGCACGCTTACCTCCCCGATCAGGCATTCATGGCCGCCTCGGCCGGTATTCCCGACCAGCACGTGCATTTCCCCTGGTGCTTAAACACGACCTCCCCCTACGGCCCTAATGTCTGCCGGCGTGTGATGCAGTGGCCAGTTAAATGTCAAAACCTGGGGGGGTGGTTGTATTGTCTAATCTGAGGTTTTCCGAATGATGATGGACCACCGTGTCGTCACCAGACGGACCCCCCCGATAAAGGTCTGCAGCTTAAACAGATAGCCGGTGTCCCGCTCCCTCCCACAGAGCTGGGCGTCTCGCGGGCTTTTCCCGTGAGCTGAGTCACCGCGGACGGTCCTGTGCTGCAGCATCACACTGCAGGCCGGCAGGAAAAGTCTGGGGAAGCTTTTCAACTGAGTCATTTGTTGCTCTGACTGGGTGCTGGGTTTCCGCTTGCTGCCACCCCCCCACCCCACAGTAGTCAGGGCCATTTTGAAACAGGGGGCGTCTGTGTGGGCCCCACCCGCCTTTCGCCCCTCCCACACCCCAGATGCCGTACCAAGACTGACGTCATCTGCCCCCGCCAGGGTGGCACCCCCGTGGCCCCCCTCCCCCCATCACACACCATGTCTTCCCACCCGGCTGCTGGAGTCCTTGTGATTTATGGGAATCGGGCCAGACCACCGCTGCTCCAGGAGGGGCCACCAGTTCTGCTGATCGCCCGCCCCCGACTGAGCACGCTGAGTTAATGCAGCGGCTGGCTTCCAAAATAGGAGTGGGCCAGTGCCGTATAGACACTGAACGTCTGGCGTTAAGGTCTCCGCAAGGCGGAGCAGAGCAAATTCCCCACATTTCTGTTTTACGGCCGTGCCGGTTGTAACATCGACGCGTTCAGCGCGCCAAAGCCGGATCTCGTGTGAGCTCTCTGGCTGGGCTTGGATGTCAGACTTTGGGGGGGGGCTTCTCCTTGTGGTAGACCGTTCCTCTGAGATATGCCACAGTTGGGTGGTGGCAGGTGACACTGGATTGCACTGCTCTGCCATCACCCAGTTCTTCCCAGACAGTGTTTGACGTCGCATGTCTGCATAAAAAAAACTTTCCACGTGAGGCCCCTCCCTCTGAATTATGGCCGCATGCTGTAGTGTTCCTGTATATTTAGGAGACATTAAAAGTTACGGCAGCTTCACCGACACCTTGTCTGGCCGCATGCTATTTTAACGTGCCGGGTGAACCTACCCCGGCGTCTCCCTGCCCTTGGTTTCTGCGCGTCAAACATGTTACCATGGTGACGTCAATTGCAATACGATGCTGGCGGCTGACGCCCCGTCCTGTGGGTGCTATGCTCCTTTGCCGCCCTGATCTGTGTCCCTGCCACCCCCCCCCCCCCCCCCAACTCCCTCAGGGAGGGCGGGGGTCTCCTACAGACACCCAAAGCAGCAACCTCGACCCCCATGGAGCTTCTCTTGGTTGGGGGGGGGCAAATCAGCCAGGCAGCATGGAGGCATCAGGGTAAAACACCAGCCTGCTGCCCCCCGCCCCCCTCAAACACTGGGGAAGCCTCTCAGAGCCGCAGTCTGGTTTTTAAAATGGAAACACATCCTAGATCATGAATCATATTAAGCTCCTTCAGTGCAGTCTCCCTCACCAGTGTTTACTTTAGCTAATGCTAGCGACGATTCCCTGTCTCTTTGCCAGCTGCTACCAGTGCCTGATGGGCCCGTTAACCGCCCGACAGGGAAAGGAACAGGCTCAGCTAGTTTGCAGGTTTTTGTTTTCTACCTTGCGTGGTTACGTTCCCTCTCTCTCTGCACGCAGAGAGCGTGGCCAGGCCCTGCTATTTGCCTAAGAGGCGTGCTCCCGGCCCTCAGCCCAGCCTGGGAAACTCTTTCCCAATGACTGTGTCGAACCTCAGCGCTCCGACGTGAACGTCAACAGGTCAGACTTGTCTGTACAGGTTCCCCAGCAGTGGACTAATCTGTCAGGGCTGCTTATTGCACAACCCGCTGCAGATAATTAGCTCGTGATAGAGAAAGCTGAAAGCCTCGACCTGAATTTTGAGATATGGGAGTGTGTAATTTAGATCTTAAGTCGTAAAGCGAACTCCCTAAGACGGGAATACATGCGCGACCATTAAACCCAAGCTGGGGCTCTCCTGTCCTCCACTGGTTTTAGCGCTAGCGTGTTAGCTTTAGCACCAAGCTAAACCCGAGTGGCGTGTTTGCCAGCGGGGGGGAATTCGCACTAAGGTGGCGAGACGAAACCTGATGCCATCCTGGCTGACAGGCGTGAAGGACTCCACACCTTCTCGGGTTACCAGTCGGGCTAGCCGTCTCCACTGCTGGGGGTTAAGGCCACGTTGCACCCCTGCTCCATGAAAACGGGCCCCGTTTACAGACATTTCTGAGCAGTGAAGCCATTTCAGGAAAAGCACTTCTCAGGAGTTCGATGTCAGAGTTGCGTTCAAGTTTGGCTACTTAGATGGTGTTTAGTTGATATAAGCTACCTAGCGTTAGCTTTTCTCCACTGTGGCTTGAAATGAAACTTTATTTGCCTTTAGTTTGAGTGTAGGTACGTCGTAATGCGCCGGTCTGTGTGTCCCGTAATGCGCCGGTCTGTGTGTCCCATAATGCGCTCGCCTTTTGTAAGGTGAGAGTGAATGTTGAGGTGGGGCTGATTCCAGGATCTGACACTTGGGAGACCTTCGCCCATGAGAAATACAGGATGAAATGGCTGAAGTCCCTGTAAAAAGGGTCTAGAATGACCTCCGGCTTGGGGTCCTCGTCCATCCTGCGCTCATCATCAGTATCTCGTAGGTTTAAGGGCGGCAGGATGGTGGTGTGGGTGGGGTGTGACTCCGATGTTTACCACCAGCTGGGTGGTTTCGGCGGAATCTACAAGCCCTCGTCTCCCACCGAACCATAACGTGACGGCTGCGTTTCCTTGTGTGTGCTCTGCGTCTTTCTCAGAGTGCCCCCTCACGCCGGACACCCCGAAGAGCGAAACGCGCACGTGCACCAGCAACAGCCGGCTGGCCGCCCTCAAGCGGCAGAACAACATCGAGCTGAAGGTGAAGCAGGGAGCCGAGAACATGATCCAGATGTACTCCAACGGCTCGTCCAAGGTGAGCCGCCACGGCGTCCCGCGCCGTTCTGGATCCTTCTGGAAACACCACGTGCGCGTGGATGAGCGCGCACAGCGCATCATTTAAACCTGGATTAAAGGTTCGGTCTATAGAAATTGCTAGCAAATTCCATTCGGAATGGAAGCAGATGTTGGGTGAAATGCATTTTGGGACATTCGGAGATAAAAGGTCCCTCCCTCAACATACATAATGCCTTTAAAGTGAGACGGGGGCCCTGTAATAGGTGGTTATGATTGTGGGGCTTTAGAGATCTCCAGTCAATGTTCTCGTGCTAGTGGAGTATTAAGCAGGGGCCTTGCTGGAGCAGAGGATGTAGAAAAGGTCATTTGAAGGTTAAGTGCTATAGATTAGCAAAGGCACCTGTTTGCGTTACGGGAGGATATTAGTTTGTGCGCCGAGGTCCCAGTTTTATTGCCCTGTGTTTGTTCTTTGTTTATTGATTTAGCAGAGATTTTTATGCAAAGCGACAAAGCAGGTCAGACAGTCCTTGGAGCAACTGGGGCTCAAAGCCTTGCTCTGGGACCCAACTGTGCCATAACTCCGCTGACTATTATACTCACACCTTATACTTGTACAGTGTTACCCATGTGTGTATATTTCAAATTTTATAGTGTATGGTCTTGTATAGTGTCATTTATTGTTTGTGTACTGGAGTCTCTAGCAGCCGGAACCAAATTCCTTGTGTGTCCCAATGCTGAAAAAGGCCATCGCGGGCGGCTGCCTGGCCACGTGTGACTCTCCGTTAGTGCGGCGAGCGCGGAAGGCCTCGGTCTGGCCCAGTGGGTAGCTGGTGGCACGGATTAGCGCCCGCCTCGGAGTTTCACCCCTCTGGTGGAGGAGGGGCAGGCTGACGGCCCTTTATGACGGCTGTTTATCTGCAGTGGTAGAAGTTAATCTTTCACTGTGGGATGAATCCCCATGGTGACAGGAAGTGAGAGCACTTCAAATGTGGGCTAATAAAGTTCTGCATGTTTGGATCCAGCCCTTATTTTGCCAGCCCCCTTAGAGGTGGCCTTGAGGTGTGGGTCAGATCGGCCCTATTTTAGCCACTAAGCTGCTTAGTCGAACAGTCAGATAGAGGTCAAGCTCTGGATGGACTCTGGCTCTCTGTCCTTGCCAACCGTGAAGGTCAGTCACCTTCCCACGGGCCGAAAATGAGCAGTGTTAATCATTAAATGATAATGCTTTTATTTGCCATTTGCACAAGTACAAGACTGGGGCTTGAACCAGCAGTCTTCTGATCACAGGCACAGAGACTTCGCCCACTGAGCAGGGTCCCACTAATCCACTAACTGCTAATTAGCAAAGCTAACTTCACACATTTGTTCCAGTCTGTCATGAGTGTATCTGTAGCAGTCTGTTAGGGACGGTGGTGGCTGACTATGTGTACACACAATATGTTCACTTACATTTAACCCAGATTGTCTTAAATATGACTAGTTATCTGGTTAACCAGGGGCCAAAGCAGGATTTCTTGCTTATCTTCCTTCATTGGTCTGTAGCTCTGTCAATCAGAAGCTGGTAAATAGAGCTGAGACCCTCCTTCCTCGTTCTGAGTGAAGGGCGCCATGTTTGTAGTCCCCAAACGGCTTCACTGAGGGCAAAATGTCAGCGTGAGCCAACAAAACTTTTATATCTCGCAAACAGAATTTCATTGAAAAACAAAAAAGTATATTCCGGAGACTACAGGATCCAACGATCCCCAATTGGGTCAGTCTTAAGTATATCTCCAGGTTATCACTCCAGCCCTACAGAACTAAATAGCTAAACAGGTTAGAATTCCAGCTCTCTAGGTGTTTAAGGGTTTTTAGAGCCGAAAACAAACTGAAGCTAAATTCATAGGATAAAAGTTAGCAGTTATCGTTAGCTTCCGCTAATTTTTTTTTAGTGGTTTTGATTTTGTGTTATCAGATTAAACTGTAGAGTTGGCAATTACCGATGGTAACCTTTCGGTTATCAGTGCCTATCAGCGCCCATTAGCACTGACACTTTGTACCAGAAGTCATCGTAGCTTCTGTAGAACCTGAGTTTGAATAGAGTTTGTGGGCCAAGCTCATCACATTTTAATATTTACCGGCAAACAGGGGGCCTCATGCAGATGAGTTTGAGTGGCAGTAAACGCCACTTCTCGGTCCAGGTTACCGTTTAACTCGAGAATGACGTCATACACCTTAATCAGCAGGTACATCAGCACTGTGCCTCACGGGGATTTTGAAAGCTGTAGTCTTTCGTGTCACTTCCACTTTTTGTTCTTTATACATACCACCCGTTTTCAATCATCCTGTATCCCGCCTGACTGAGCAGGCTTGTGGCTACGCAGAGCAGCCTTAGCTATGCGCTAACCCTAACCCTAGCTTCAACGTGTTCCCGTATGGCTGCTTTATACTCACTTAGGATAAGATTCTTCAGTAGAGAAAAGCAGAATGCTGTGGCGGAGGGGGGGGGGGGTGTAACTCTCCAAGAGCGGCCCCGGGGGCCGGGAGAGTCCCACATCCTGTAGGAAATGACACCAGCCTCGTGTCCACCAGGAAATGACAGCCCGTGTCGCCTGACAGGCCGTCTCCGCGGGAACTGAGGGAAGAATTTCGTATGGAATTTTGTTTATTTGTCAGACGGCCCTGGTGGCTGGTATGACTTATTAGGAAATGCTGGGGTCGTCTTCCTTTGCGGTGTTTTTTTTTTTTTTTTTTTTAGTAGCCACAATTACCTGACCTTTTCCCAAGTGTGTATCTGTCGTAGCTTAGTAATCAGTTAATTATACTAATATATGGACACGGATGTTAACTCTCAGTAGAGGATACAATCCAATGAATAAAATGGAATGGAATCTTCCGCTCCATAAGACTTTGAGGGGTGGGGGGGTCACAGTGCATGGTCAGCCAGCATGTAGCACCTCTGAAGCTGGGGGTTAAGGGTCTCGCCAGGGGGTGCAACAGTGGCATCGGTCTGCCAGCCCCTGGATTCAAGCTGACGACCATCTAATCGCAGGCACAGAGTTTAAATCCGTTGAGCCACAAGCTGTCTCAACATATGAGATGTTGCTTAACTTAGCATGGATTTATCAAATGGAAATTCCCAGGTCGTATGTGATATGGCTCAGTGCTGATAGGTTAAGAGCCTGTCCTGTTAGCTGTGACCGGCTGCGAGGCCGACCACTAGGATGCCCTCTTCACGTTCCTGTTCCTCCTCCCCAGGACCGCAAGCTTCTTGCCACAGCACAGCAGATGCTGCAGGACAGCAAGATGAAGATCGAGTTCATCAGGATGCAGATTCTGAAAGCCAGCCAGACCAACGAGATGGGCTTCGAGAACAATGACGGGATTGGTAAGCAGCTGTGCCGGCTTAACCCAATAGGCATCCTGGGTGAACAGCTTGCCTAGGGGGTCACATGGGCTTTGACCGGGCCGATGGGGTCAGCACTGGACCGTTTGTCTGCGAGTTGAGATGAGAGGTCAGTGGTTCGGTGAATCTGATGGGGTGTAAGACCACGTCCACATGGGCTTCCATAAGTACAACTGGCCCACCGTCTCTTCCCCAGCCAAGCCGATCATCAGCCCGCTGGACCTGCGGCTAGAAGAGCTGCGGCATCATCTCCGCATCGAGTACGCCGTCACCGAGGGCGCCAAGAACGTCATGAAGTTGCTGGGGTCCGGCAAGGTCACAGAGAAGAAGGCTCACTCTGAGGTAGGCGGCCCCGTCGTCATTGCTTAACGGGGGAGGCCCCCGCATCCTGACACAATGTCCAGTTAACACCATGAAATTTGGGCTGGTCATTCAGCTCTTAAAGTTTCCTGTACGACATACAAAATTCTACGAGTAAAAGGCTGTTTTGTTTAGCTAAGCCGCAGAGTTTAGCATTCTGCTTACAGTGATTATTCACTCAAGCTCTGCGGGTATGTGGGTTTGAGACGCGAGTGTAGATGTTACTCTTGTTGTGTTTTCAATTATGAGGGTAAAATGATTGTGGGGCGTTGAATGTCCGGTACCTGGGCGGCCTTCGGGTGCCAAAAAATAATCCCGCATCCCATTAAACGCCGAGCGCTCTCTCCACCCTCCCCGTCACGCAGGCCCAGGCGCGGTTCAACGAGTCCAGTCAGAAGCTGGACCTGCTGAAGTTCTCGCTGGAGCAGCGGCTGAGTGAGCTGCCCAAAAACGACCCCAAGTGCAGCGTCATCATGGAGGAGCTGGCGATGGTGGCCTCTCCGGCGCTGAGCCCCCGGCAGAGCATCATTTCCACACAGAACCAGTACAGCACCGTGGCCAAACCCGCGGCACTAACAGGCAGGAGGTTTATCCGTGTGCTTTGGTGTGGTTTTATGTGGTTTAATAACATCATGGAGTTATTAACTCTTCTCCAGTGCCGCTGTGATGTTTCTGAGCTGAGATTCATTGCTGAGTAAACATCTCCGCAGCACTCTGTGGAGGCTTGGGTGCTTCTCGTAGGCATGTCTGGCCATCATGTCACGCTGTGAGGGTGTCTGGACAGTGCCAGCGTCTCCTTGGGGCCCGTTAGGAAGGGATGCCTCTGTCGCATAGTTTACACAGCGCAATCTCAGCAGCGACCGTCGCATTAATCGGCCACCGACATCTATGGGAATGAACGTGCATTTATATCGGTGGGAGGGGCGATCTGGTGGGGCTCTGCCATTGACACCCCTCCCCCCCGCCCCCCACCTTGTAGGCACACTGGACGTCAGACTGATGGGCTGCCAGGACCTCCTGGAGAGCGTCCCGGGCCGGTCCAAGGCTGCGCCGGTGCCGCTGCCAAGCTGGAGCCCCAGCGACACGCGGTCCTCCTTCATGGGTCGCAGCACCCGCAGCAAAGTGGGCGGGAGCCGCAGTTTCTCCAAGACAGACGACCTGTCCAGTTGAGTGAGCGCCTCCTGTTGGACACTTATAGGGTTTTATTTTTCCATTGCCCATAGCCTCTGCAGTATGTCCAGGTTTGACTGGACAATACAGTTGTTCACTCACTGTGTTCTGGTGATGGGATTTGCCTGTTGTAGTTCCATGGTGTCCCATTGTTGGTTTGTGTCGCATACAGACGAGATCAGCGCTGTGCTGAAGCTGGACAACACAGTGGTGGGACAGACCAGCTGGAAGCCTGTAAGCAACCAGTCCTGGGACCAGAAGTTCACTCTGGAGTTGGACCGGGTAGGACCACCCTAATGTGCCACTGTGGCTGAGTGATATGAGGGGGAGCAGTGCTTAACAGGAAGTGATGTAGTAACGGGATGTTCAGTGGTGTTTGGTAGACGGTCTGGCCTTCATTGTGTGTGATACATTGTAGCGTTGGTGTCTATGGGACTCTTGCGTATAGGAAGTTGACTTCACTGTGCTAAGACTCCACCTTTTAATGTCCCCCCATATTCGCACAAAAAAAAAAAAACTGGCTAACTTTTGATGTGATATGTCTGAAGCACAGGAGTCTTGTGTGATTGGTGATCAGCTGTGTAACGAGGCAGTTCCAGGCCTGTTTCGGGCCGACGACATCATGCCAAACCCTGATTAGTGCTAATCTCATACTGGCTAATAATGCCTTACACAAGTCCTGCTCCTAATCTGGGGTTGTGCAAGCGGCCCGGCACCTCCTGACACTCCAGCTACGGCCCACGTGCTGTGCTTTGGCTCCCAGGACGCCACTCGACCTGGAAAGCAGCTTTATCCCGATGACATAACGGCAGCTTCGTGGTCTTTATTCAGATAAAGTCTTTGATTCCTTTAGCACCCCGATGCGGGATGTAAGAGATGTTCAGGCATTCGTGAGGGGTAAACATTTACAGCTCTGAACGATGGCCCTGTTCCCACCTCTCCCTGCAGTCCAGAGAGCTGGAAATCTCTGTGTACTGGAGAGACTGGCGGTCCCTGTGTGCTGTCAAGTTCCTTCGGCTCGAGGACTTTCTGGACAACCAACGCCATGGCATGTGCCTCTACCTGGAACCCCAGGGCACGCTCTTCGCAGAAGTAGGTCCCTCTTTCCAAGCCCCTTCCCAATGGGGGGAGATATCACCTCTTAACCTCTAACGTCACCTCTGCAGGTTACGTTTTTCAACCCTGTTATTGAGAGGAGACCCAAGCTGCAGAGGCAGAAGAAGATCTTCTCAAAGCAGCAAGGTGAATACCACATAATACTCATTTTCATCAGTCATGGGATCAGGAATTCAGAAGAAGCAGAGAAGCATAACTTCACTGAGGTGTCAAAACCGGTTCTGCAGACCTTAAATTAGGTTCCCAGGCAGCCCGAGGCACTGGTGACCCAATGTCATGGTTACCAAGTTGGGTCGCTTGAGTGGAGGAAAACTATGAAAGGAGTTGTAGTGGCCTGTTGACCCAGCTGCCCCCACCCCCTGCACACAGGAAAAACTTTCCCACGTGCCCCTGAGATGAAGATCAACATCGCCACTTGGGGGCGGCTCATTAGAAGAGCCATCCCGTCCGTCAACCACTCCTTCAGCCCCCAGGTGGCCGAGCTGCCGGTGGAGCCGGCGTCCCCCGTCCAGCCGGGGTCCCCAACCAGTAGCAGGTAGTGCCAAGCTCCACTTTTCTCCAGTTAGTTCCTCCTCTGTTGCACTAAAGGTTCCTCTTCCTTTTCTCGTGTCGAGTCATGTTGTCACGCTCCGTTGTGCGTGAAGCACCGTTGTGTGCTCTCTGGGATGTTTGCAGGCTAATGCTAAGGGCGCACAAATCGTAGCGGAGGACATTATGACATTCGAGATGAAGTGATAAGATTTTGGCTGGAGGGTGATGGAAATGACGTGCGTGTGTGGGGGCGTGTTTCCACGGACGTGTGCGGATGGGGGAAAAGTGACATGCGTTCAATGCTTGCAGCAGTGACCCAACGGTGACCAAGCTTGACTTTGACAAGGAACCGCCCCCTGCCCCCAAACGGAACTCTCACCCCCCTGAGATCCACGAGCCACCCCCCGAGAGCAAGACCCCCGACAAGGATGAAGTCAAGGTAGCCGAGGCCTGTGGCAGACCTCCACAGGGGCCCTACCGTCTTATCAGTGTCAATATTAAAATGCTATATCTCATTTCCATCTGTGGTGAGATCTGACTTCGTTTTCTCCTGATAACCCCACACCCTCATTCCCACTAACAGAAGGCTCTGGAAACGTTCAACTTCCTGGATGAGAGGAATAGCATAGTAGTTGAACCAGAACACGACAGCGTGGCAGGGCAGGAGACCCAGAAGTCTGATCTGGAGCTTACAGCAGAAATTAGGTGAGGAGGACCCCCGTAGGCCGTTTCTGTGAATTGCAGGTTTTTTTGGACAATCCCGTCATCCAGTGAACGGCTGAATCTCGTGCTTGGTGTCAGATATATACAGCAGCGCATTGTGCATCTCTTGCTGATGCCCCCCCCTTCCTCAAACCCACCCCCTCATAGGGATGAAGACCAGTTCCAGTTCAACCTGAGCGACTTCAAATGCATTGCGGTTTTAGGCCGTGGTCATTTCGGAAAGGTAATTTCATATTTTGTAAACTTCTGTTCATAAGAGACCGCAAATAAATATTTAGCGATCTTTGCATTCCATGACTGCTTGGTAAGTCAGGGAAGTGGGTGGCTGCCATGTCATTGGGCTCTATAAAAACTGCCCTTTGGTTTGATAGGTTTTACTGGCTGAGTACAGGAGCACAGGGGAGATGTTTGCCATCAAGGCCTTAAAGAAAGGAGACATCGTGGCTCGAGATGAAGTGGACAGGTACGGCCCCCGGGCTGTCAGTGGGACGCTTGATTTTTACCTTCTTGCAAAGTCCCTTCAGTTGTTGATGTGTCTATCCACCCCACCGCAGTCTGATGTGCGAGAAGAGGATCTTCGAGACCGTGAACAGCGTACGTCACCCATTCCTGGTCAACCTCTTCGCCTGCTTCCAGACCAAAGACCACGTGTGCTTCGTGATGGAGTACGCGGCCGGCGGTGACCTCATGATGCATATCCACGCCGACGTCTTCTCCGAGCCACGGGCTGTGTGAGTGGCGACGCCGCCGTGATGGGAAGGGCTTTGGCGGATCTCCTGGATTGGCTTCGTCAGACAGAGTCAGAAACATCCCAGATATCTGCACCAGTATCAGATACCCATGGCTGTTTGTTTGTCTTCCCTACAGATTTTATGCAGCCTGTGTGGTGCTGGGACTGCAGTTCTTACATGAACACAAGATAGTATACAGGTAAGATCAGCTCGCTTTCCCGAATAGAAAACACCCTTAACCCACACTGCACCCATCCGACCCTCGTACCATTCATGACACTTTTTTCTGATCTTCCTTGAGCCCTTATAGAATAGCCAGAGGTACTGTGACCATGTATTCTGTTTTTCCAATTTAATTTAATTCATTTAGTAATTGAGAAAGCAGGGTCAGACAGTCCCAGCAGCAGTGGGGGGGGGGGGGTTTAAGGGTTAAGGACCTCGCTCAAGGGCCTTACAGTGAGACCACTCTGCTGACCCCGGGATTTCAACCAGCAACCTTCCAATCAGGCCTAAACACTGTCCCAATTGCCTTCCTCAGGACTAATCACTCCTGTTTCCTCCTCCTAGAGATCTGAAGCTGGATAATCTACTTTTGGACACCGAGGGATATGTGAAGATCGCCGACTTTGGTCTTTGTAAAGAAGGTATGGACTCCATCTTAACCGTACATGCCGGTGCTCGCTAACGGACGGTGCTCTCAACGCCGGCCATTTGACACCATGCTCTTCCCAAGGAATGGGATTCAGAGACCGCACCAGCACGTTCTGCGGAACGCCAGAGTTTCTGGCGCCTGAGGTGCTGACCGAGACGTCCTACACACGGGCGGTGGACTGGTGGGGACTTGGAGTGCTGATCTTCGAGATGCTGGTCGGGGAGGTGTGTGGTTCGGCCGCTCTGGCTTTGTGAAATTCCTCCCTGCCTTTAAAACTGAGTGTGATGGGAGAGAGGTCTCCGGCAGACCCAAGTTAAAGCTAATATGTAAATCCGGTCATGTGATTTCCCTGACCGTAAACTGGGGGCAGTTTGTATTGCTTATCCTCTTACCCTGTAACCACAGTCCCCTTTCCCCGGCGATGATGAGGAAGAGGTGTTCGACAGCATAGTCAACGATGAAGTCCGCTACCCGAGATTCCTCTCGACAGAAGCGATCTCCATAATGCGAAGGGTGTGTGTCAGACTGCAGTTGGACGTAGATCAGGCGATACTTCGCTCGATCTCTATCTTCAGCCTGTTTCGTGGGAATCGTCAGACGTGCTGATACTTACAATTACTGCGTAATTGGTTGCTTCCCCTCGTGTGATTCATTCTTCCTCTTTCATGTACCTCATCTGCAGCTTCTGAGGAGAAATCCGGAAAGGCGTCTTGGAGCGGGGGAGCGTGACGCCGAGGAAGTGAAAAGGCATCCTTTCTTCAGGGTACGCCAACGAAGTCCGGGGCTCCTTGTTCGCCATTAGCTGGGGAGGCAGCCGGCCGCTCTCACCTGCTCTCTTCCTGTTCTTCCTCCAGACCGTCGACTGGAACGGGCTGCTTGCCAAGAGGGTGAGACCTCCGTTTGTCCCGACCATCCAGAGCCGGGAGGACGTCAGTAACTTCGACGAAGAATTCACCTCAGAGGCTCCCATCCTCACCCCCCCCCGGGAGCCCAGATTCCTGACTGCGGAAGAGCAGGAGCTGTTCTTTGACTTCGACTACATCGCAGACTGGTGTTAGCCCCCAACCCCCCCATCCCACAACACTGTGAACCGGCACAGCTGCCTGTAGCTCCCACCAACCTCTCCTGGCGAAGATCTGCCGTTACTCTCCAGCCTTCTGTTGCACTCTGTGCCATTTTTGGGACCCACAAGTGTTTTTTTGTCTTGTCTTTGTTTTTTTTTATATATATATATATAAACACAATGAAGACTTTATTTCTAA
Organism: Paramormyrops kingsleyae; assembly: GCF_048594095.1. Lineage (NCBI taxonomy): Eukaryota > Metazoa > Chordata > Actinopteri > Osteoglossiformes > Mormyridae > Paramormyrops > Paramormyrops kingsleyae. The sequence continues at coordinate 4,468,621 of NC_132817.1, read as the reverse complement.
GAGGACTGCCTTTGAAGCAGGTGGAGGTGACCTCGCAGGTCATATCGTCTGAGCACTGGGAACATTTTCGATGAATTAGTGCAAAAACGGACTTCTCGATCAATCGCAGAGTGGCGATTATTTCGCTCTGAAATGCCTTCACCCTCCCGTACCCCAGGCTTCTCAGACAGTTTGACTTTTTGCCTTGGATGCAGTCGAACTTATGGACATCCTTGCATACTTTCAGTGAGACCAGAGGTCCCTCCAAAGTAAGAGGCTATGAAATATTGACATTCTTTACATCAGACGCAAGGCCTCCTCAACTGACTCCTCCCGCCAGAACGTTAATTTCATCCTTGCCTTGTTTTTGTATTTATTGCGTCTGTTTTTAATATGCCTTATGTGTTTTCGTCGCTGATTTTAGCTTCCGATCGCTAACGGACAGGTACAGAGAAGCTACCGGAGTTGGTTGCCAAATGGTCATATTTTTCTATCCATTTTAAATCGGAATCGCAGCAAAAAAGAAAAAATCTATTTGCTGGGAGAGCTTAATTTTTAAAAGAAACGGGAATCAAAAGTCCTTTATGACCATCGTCGGAGAAACGAACTGTATAGTTTTATATTGTATTTTAGAAAACCAGCATGTTGGATCTGCTGTAAAGGGGGGAGGTGTGTTTTTACACGCAAATATGTTCGGTATTTCAGCGATGGAACGATGTCAGAAGATGAAAGCCATTCTGGACCTCTGAAACGGAATGTAAAAAAATGTATATTCATAAAAAGTGAAGTGTATATTTTAGCGTTGTGCATGCCAAAGCAGCCCTTTTTTTGGGGGGGGGGGAGGGGGGGTGCTTATTTCCAGCCGGGACAGGGCAAAGCCAGGCCTCCAACGATGCCAGAGCAGCAGAGCTGATCCGGGACCAGTCAGCTCATGTGCCACGGCTTCATTCGGAGAGCGGGAGCGAGAGCGTCGTGATCATCTGGATGATCAGGGGGCCGGATGCTACCTTTGGGTGTTTGTGAGGAAGCCCACGTACTCACTCAGCCTGTGAGGATCCTCGTACCAACATGGACTGGGCTCAGCTCTGACGCTGTACAGTAAATGTTTTTAAAGATGAATCACTACAGGGTGGGAAGGGGGGGGGGTGTATTTACACAGTTATGTTGAAAGCACTAATTTTACCTGTAGTTTTGAAAGTTTTAGCTTACTTGTGAAAATAGGTTGTAAATACCTTTTTCTATATACTGTATGCTAAACCGGCTGCTTGAGCACATGAGGAGCGATGGTTGTGAAAGGTTTGCCACCGCCTGGCCTGCAGGGCGGCGGCGATGAGCGCGGGGTGCTAAATACTTTACAGTTATTATGCATATTGTGAATGCACAAATTAAACATCTGTAGCAGAGATGGCAGTTTCTTCCTCTTTATGCATGTTGGGGGGGGGGGGGGTTGTAAATTAGCTTCAGAATCAAATGGAAACTTACAACACTAGTGTAAGTATATTAAACCCGGAGTTGCCGGGTGTGTGTGTGTAGGTTGGCACCTTGTTTGGACTTGATCATGTCACACAGGCAATAGCTGAGCTCCGCGTGACAGGATTTTATTAAAAAAAACCAAAGCACAGCCCTCAGGTGAAAATGTTCCAGTTTCTGGAAAAAGGAAATTTTACCCGTTAGACTTGTCCAACCAACTTCCCAGAGGGCGTGGCCAAGGTGTGTACTTAAGTTTGACTAATTTATACAGCAGCAGCTGAGGAGTGGGAGGGACACAGATGGGGACCCCCCCCTGCACTGGAATACCTGATGGGGGGGGCACTACAGAATGGAACGGTGATATATTTTGCATTGCCGTGGGGACCGGCAGTCTTGTTTCACCAGTACCATCTTGCTCTCCGTGAGACGCCTATACAGGAGCAGGCTTGGGGGGTCAGTGTGGGAACTAGGGGCCGCCTTCGGGCCCTTGAACGGCAACCACAGGCCCCGAGTCCTAACCCAGTGAACCACACCCCACCCCCAACACGAAGAAGCCCCCAACATTCCCTGCATATTTCATAACAATGGGGGACTTTGCGGAATTTACCGGCTAGTGGAAAGGTCAGTAGGAATGTCGCACAAGCCCCCAGAAGAGAGAGTTATGCTGTCCCCCCCCCCCCCCCCCGACACAGATGACTCACCAAGCAGGGAAATTGTGTTTATTTATTTTAATTTACTAAGTATATTGCATACAACTAACAAAATATAACTTGCTCATTTCCTACAAAAAGAAAGTGTAAATACAGTATGAAACCAGCCTAACTGCAATCACCAGTTATAGTTGCGAATCGGACATATATACAGTATGTACACCAACGAGATTTAGGAGACGAGTTTGTTAAAGCTTCGGAATGCGTTCTGTACACTTGTATACCCGGAAACTTCTTTACAAAGATTCAAATTTCACCAGCAAAACAAAGTTAAGTTTCTTAGAAATTGAATTTCATAAAAAACTCCTAAAAATACAAAAAAAAAAAAAAGGGAAAACATATCACAGCGCGGGCAACTTGTCAACAGGGGTGTCGAACTTGAAGTCGGGGGGGAAGAGGTCGGCGGCTCGGGGGTATATGAGCCTGTAGGACTGTCGGATGGTGACATCTGCCACTCCAGCGATGTCTCCGATTTCTGAGGAGGGAGAGAAACATTTTATTTTTGTCATTAACAAAAAAAAAAAAAAATCACCAATGACTTGATCCATCTGCAAAAGATCTGGGGGAGTTCAAGAATAACGTCAATGGGTCTCGAACCAATCGCCACCCCGAAGTACTCAACCTACAAATCAGTCCCATTTGTACCAAATGTAACCAGAGGCACTGCTGGTGTCATGTGGGTGGGGTTATGGTTGGTGTTTGGGTGGGGGGGGGGGGGGGCTTGCCTTTCTGGGTCTTCTTTTCAGCAGATGCCTGGGAGGCCATGTAGATGGCAGCAGCCGCCACGGAGATGGGGCTGCGGCCGGGGACCAGGTCCAGCTCCACGGCCTTGCGGGCGATGTAAGTGGCCGCCATCTGCACCTGCTTGGGCAGCCCCAGGTTGGAGCAGAAGCGCGACATGAAGTCGCCGGTCGTGATGAGGTCCACGCTCGTCTCCAGCGCCTTCAGGATGAGCTTGAAGCACCGGCCGATCTCCTTCTTGGAAATCCGAGACACGGCGCAGATCTCTGTGGGAGGACGAGCCGTCAGAAAAGGGACAGGGAGGAACGTCTTCAGCGGTCAGGAGACGCTGGAACGTACCTTTGAAGGTCCGCGGGACCCCCTCCTGTCGGCAGGCGATGTAGAGGCAGGCCGAGGCGATGGCGTCGTTGCTCCTGCCTTTCAGGCTTTTCTGCTCGTAAACTTGCTTAAACAGGTTATTTGTTCGGTCCTGGGGGGAGTTACAGAGAAGGAGCATTTCCGTCAGAAACGCCGTGTCAAAAGGAGGTTCCGGTCTGGCGGGCCACAGGCGGACACTCACGATGATGTTGCGGGGGAGGTTGATCCTGTCGGCCATGGTGCTGATCTCCTTGAAGGCGTTCAACATGGCCCGATCCGAGCTGCTCATGGTCCGGCGGTTCTGGTACTTGGAATTGCCGAACTCATCGAAGCTGGCCGCGCCCGTTCCCTGCACGGCGATAAACATCGATCGCAACTCAATCCGACGTGAATCGTGACATTAGCTGGTGATTACAGAAGGCAGGTCCAGAAACCGCTAATGTGCTCGGGGGTTACGCGCTGGTGTTTTGGACCCTGGTTCCGGTACCTTGCTGATCATGGTGGTGAGGTCCCCGCCATTGAGCAGCGGGTTCTGAGCATCGCCCACTCGGGACGGGTCTTTTGTGGCCTTCTCGTTGCTGAAGGTCCTCCACTCTGACCCGACGTCGATGACGCGGTCCCCTGCAGGGAATCGGGACCATCACAATTGCATCTCATTTATGCGAAAGCAGGGTCAAACAGTCCCAGGAGCAACTGAGGGTTAGGGGCCTTACTCAAGCTGAAACGGGGGGGCTTTTGCTCACACAGACTAGCAGAAGTACTGCCAGACAGCAGACTCCGGGAAATAAATCGGCAGCCGGACTTAGACTTCACACTTTGCTGCTTTCGAGGGTCCCGCCTGGGACGGCAGGTCCAGGCACTGGATCTGAGATGGTAATTACTGAGCCCTGAAAGGAATGTGAGTGATCGCATCACGCCGTGCCAAAGGGGGGCCTGTTGGGGGCGCGGGTGATGCAATTCCTCACGTTGTCAAGACCGAGCTTCCAAATTTAAACTATGAGTCATTTCCTTGGAAGGAGGGGAGGGGAGAGCTGTAATAAAATACACCCTGAGCAGAATCCTGACCCCTACCGGTCATACCAGAATTGCACTTATGATCTCTACTGACCCTGCAGGCACAACACAAGGGGTAATCTGCTAGAAGGCCTCTCTCAGTTCAGTGTACAGGTAACTTATAGGTACCACAGCAGACAGCTTAAGGATTATGGGTAATGTATGTAAATTAAGTGGCTGTATCGAAAAAAATTGAGTTAAGCATCTAATTTACAAATAATAAAATTAGTCCACTTCCATAACAGAAAAACTTCTTTGATTTACTTGAAAGCCAGCTCTACAACTTTCACAACAGGATTCGCTGTATACACATTTTGTATATTTGCAAACACGTTGAAAACAATATTAAAACTTTCCATTTTTAGGCCAACAAGTCGTTTAATGTCAATGTAGCACTTGCGAGATCAGGAGTTAATTCCCCAGCATGATGTGCCACCATGTGGCCATCGAGGGAATGACAGACTAGACAATTCGACCCAAAAAATTTCAGCCTGTTCATCAAATTTCTGCACACGGAAAGGAAATTGTATTGAGCACATGGCACAGATTTAAGTGGTGGCCTAATGGGATGCGCACTTGTAATCGAAAGATTCCCAGTTCGAATTCCCGACCAGCAAGGCACCACTGAGATACCCTGAGCAAGGTAGCGCCCCCAAGCACTGCTCCCTGGGTGCCCAATAAGTTGCCACCTGCTATATGTCGCAATGTGACATGTGGTTTAAATGCATAGAACACATTTTGTCGTTGGCCACTGCTTGCTGTGGTGTGTCAACGACAACTAATCACTTTCCCTTTCCTTTAAACCAGGGGTGGCCAATCTTACCCACAAAGGGCCAGTGTGTATGCAGGTTTTTGGGATAACCTGTAGGTCAGCTGTTCAAACCCAGGTGTGAGGACTCTTCAGCCAATCAGTCCTCTAATTAGTAATCCAATTCGGGAGTTTCAGCGAAAACCCGCATACACAGCGGCCCTTTGCAGATAAGATTGGCTACCCCTGCTTTAAACAATCATCATCCACTTAAATTTCACACAGTCACACGGCCAACCCACCTTATACCACACACACCACCTCCTAAACCAGATTTATTCCAGTGGCATGATCTATACACCGGATTAAAAGCAGCCCCCCCTCCCTCGGCAGTGTGTGAACGGAAGGCCAACCTGTTCCCACGTAAGAATTATAATGGTTGTCTTGGGGACATAAAACCCCCCAGCCTGAGAAGATCCAACTCTGACCGTCCCTCCCCCCCACCCCACCGTATCGGTCTGTGATTGGTCAATGACATCACTAACTGGAATGTACTGCACAGACCAACTCACCAGCAGTTGTGCCAACAGCACGCTAAACAGAAGCCCCCCCCCCACCTGTTTCTGACGCATACGTTGTTAGCACTGAAGGGGGTTGGGCAGCCAGCTGACCATTGACCTCTGTAGGGTTCTTTCTACTGCAGAAGTTTGTGTTTCCTCTCCTACATTGTTTTGCCCATTTCCCTCATTTAAGCCCTTTAGGTGAGCTACACAGAGAAACACCCTATATAATAATAAAGCTGAAGGGATAAGGGTCACTAAGCGTTTAGCTCTTCTGCAAGAATCCACTGGGACACCCAGGCAGGTGTCAGGTAATGCAAAGCAGGAACTTACAGATCACTGCCATATCGTGCGCAGATCAGCAGCTCACACGAGCCAGGACACTCCCCACGGAAAGACCTCTGCAGACCTGGCTTGTTCTTTACTGTTGCCCCCTGCTGGCAGGATGACTACCTATCATGCACCAGATGTGCAGAAGCCCTCCCCCCCCTCTGCAGCGACCAATAGGATCATACTTTTCCTTTCCTTAACACCCATTGATGTAGCGCACAGAAAAGGATGCTGCTGGCAACATGAATACTGCTGACAATATTTAGCTGATGTCCAGAAAAAAAAAAAAAAAAAAGAAACTCCACAGTCGACCTTCTCAGAACAGTAATTCAGGTCCAAACATGCCTGGTGCTGAAACTCAGTGCTACCCTGATGACGGATCCCTAACGATAAAGAACATTAGCTATCCACATTCAGACACAATCAAAATTTAGCTGACAGAAATCAGAGATGCTTTGAACCCACAACATATCTACATCTAACATCACGTGACTTACATCTCCATCACAGTTCAAAACTCACCACTCAGACAGAGAACACTAACCCCATCTAGCTAGCTCAGGGGTGGGCAATCTTATCCGCAAAGGGTCGGTGTGCATGCGGGTTTTCGCTGCAACTCCCTAATTAAATTACTAATTAGAGGGCTGATTGCCTGAAGAATCCTCACACCTGGGTTTGAACAGCTGACCTAAAGGTTATCCCAAAAACCTGCATACACACCTGCCCTTTGCGGATACGATTGCCCACCCCTGCTCTAGCTGAAGGCAGTGTTACTATGAATACCTATCATTTAATGTTCATGAGATCATTTTACAATGTTTAATGTAACAAGGCAAACTAAAATAACTAATCACCCTGACAGAGCATGACAACAGCCCCAGGATCACGGGACTCCGTGGGAACACAGATCGCTTCCCCGGAACCCAGGTTCTCTTTTAACACCAGGGAAAGATACAGGAAACAGGTGGAGGCGGAAGAGAAATAAAAAAAATAATAATAAAAAACATGCCCCTCTATCGCCACCAGCAGGCAGAGACTGGTACCTGACTCAAGAACACATTTGACTTATGAAAACAACTTTGCTACTTTAACTAAAACAGACGTGCAATATTTCCATCATTAAGGAATTAACATGTTCATTCTGGGCTTGATTAAAATCTTAAACGACACCTAATTATTTCAGCAACTAGCAATGTTGGCCTAACCCCACAAAAAAAATACAGTAATTATTTGCAAAACGGGATGAAAAGTTTTAATTACAATAAGGACTCCCCATTGGACGATTTCTTTGAAAATGGTGGACTACCATCGGAATAAAAGAAAACTAAAAATCTAGAGTCAGCGACTCGTTTGAAGTGCAGCCTCCGCTGCTGCTGAATAGGGCTCCGCGATTCCACCATTGACCCACAATACAAATAATGGATCCTCCTTTAATAAAAGGCAGCAAGGAACTGCGATCCTGCACTAACAGGAACCCCCAGCCTCGTCTTTGTTCTTGCGTTGATGGCAGCAGTCACAAATCAGGCCCTTTTTGTCATGTCGTCTTTCATTGAATATTAAACTTAACCACAGAAAGACAGAAAGGACCCCCCCGCCCCCGCCAAATCACACACGTTTACAAACCCCCTGACTACAAAGACACCTCCCCCCCCCCAGCCAAATCCAACAGCGGGCTAACGATGTTCTGCATTAGGCAGACAGCAGATCCCTGACTCGTAGACTGATACATGGACCCCCGTTGACCTGTGACCTGTGGGGGCATTTATCAGCGGCATGTCATGTTCGTACCCAGGAAAGCAGCAGGAAAACATAAGGCGTAACATTTTTAAAAATCAGACAGAGTGACGAGGTGAAATCGGTGTGTTTTAATGGGATGAGTGGAACATGGAGTGCCACAGAGTTCCACAGCAGCAGTGCAGCATCGTTCAAAGCCTTTCCAATTAATTTCTCTCAGCAGGTTAGTCTGACTAACAGACAAGTCGGACAGCCAACAGCCCGTATGTAGGGCTGGCCCTGGGGGAGCGCGTCTGCTACGAAGGCCACATACCCACGACGAGGCCACACTCGGGGCAGATCATGTCCCCCGCTCGGTAGTCCTCCACCAGCAGGGCATCGGGGTGGTTGGGGCACTGCACCTTGGGAAGGGGGTCTCCACTGTGAAAGGAGAAGGGGTTTTAGCATCAGCTGGAGAAAGCAGTCATGACTCATGTGCTAAAGGGCGAGTAAATAGAGGGAGTTTGCCCTGAACTCCCTTAGAGTCACGTTTTCTTTTCGCTGAGGGATTTCTCTCTCTGCTGTGCAACTTTAAATAGTCAAGTCTCTGTTAATAGACTAAGGGCTTTTAAATTTAATGATTGAGGATAATTTTACATTTTTCCAAGTATCGTCATGCTAAAGGTAAATCTAGGCGTGAAATGATTAAACGGCATTTAAACAACGTTACCGACACTACAGGTCTTGTAGGGAATGACAGGCAGACACGCCACACCTTAAACCTGTGAATCACAAAGCACAAAAAGCGCAGCTCACCAGCGGCCTCTTACTATATTTAGCCCGGGCATTTGTCTTTTTCAGCTGCTGGGCGTCATTGGCTTCTGTATTTTTTTTTTTTTGTTTTTGTTTTTTTCACATTATCGCAGACATTTAAAGTGGTTTAGTTTTACCGCAAACAATCAGGTTGACACAGCGGAGTGGCACTGGGTCAGTCTGTGCCGTTTGCAATAAGAGCCTAAAATCCGCCAAGGAAAAGGAAAAAGGAAACCGAAAGGGAACCCGGCCCAGTACCGGCGGCAGATGCGGGAGACCCACGGAAGCCGGGATGGGAAACAGGGGACAGACCAGCAAACAATGGCTCCGCTGTGGGCTGCCCGTGTGCCAGCCGCCCCGGAGCCCGCACCGTCCCAGCCGGCCCCGAAAAGCTATATATGCCCGCCGGTGAATACGCCGCAGTACGTCCGGGATGACAGTGCCGCTTAAAATGTCAAACAAAGCAAGTGGAGGGGGTCCACGGAGCGCCGGCCGACCGGAGCCACACGGCATCGCGCCGGGGAGCCGCGAACGGGCCGCGGCTCGATGACACCTGTGATCGAGCGAGCAGGACACAAAGTGTCCGCCTGTTTATCGCCGAAGCCCGACATCCTGGATGCAGGGACTGTTCCACCTGACAAAGAGCTCGCGGAGAGGCTACATAACAATAAGCACCCGACTACACAGATGGGTGAGTATTGGAGAAATGACGCATTATAAAAGACGGATATTCGCGAAGGGGGGGGGAACCACCTACCGGCTCGTCGACGCCATATTGCCTGCTCGCGAAGTTGCTAGCAGTAGCTGTTAAGAAGCAGCGACGTCTACATGTATATATAGCTTTGTGAGCATCACGTGCTCCATCGTCTACGGGGCATCGAAAGGCACAATCCGTACGGAAAGTCACAAAGGAAATTTCGGCTATTATTACGTACTTTTCAGCATCATTCCTTAAGGCGCCGATTTAATTTTTTTAAAGAAGTTACATCTTATAACAACATCTAGGCCTTCTAGGGTAATTTCAGAGTGACTTCACCGTTCGTCTCTTGAGTAAGGAACTTAACCTGGTAGATCCTGCTCTTTGATCCTCCCTAGTACGTCGATTTTGACAAAAGCATCTGCTAAACAAATATAGGTAAATGTAAAAAACCAGAGAAGAGACCATTAGTATGGAGGTTTTAACAGCGGTGATTAAAAAAAAGTGTAACTAGTATAGTGTAAAAACTAATATAGCATATATTCATTTTGGATGTTATATTTCCTGATTCATTCTTCGGTGTGGGGAAAACGTTATACAAATAACAAAGAAAACACGTCGCTAATTCGCAAGCAACAGAAAAGCAATTTAAATTAATTATTAATTACAGCATCTTACTTACAAACAGTCCTCAAAAAAGCAACCGTAGAGAAACATCTGGGCTGGCCTCTGTAAGGGGCATTTCCTGAAATATTCTTAATAATAACTTAAGAAAAATTATAAAGAGGTTTTTCTGAAGCCAACTAACCGCCTCAGACTCTCTCTCAGACAGAGGGCCTCTAAAGCTGAGGTTGAAAAACTAAACTGGCAAATATGGTGAACGCAATGATAACAACTAAATGTAATGTTTATTTTCACATACCTGCTGCGAATGCTACTTTAAAAATCCCACAGTAAGCCTGCTGAACTTTTCATCGGTAGTGCAGATAATGTAAGGGGGAAAGCCAATAAGAATGGAAGGGTAATATTCAAGGATATGAACTCTGAGGCAGCCTTGTGTAAGAAGGACACTGGTGAAGGCTACACGTCACACCAGGGAGCAGGACTCGCGCTTACATCTTAAAAAGCTGGACTTTAGCTTGTGTTTAAACAAAATATTATTGTGCAACACACAATAAGCACACACTTGAATTCCTTGCCTTATAATTAAAAAAAATAAAATCATTATTTTTATTTTTTGGCATGAATGTCAAAACACCTGGATCACCAAGACATGACTTAGAAATCCAGACATTAGGAGGACACAGCCCGTCCCCTAGGTGGCGCCGGTCTTGTCATGGTGCGCTAGTTCCTTAGAAGTTCCTGCCACTCCTGTCAACGATGTTGGCGTTTCAGGAGAGGGCGCCCCCAGCGGCAGCGCTGATACCTAGCGGCTCCGTAAGCTTGTGGCTCGTTGTCCTTGCCGCTTCTCAGCGATCAGCACCTAGCCTGAGAGGTAATAAACATCAGGCAGTGCTGTTTCACCTCTCGCTGGTCCCCCTGAGAACATTCAGGTATAAAATTATACAAAAATACCGACTCATTCATCGTGTTTCCATTCCTGGATAATGGTGGCAGACCCTGTTAACATTCCATTATTTTTATTAACAGAATAATAAAAATCATCCTTCGCAATGAGGTTTCTGGATATTTAGCTTACAGATCGCGGCCCCGTCATAGCTGCGTTTGACACTCCTTCCCAGTGGGACCGCTAACACCAATACGCTACCCCGACCCGCAGAAAGGTTTCCATGCAGCCGCTGTATGTTCCATGAAAAGTCTCCTTGTTTCACATGGACAGAGGGGGCATTGTCCTTGTGAGTCCGCCCTGGTAATATCTCCCCCTGTCCCTGCAATGCAGATCGCTCCAATAACAAGCCAGTCAGGTTAACAGTCCTCAGGACTTGTCAACGGGGCTCGTCATCTCTATAGGCGACATAAGCGGCGATCTTCGCAAGCTGCCGTCCAAGACAAAGTGTAATTATGCCTCAGACGCCACATGGACTCTGACCAGCTGCTTTTCGACCTGAATCACGGGCGAGCGTCAGTAACAGACCGTCATCCTTCTTCTACTGCAAAATCGCCGCCTCGCTTGGGCATCCTGGACACAAAAGGACCTTGATCCTGATCCCTTATGATTGTTGTGGAAAATCTTGAAGCCACTGGGAATGTCATCACCGTTACATAAGGCCGCTCCAGAAAGCATGCAGTCACCCCCCATGGAACTTACAGACATAAACATGCAATACGGGGGGGGGGGGGGGGTGACTGGGTTGAGTCCCGGCTTTGGTACAATATTCACATATCCATGGGGCCTCTGATCAAGGCCCTTAACGCCAAGCTTTGCTCTCAACTTGTATGCGTTTGTGTGTGTGCGCACGCGTGCGCGTGTTACCTGTGCAAATGACAATTAAAAGTGTCATTTGAAGTTACGGCCATAAAAAGAGATCCAAATAGTAAACATACTGCTGTAACATTAAACCAAAAAGTGACACTTCAGTAATAATTTAGCGCAGTGTGTGGTAATGATTTAAAGCGAGTGTAAGCGCTGTGTCATATGAGGTCAACTTCAGGTCACTGTAGCTGAGATGGAAAAAAATACTGGAGACTGTGGTCTGCTTGATTTAACAGTGTGTGCCAGTGTAGTAACACTTGGGTTAAATTAATCAGTGGCTGATGTGCATGACGGCCCCGCCTCCTGAGGTTCCGTGGGCGTGTCTCAAAGAGGCTCATACACTTTCTCCGGAAATGACAGTTTCTCTGGGTCTGATCAGTGATTAGCAATGGATATCGCTGTAAATCAGTGATCTCAGATTTCATTTAGAATGATGTGTGGTTTTTAATTGATGTGATGTGCTTATCAAACGCTCCTTATTAAATCTCTCTGCAAGCCCCCGATCCACACCACATACTTGCGAAGAGCAGAGTGGAAAGACCTCTTCTCATTTATTACAAAATGATCTGAGCAACCGGCTATCTGCCATTCGAATTGGCCGCAGGATGCCATCGTTCCAGTAGAGAGAGCCAAAAATGTCCCTAAGTAGCCCTGATGCTACAGATAGCCAAAATTCCCTAGTCCAATTAAGCCCCAGTGTCTCTGGAGCTATCATAATTAGGATCTAAGGAATTCCAGCCATCTGGACTATACGACTTTCCTAGAGCACATGCACGGTTAAAAAGTTCTGAAGTGTGAATATGTTAAGCATTTCACACAAAACATTCTTCAGTAAAATGTTTTCATATGGTGTACAATATGCTAATTATGCACAGATTTAACATAAAAGTGAACACATTCCCGATATCTGAATTTTACTTACTAAATGAAGTTGCAAATGTCAATGAATTTCAACGTTTAATTTAAATTCAGCTGCGGCTATATTTAAAGCCAGCAGCAGGGGGCGGTAGATCCACAGCGGTTGACAAAGCGCGGACCCCGGCTGTTTCTCACTTGAACGGATAGTGTCTTGTGCTAGCAGGGTATTATCGTAATAGCGTTACAAATGCTAGTGAGATCCCTGGGGGAGGTGGGGGGGGGGGCAAACCACAAGCACCAGAAGTACAGTTCATTCTCATGCTGGATTCATATTTCATGAAAGGGAAAAATGTACTTAGGCCTTGTGTTTTTGAAAGCAGCGTTTGATTTCTAGTGAGAATGGAATCATAAAAGCAAAGACCTTGAGCATGTAATTAACTAGATCGATCTGTATTCATTTCTAATGAAATTAATTAACACGACTAGAAAGGGTTTTTATTAAAGTTGAACTGTATTAATTAAAACAAATAAAAAACTGAATTTTTAATTTGAGCCGTGATTAATAATGCATCGCACCAGTAATAATATATTCTACATGTACTTCTTTCCGCTCATTGTAGTGTGTTTTTAGGTGTATTAACTATTTTCCCCAACTATTTTTAAAAATGCGAAGTTATTTAATGCATATTTTACTGCATATTTTACTGTAATAAAAATATCATTACAACGAAAATATTAAGGCACAAATCAACAAATACTTGCTGAAAACGGAAATAACCTTGTCTAAAATGAAGACTGCAAGAACTCCGTTGATAGTTGCTAGATTTTCGATTTATGTTCTAGTCATATACTGTTACACGTATCCCCTCCATTGACGTTCCCTTCCTGTGTAATTGGAGCCGAAAATGCTGCACTGGAGCGGGAGGAGGGGGTTATAATGAATCGAACGGAAGTCAACGTTGGGATTTCTGTCACAGCACATTGATGATGTATATTTAATGAGCCTACAGGAGATCCCACGCCGGTATTACTGCTGCAAGCTGAAATTCCTGGGACTGGATTTAAAGCGGGGCACAATCTTTTTCAGCGCCTTAGGTGCAAATCAGACGGTGAGCGTGAATTAATAATTCACAGCCATGCACTTAATTACAAACGATCCACCAAATAAGCAATCTTCACGAGTCACGTGCATGGTTCGGCCATCATCGTGAGCCAGGGTCCAATTTGCTGTAAGTCTTCATGATAATAAGTATGCAAGTGGAGTCAAGTAGGGGTTTAGGAGCTCAAACTGTGACAGGGAGGAGGTCAGGTCACCCAGCTGGGGAGGTCAGTGAGAGGTGTACCCAGGGCGGCTGCTCCGCCGTGACTAAAGCCATCGGCAGCGCTTCCCATTACAGGAAGAACTTTCCAAAAAACAGAAAATATGGTAATCTCCAAGTAAATGCTCTTAAAAACGTAGTATTTGATTTTTTTGGTCGTATTTCCTTGATTTAATACTGAAAAACTTTTATTTTCTTTAGCCTGTTTGTTATAAAAACAGCCAAAAGCCGACTGAAATAAAATACCTTGAAGAAGCAATTTGGTGTTTTGGCATCAGCGTTTTTCCCACCTAATTCCTGTTGATAATCATTGTATTTCCCCAGTTCCAACTGTAACCAAGTTAGACTCTTTTTGTTTTTTTAGATTTATCACGCCCCTAATTTATTTATTACCCCAACCTCCCATTAAAAATGAATCCTGGTTGATGGGTTTTCTCACAGCATCTTAGCAGCCTGTGCCTTTTGGGTGTAATTAGTGAAATTAAAGTGAATTTCTAATTTCACTCGCTCCCCGTCGCACCCAGTTCCAGTGGGCTTCCGCGCCGGGTCTGAGCGCTCGGAAAATCGCGGTCCGCCGGGACCGGCTGATTACAAACTACAATGAAATGCCGGAGGGACACTTTCTTTCAATCTTTTCATTTTTGGAATAATTAAGTGCATTTCCATATACCCTTTGGAAAAGTTTGACTAATACGCCCTTATATTCGATAAATATTGAACATGCCCCGTCTAAAACGAGCCTGTTTTTTGTGTCTATTTGTTAATGTGTTATTTAGCTGTTCACTCCCATCTTCGGGTCCTTAAGGGCCAATATCTCTCCGTTTCCCAGCTGCTCAGTAGGACGTTGCCTCAGGAAGTTCATCCCTGGAGGTAGATACTTCCTGTTGGTCTACAGTCTGGTTTGGACTGTCTCCCAACCAAAATACAGTGATCTAAAGGTATAAAAAGGTATCAGAGATGGGCCAAAGGACTCTTGCTTTCAGATGTTAGTCAATCCTGCCATTAAAAACTTAAAAGCATCATTTAATTACATTAAATAAGCACACTTGGAATGACATCATGCACATCCGAGGAATTAATTAGTCACAATCTTGTCATCTTGCGTGTTTGAAGCCATGAGCACATCTTAGTTCTTCAGTTACCGTACTTTGTCTGGACTTTGAATCACGTGGCATTAAATCTGGGGTGGGGATCCGCGCTGAATCACGGAGAAACAGTAGAAGGTCTATCACAATACAGGCCGACAGTCTGGGCCATGGCGGTGATTTAACCGCGAGGTAACTTAACCGTTCACGATTGCCTCGGAAATCACAGACACGGATCACCTTCAGTGTTTTTGATCTAGCTCCTCCGCTGCCAGAAGACGGCCGAGGTCCATCGTCCAGCTCACGCCCTCCTCACGCTCCTGCCCTCGGCGCAGTGCTGCCAGTGCATCACTGCAATAATCACCCATTACGGGGACACATTTTGCCCCCAGGCCATCAGGTTGCTAAACACCCGGTGACCTGTATCACTCCCTCCGTCACGCACCCACTGTACTGCACACTTAATATACCACCTGAACTTTATGAACGGTACTGCTGTCACTTTCCACATGCTCATCACCATATAGCACTGTCTGTTTATTACTCACACAGGGGTGCTGCTAGAGATTTTGGGCCCTCAACCCAGACCAATTAAGATTGAAAATTTCTGGGGCCCCTGTCAGTCAGGGGCCCTTGGAATCACCCTAGCGCCCCCCCCCCCCCCCCCCTTTACGGCACCCCCGTGTTTACATATTCTCATACTGTACTGTCTTGTGCTGTATCGCACTGCTGTTTGCCCTCTCATTCTTCCACGCTCTTGTCTTCCCTACCATTGCAGAATACGAATTACACTGTGCTCCTCCCGACAAGTGACAATAAAACTCGAAACTGAGGACAGATATAATTCTCTAGAGATGGAATAAGTTCATCCAGTAGAGTTCCAGAGTGAGGTTAGGGTTGTTCTTTTTTTTTTTAACTACACATCTGATTGGTTGCTCACATTTCGTCCAAATAACATGCGTGACACAGAGAGGGAGAGGTGAAAAATACTCAGAAGAGAGGAAAAACAGGTTTGACAATGAGGTATAAATATAAAATAAGGCAGAACTTGTCACCCCTGCCTTGCCTGTGAGAGGACCTTGGAGAAAGCAGGCTGGCATTGAATGCACTCTTTGGTGATTCACCTCAGAGAGCAGTCAGAGTGCAGGCAAAAACAAAACGTCTTTTCTCCAAAACTGCAATTAGCACACACTCTGATTGCTGATCTCCACGTACTCCACACCCACGCATCTGTGTCCTGGAGCGTTTTATAAACACAGCCTCACGTTTACCTTCTCCGATTCCAGAGTGACGCAACTCCGACAGAAGCCCTGGCAAACGGCGTTCGGATCGGCGATGGTGTCTTTCATTCCCTCGTACATCTGCGCAGGCCAGGTGAAAATGATACAACTGGCAGCCATCTTCCTGTGAAGTCATTCGAGGCTACGGCAGCATGGAGTTAAATGAAAATTTCTAACCTGTGATTTACCTGTGCTGATAAATGTACTTTGTTTTTATGCACAGTATTGCAATCACTCATATCATTAATCTTCTGGCAAAATCTGGACTGTATCTCCACTGCAACACTGGGAACAAGACTAATAAGCTTTGGCCAGAACTAAGTCCCAAAGTAAAACAAAAAAAAGACAATTTTGCTACCGTCAGCACGTTTGCTCAGACCTGCATTTAATCTGCTGGCGTCCCTCCTGAACTCTGTACTGTGTCGTTTAAGTGGCACGTTGATAACAGCCCAACATTTCATTAACTTCACAATGAGCAGTATGTGGTCTCTCTGGAATCTTTAATACCCACGAAATCGCTACGAAAACAGTCGCCTTGGCTGTACACAGCTGTGTCATTCTGGAACGGTTCATTGCTGTGCATGTTTCTAAAATCGCTTTGCGTTATTCTTCATCAGATCTCACATTTTCTGTTCTGGAATAAATGTTTCCTTCAAAACCATGTTCATATTATGAAGAAACAACATTAGTTACAGAAACCCCTTTACTATGTAGCACCAGAAGAAACAGATTTCCAAAATCTGAGCTGCAGGACGTCTCTCCCAGCAGAGGGGTGAAGTCCATATTGCGTCTACCTACCTCTGTTTCATGTGAGTAAATATCTGTGTGATGCTCTGTCCCTAATCACAGTGGATAATGACTGTGTTTTTGGGAACTTCCATTGAGCCTCTCATTTTTTCAGCCTCCGCCCAAAGTGACCATACTGATAAGGAGGAGTCCGCCTGTCCTGCTTTCCTCTACTGAGGAAGTAACATTACTATTATTTTGATTAACTGGTTAATTGTTGCTGTTAGTAATCTGTCCATCCTGTGTGGCTCAGCCGGTCAGGCCTCTGTGTGTGTAACCAGAGGGATGTGGGCCCACCCTTGGCAGAACCGTCATCTCCATTGGGCCCTTGACCACCCAAAATGCTGCAGGGGGTGCTGGGTAAATGTCTGATCCTGTGCTTCGACCCCAAGTTTCAATCTCAATTGTATATGTTTGTACGTCTCAAAGGAGTGTAAGACATGATACGGGAAAAGAAGCATTACAATGTGCCTGTACAAATAATGCATCAATTCATTCTCATCCTGGACAGCGGCCAAAGCTGTTAATAGTATTTCCACTAAAACATCTATCGATTAGCCACAAAACATCATTTACACATAGACCTATCGCTGGCGATCCGTACCTTTTTTTTCCTTATACGTATCGTTACGTATTTTTATGCTTTAGTCCCGGAAATCGAACGGTGATACTGTAATGTCTCTCAGTGGACTTTATTCATTCAGCATGCAAAGCCACCCTCATTCTTAATGCGTTTGTATTCTACATATTTACAAACTTTACCAACTCCTGCAAACTTTAGAAATAACGTCATTTATACCTTATATATATATATATAAGGTATAAATGACGTTATATATTTTATATATACACAAATGGAAGTTTCTGCGCAGCATTAGCTGTGAGGTGTCTTGAGAAAAATACATTGTAAATGATATGCATGTATGTATGTATGTATGTGTGTGTGTGTGTATGTGTGTGCTCAGCAGTCCGCCGCATTTCGCCTTGCATTCCCGCAGAGATCCATACACACCTCAGTCCGTATTTATAGCGCTTTACGGTCTAAATTATAGGCATCTGCTGCCCGTTACACTGAAACGGAAAGGGCGGGAGGTGGCGGCGGATATTCACATGGACGTGTCGTCTCGAATAACAACTTATTTGAGCAAAAGGAGAGGCGCCCCCCGTTGTGTTCGGGGCGGCGTTGGGGAGTTTTTGCAGACTGGAGCCCCCGCCCCGCCGCCGGGATAACGGGGAAGCGCAGCGGCCGCACTGCAACGCGAGGAAGGACATGCGGTCACGGCCGCTCGCAGCACCAGCACAGCCCGGCCAAGGACGCTACGCGCAGGGGGACGGTGAGGGCTGCTTTCTGCCTCTTTAAAACCCGCTTCGTGGAAATGTGTGTAGAAGGGAGCTGCGTTATTTAATTTAACTGGACATTTAAGGCGAATAATCGGGAATAAAGTCCCACGCAACAGATGACCATGCGTCTTCATAATAGTGCAATCAGGCAAAGGTGGAAATGGTAGTTTTAAACAAAATGCTGTATTTAATTTTCTTTTTAAGAACTACTCACAATGTAAAGTACGTGTCTTTGTGGCCTCTGAACCGCTCTCCTTTCGCGATGGTTTAAATGCCCAGATTAGCTAAATAAACATTTAGTAGCGATCTGATCAGCTGCCTTGGATGAAACGGTGCGCCGGAGTGATGCAAACTGTCTCCAGGCTGGTTTTGTTTCCAGTTTTACCACGTTTAATATCTTATGGTTTCTGGTTGTTGAATTGTTTCACGGTATTGTCCAGCATGACTCGACTTAAATGAGATGAGCTTATTCTGAGCCGTGGGAAGGTTGAGATCTCCATTGATGGATAACAATAGCGGAGTGGGAGCAGACGAGACTGAAGGATTACTGCCTAGTAAAAGTCAAGCCTGAGCCCCCGAAAAGTTTGTGAGTCGAGGAGCAGACAAGCAGCAAATGTGTGAGCTAAATTAACACATGCTCTGTGCATGCAGGCTCCCTTCATCGGTCTGAAAAAGTGCAAATAACGCTCACAGAGAGCTGACTTTGTTCCTTAGGAATGAGTAAGCTATGAATTGACCCTTATTTTGGTTATGCCCTGCAGGAAAGAGCAGATGTAAGACATGGGTGGTTAGTGAAGAGCTATTAAGAGCAAATAAGGATCGAGAGGGTTGATTTTGTGTCATACTAAGGCATGAAACTGCAGTCCAGCCTGGTACAGTTGTACTTACTATATATTTAAGGAAGTAAGAACACTTTTATTATTTAAAAAAAACTGTTGGAACAAATTTTGCCCACTGACAAGAACTCAGATCTTATTTGAAGAACAAACAAGCTATCTCAGTAAGTTTAATATTAGCATTTGTGATAATGATCACAATTCCTGATTAAGTTTTTGTTTTGATCCACTATTTAAAGGCAAAGCCCTCCCCCCACCCTACAGAACTCTAGTGAGCATTGAGCAGAACGGTGGCTTTCCTGAGCTCTTGCAAATTGTACATTTCACACGACTTTTACACGAGTCACTCCACTGATAACTATTGTTCCACAGCTGGGTGGTCACGGTTCTCGGGAATGTTCACTGCTGTCCACCAGTGCTTTTTATGTGAGATCTTTATGGGAAGAGGGTCCAGATGGTGACATACCATCTGCTGGAGATGATGTGCTTTTAAGACACGCAGTGTGCAGGATGAGAAAAATATCACCAGAATTATAAAGCATCTCCGAAAGCTCCTGTGAATTAAGTCCATGGGAAAATACCTCATCTGTGATAACTGGGATTTAGTGAATTATAAACAGTCAAACAGGCGTGTTTATCTTGAAAGGGTGTGGTTATCCAGAGCATGCACACGAACGGATGTGCTGAGATAAAATTAGCTCTCTCTTGTCTTTCGTGTTACAGTCTGAAGAAGTTTGATCTCGTATTCTGTTTTGTGTGTTTGTCAATCACTTTTAATGGCCGTCAATTTTATCTTCAGACCCAGAACAATAGGCTGCCGCCAGCTTTTGCTGCCGTGAGGTAACATCCGTGAGACGGTGAGTACCCTTTTGCAGTGTTACAGTGAGTACCCTTTTGCAGTGTTACAGTGAAAATGTTACTCCAGGATAAATAGGGGTCCAAGTATGTAGAAACAGACCAGAAAGCAAATGCAGGGTGTGACTACATAAAAATAAATACATTTTAATGAAGTTATAAATAATAAGTGAAATACAGATTGCCTGATCCATATTTCAGTGTGTCTAATTATCTAGAATGCAGTTCTGTACAACAGAAATGTTTATGTTTAAAGCTATTTATTTGGGCAGTATGTGCATGTTTGCACAGAAGAAAAACACAATTTAACATTAGAATATATGCCAATGAACAATAACACAGTAAAAAAAAGTAACAAGAATTTCTTCCGCCAGTTAGTGATACCTGGCTGGGGGGCTAGATGAACACCGCTTCAGTTTCCAAACCTCTGCTGACAGTGACAGACACAGTATCATGGTTTTGCGCCCCCTGAAGCAGAATTTCTGCATAATTAGCAGCCTGAGACTTTTGCCCAATTTGCATTAGACGTTTTTGTTTTGTTTGTGTTGTTGTGTTTTTCCTAAGAATGGGCAGAGTCTCCTTATGCAGCTTCAGTTTGTTTGACCAAAAAGGTAAACAGAGTAATCAGGCAGGCGGAGGACTGTCCGCATGACCGAACTGTCGAACGGAAAGTAGATGGAGGTCTCTGATCGGACGAATGACGTCACAGTTCAGCCTCAAAAATAAGGCAGAACGGCTGCTCAGATTGCTTTGGGATGCAGAAAACGTGGCGTTTCTGGGTGCTGAGTCACCAGCATGGCGGATATGAATAGTGATACTTTATTAAACACCGTGGGGAAATTCTCTTTTTGCTTACCTCACGCGGCTCCCCATGGGACACGCAGACACATATGCAGGTGAGGGGGGGGTCGCAGTGAGGGGTCATCCAATGTGCAGCACCCCTGGAGCTGGGGGTTACGGGTGTTGCTCCAGGACCCATGGACGTACGACGGTTCTGGTGAGGCCGGGGCTCGAACCGGCAACCCGCCCATCACAGGCACAGAGACTTAGCCTGCTGAGCTGCACACTGCCCCCAATGGGGATCTGACCTTCCCCTTTAAATCCCACACATCAAACCGTGCCACACTTCAGCGGACTCTGTTAGTGGATGGAAATGGCAGACTTATTGAATTAACTCTTATTGCTTTCTTGTTTTTTCCAGTAACTGTGACTCTCACCGCAGTCTGTTAGAATAGAGAGGGGTCATTTCTAAGAAATATGCAGTTCAAACAAGGCTAAATTTAGATGGGTGCCTAAGCTGCCTGTGATATAAAATGGCGATTTTTTTTTTTTTTTTACCTTTTTTAAAAACAATAGTGTGACCTTAATCTGGGCGGGGGTGGAAGTCGAACTGGCCACGCCTCCTGACGAGGCCCAGGCATGCCGGAGCCCCTTTGTCAGAGCTGTCCTCATTCTCCCGACAGGAGCCATGATTCCCGTTACGGAATTCCGCCAGTTTATGGAACAGCAGCCGGCGTTCCGGGTGCTCAAGCCTTGGTGGGATGTCTTCACAGACTACCTCTCCGTGGTCATGCTCATGGTCGGCGTGTTTGCGTGTACCATGCAGGTAAGGGCACCCCCACCCCCCACTGGGCTCCCCAACCCCCACCCTGTTTTACCCAGTATCTATCGCTTCCTGACACCATCTGTTGCTACATTGTGTGCCGCCCTGCTGGTCTAATGTAAATATCCCCACATAAAGGGTTTGTGGTTTTTTTAGGATTTGAACGGAATGTTTTATAGCGTCACAACATTTCAGTTCATGTTGGTATTTTTGTTTTCATATAGATGTGATTATGTACAGTATTATATATTTCCAGTATAGCTTCTGCTTTTTCTCTATTTCTGTAGCTGTGCATCTCTTAAAAAACCCTCCATTTTGCCTCATAAATAATTAGTGCCCCCTTGTCCTGCTTCCCCTGTAAGTGTTTCCACCGTCATTGTGCACCGTTTGTTTACCACATTGTACACAAAAGGAAACATCTGCTTGGGAGCTCCGGCCTAATCTCACGCCTCCCGATCCGTCGCCGCCGCTGCCTCATGTGTCTCAATGAAAAAAATACCGTAGAGATTGACTTGTGAAAACAGAGACGCCTCTTTATGCTGTGGGCTCACGGATGGCATGGTGCTGACATACGAGTTTGGCCTGTGTGCCAGAGGTTGGTAACAAGAGAAGAGGGGGGTGCATTTCGTCCTTGGCACCATGGACCTCCCCCTCCCCCCCACCCCACCCCCCGTTTTACGAGCTGGTGCCTGGAGTCCTAGCAGCACATTGGAGCAATTAAAGTCCCTCCTAGTTACTTGCTGTATATATTTAGAAAGTCAGCTGCAGCAGAAACTTGCAGGTTGTGTGTGAGACTCTCTGTGTTTGTTCACATGGCGTCTCCCGTTCTTCACCGACCAGGCAGAGCACAGAGAAATTTTGTTACATCTTAGGAAATCTGAGCGCGATTGTGATTTTTAGATAAAACTTTATTGAACCCAGGGGGAAGATTCTTGTGCAAACAGCAGCAAGGTACCTAAAGTTTCATGCAATAAAAGCATACAGTGGAAAACAATATGCAGTGCCCAGACAGTACACATGGTGCAGACAAATAAACAGAGCAAAATAATATTAAAATATACACAGTCCAAACGAACAGGATATCCTGAAAAAATGTTACCTCCCCCCAACATGAAACAGAAAATATTCACCCGAACCTCAGGCCAGCAGCATCCAAGGCAGCAGGAAGATGGTTACGCATCTAATGCACCTAGTGTCCATCTTCAAACCTCCTGAAAGCATCTCGCTAGGTTCTCAAGCTAAGCAGAGGCAACGGATGTCTGCTGATCAGTGACTCCTAGCTTCGCCTGGCCTGTGATTGTCCAGGGAAGCAGAAACGGCTGTTTTTGTGGCCCGCTTGCGAGGCTGGGCGGTAATTAGCCCGCCGTATTTTTATTATGTGCTTTCTCTGGAAGAGACGCTGGCTGTTCTGCGTTACGAGGGACCCAAGGCTTTATTAACGGATATGGCGCTTAATGAGCCAAACTACAATCTGGATTGAATTATATTCCAACACTCGTCTGAAGTCTGAAAAGAGAATGTTTCTGATTATGAGGACTGACATTTCTGTAGCTACTGTGAGTGCAGATCAGAAGAGGGATTGACTGCCCTCTCTGCTGTTCTCTATCTTCCTGATAATTGCTCCTTTCCTGCATGACTCACATGTTGAGCTGTGGAGTTTGGCGCAATCTATGCTGCCTTGTAACCCCCCCCCCCCCCTCCCGACAGAGCGCCGTGTAAACACCATCTACTAGAGGCTCTCTACTTTCAAGCACCGGTGATAAAAAAGTCATTTGTAATAATCAAAGTCCTTTGCAGGAGATACTTTGTGAGCTACTGGGCGCTCATAAGAGCTGAAGGTGAGGGAAGATTCATGGCAGCCTCACAGTCTAATAACAAACAACCAAGTGAGAAGAGATGCAAATCTATTACGGTTAATTATCATGTAACGTGCTGACAATACCTGCCTTGGCCCCATTGATTGATTAAATACCCCTACTGATGGAATCATTCCGGGAGGGGTTTGAGGACAATGGGGCAGAAGATGCCTCATCGGGGGTGAGAATGGAATGGGCCATAAGCTTATCGATTGTTCTCATTCTGAGTGGAGATTCCCCGTCTCTGCTGGTCTGGGCCGCCTCCCTCCTGCAGGAGCTGAGAGTGAAATTTCATCCGAACGTGCTGGCTGGCGCTGCGGGATCCCGGCACTCTGGTTTAGATGGTGCATGTGTCAAAAAACCGCCGTCCATATGGCTTATGATTAGGGCTGCAACTATCGATTATTTTAGTAATCGAGTATTCTACCGATTATTCCATCGATTAATCGCGTAATCGGATAAGAAATACTTTTGTCTTATTAAAGAGCAATAGTAACTATTCAAAAAAGAAAAAATAGACAGGTCTCTTAAAGTGAACAACTCATGGGTTTCCTTTTTAGGAACATTTTTAATGATGATTTTAACTCCATACAACAACTGACAAAAGTACTAAACCCTTTTAGTTCATTTATGTACATATTTGTTTTGTTTTTTTCTTTTTAAAGAAAACACTTTCTTAAATGCAAAAATAAAATAATGTCAAATAACATTACTGAAAAAAGCTATACATATATCTTAAACTAAGGCATAAATTAAGATGGCCTTTACTTTTTCTGTATTCTTGTACATTTATAGGAGGCATAAAAAAAATTCTGACAGGATTGTATCTCCTGGATGAGGTAGGAATGGTGTGTGCATGTTCATGTGTGTGTAAGTGAATGTGAGTGAGAGTGTGTGTGTTTAAGTGTATTAGAGAATGAGTGTGTGTGGTGGTTGTCAATGACGTAATCAAGTCACGTCAAATAATAATTTATTTATATGATTTATATTAAATTATTTATATGATTATTGCTGCACCTAGCAGCAGAGACCTGCACGGGTCTGATTTTGACAAACCGTACCCGCCCGTACCCGTCATACTTAAACCCGTATCCGAATCGTTATCCGACAGAAATAAAATAAAATTCCGCACCCAATCCGACCCGCTATAAATAAATACCGACACTTGACCCGCACCTGAATGAAAATCAGTCAGATAGGCAAAATTAAAGACAAAAGTTTATTGCCACAACAAACGACAAGGCATAACCAAATGTAAATGTTGCTTAATAACAGCCTAATAATAAGCAAAACGAGCGTTTTTTGAAAATGAAAGTGGGAGAGATTTCCAGCAGTGCGCGTACAGGCATAAACTGATATGGATTTTACGTTTTATCTTCAATGCAGGGATTTTTTGTGTGTCACTAAAATATAGCCCTAGGGTATTTTTTGTTGGCACATGATGTTTTGAAAACCGCAATTTAGACCCGCGCTCTCCTGCGTCCGACCCGAACTCGTATCCGACACAGTAGAATATTTTTCACCCGTTTCATCAAAATTTGCGGGTCACCCATCGGGTACCCGGACCCGTGCAGGACTCAGCCTGGCAGGACCTTTATGGGAGAGAGAATCATACTAATATAGGTGGAGTTATGACACTAGTCTAATTGTATTAGTTTCGTAGCTTTTGGTTCTGTGTCTTGTTTTCTGCTTACTTGCAATTTACAAAACCAACCTGTGTTTTTGATATAAGATAAAACCAGGGAAGTTACTTGAAATGTTTTCATATTTTTTCTATAATTGCAGATTTACACAATAAATATAATACGTTCATGACGACTTTGCAATGTGTTAACAGTTTATCATACGACTTCCTGCTGCAATGCCTTTGCTATGGACATATGTTACCCTTTCAAAAACAGTTATATTGAAATTTACAGATCAAATCATATACCGCAACATATACCGTCTACCGTCTATGGTTCAAATTATACAGCAATATGAATTTTATGCTATATCACACAGCCCTAGTGGGTGGGTCATTTTTATATTATATTATAATTATGTAATATTATTCATATTAATCTGATTCTGTAAATATTACTAAAGCCTTGAAATAGATCTAGTTGAGTACATACACCCCACGCTCCCCTTTACTCACCCCCGCATGCTGCAGGTATCACTGCGACAAAGTGTGACGGCTGCTGTCATCCTGCTGCAAGTTACCAAATTAAAATTTTGTGTCAAACTAAGCTAACAGTTTATCTGCATACAAACAGCTTCTATTTTAACTGCTGTGGAATGGGAGCAGCTGAAAACATGGCTTTTCTTCACCTTTCAGCGCGTTGAACAGCTGGTTTGATTAAGGACTCTCGCCAGCTCTTTACCAGTAAAGGTTTAGTAGCGATTACAAGCACTGCTGTTGTTTTCCTTCACTCCACCCGAGTTCACCATCTCTGTAACGGAACCGTCTCTTTGCTCTTTGCTGTTAGTGTATAGACAGGCTCCAGCTCCATGTTAATTAAACTACGACGGCATAATTTTACTGCTGTTGTATTATCAGTGTTTTTGTTGAGGAAAAATAGGGGCTGCTTGGGCTGAATCTTGTTATACTTTTTTTATTCACACATATGCCCATAAATACGTTTCTATGGCAGGTCTATTTTTATCCGCAGATGTGAGTGAAACGCTCGCGCTTACATTGTATTGGTTCCGCTCTGTAGACTGGATGCATAGACTGGGTGCTTTCTGTTGAGATAGAATAGAATAGAACAGAAGCTTTATTTGTCATCGCATAAAATACAACGAAATTTAGAGTTGCCACTCTTGGTCAGTGCTTCAAGACTAACATAGTTAAAAAATAATAAATATTCAAAACAAAACAAGACACTCCCCTGCACAAGGTATAACACTGTAGCAAACATAGCAGCATAAAACTATAAGATGCCTGGTGATAAAGTGCGAAGGTGATGAGGATAAAGTGATCAAATACAACTTCCAGAGGCACAGTTAATCATGGCAGACGATGGGGGGGGGGGGGGGGGGTGGTGGGTGGCCAATGTCTGCAGAGGGGTATTGCTTTTGTTAAGTGAACATATGGCCCAGGGAAAAAAGCTGTTGGAAAGTCTTGTAGTGCGGGCGTCTATTGACCTGAACCGCCTGCCGGAGGGATGCAGGTTGAGCAGGTGGTGGGCTGGGTGGGCAGAGTTGTTGAATCGTTGACGTTGTGCTATTGTGCTAAATCGGTTTTACAGTGGACACACTGTACGATATTTTCACTTTTCTTTTGTTTGAAATGGTCCCAAACTTGACATTTTTCCTCTTTCTCTGACTTTCCTCGCTATTTTCCCAGCCTTCCTCCATTGCGCCGTCAAATCAAACCTGCTACACGTACGGCAGCGTAAGCACACTGTGCGACAGTAATAATCCTCTGAGTGAAACGCGGTGATCACTAAGCAGTACATGGTCGTGCGGATTACACGAAGCATCGAAGCAAAGAATTTGCATCGAGGATTTTTTGTAATCGAGTTATTAGAGTTACTCGATGAATCGTTGCAGCCCTATTTATGATACTTGTGTTTTTGGTTGATTTATCATGTTTGCTTTCTGTCTCGTTCTAGATAATGCAAGACAAAATCATCTGCCTTCCACAAAGAGTACCTGCACCAAACCAGACTGGGGCCTTGTCAAATCCCAATGATGGGACAGTGGCCAACTCCACTGCCCCCCCTGCACCAGTAGTTAATGAAATGAAAGGCCTGAAGACTAACCTCGATTTTCAGCAGTACAACTTCATCAACCAGATATGCTACGAGACGGCGCTGCACTGGTACGCCAAGTACCTTCCCTACCTAGTGCTCATACATACCATGATCTTCATGGTGTGCAGCAATTTCTGGTTCAAATTCCCAGGATCCAGCTCCAAAATAGAACACTTCATTTCCATCTTAGGCAAGTGCTTTGACTCACCCTGGACCACCAGGGCTTTATCAGAAGTTTCCGGGGAGAAACCAGGGGACAAGGATAAAACGATGGTCATGCAGAAGTTCAACATTCATGAGGATGTGACTGTGGACAACACGGAGGAAGAGGAGTCCGTCAGGTCCATACCGGAGAAGGTGGTCGTCGACAAGCCAGATGCTGGAGTCCTGGACAAAAAGGAAGGCGAACAAGCTAAGGCCTTGTTTGAGAAGATCAAGAAGTTCCGTTTGCATGTGGAAGAGGGGGACTTGCTGTACATCATGTATGTTCGCCAGAATGTTCTCAAAGTGCTCAATTTTCTCCTTATTATTGGCTACAACTGTGTGATGGTGTCAAAAATGGAGTTCAGAGTGAACTGTACGGATATCCTGGAAATGACTGGTTACAAAAACTTCTTGTGCAACCTCACTAAGGCGCATTTGCTCTTCAAGCTAACTTACTTCTATCTGTGCTTGGTGGGCGTCTACGGATTCACTTGTCTTTACACGTTGTACTGGCTCTTCCATCGGTCCCTCAAGGAATACTCCTTTGAGTATGTGCGCCAGGAGACGGGGATTGACGACATTCCCGACGTACGGAACGACTTCGCCTTTATGCTCCACATGATCGATCAGTACGACCCTCTTTACTCGAAGAGGTTCGCCGTGTTTCTATCAGAAGTCAGCGAGAACAAGCTGAAGCAGCTAAATTTAAATCACGAGTGGACGACGGAAAAATTACGCCAAAGGTTGCAGACCAACAGCAACAACAGGCTGGAGCTGCAGCTCTTCATGCTGTCCGGTCTTCCAGATACTATTTTCGAAGTAAGCGAGCTCCAGTCTTTGAAGCTGGAGATCATAAACAATGTCACCATACCAGCCTCGATCTCCCAGCTGAAGGAGCTGGAAGAGCTGGTTTTGTACCAGTGCTCCCTCAGCATACACAGTGCTGCTATTTCCTTCCTGAGGGAAAACCTCAAGGTGTTGCACGTCAAGTTTGATGACAGCCGGGAGTTGCCATCGTGGGTCTATAGTCTGCGCAACCTGGAGGAGCTACACCTCATTGGCTCCCTGAGCCCCGACATCTCCAGGAGCATCACACTGGAGTCCCTGCGTGAGCTGAAGTGTCTCAAGACCCTCCACCTAAAGAGCAACTTCTCCAAGATCCCCCAGTCAGTTGTGGACGCGTCCAGCCACCTCCAGAGGCTCTACATACACAACGACGGCACCAAGCTGGTCATCTTCAACAACTTGAAGAAGATGATCCACCTGGTGGAACTTGAGCTGGTGCACTGCGACCTGGAGAGAATCCCTCATGCCATCTTCAGCCTCACTAACTTGCAAGAGCTTGACCTGAAAGAGAACAGTCTCAAGTCCATTGAGGAGATCCTCAGCTTCCAGCATTTGCGGAAGCTCACGTGCCTGAAGTTGTGGTATAACAGCATCAGCCACATCCCTGAGCACATCAAAAAGCTGGGTAGCTTGGAACGCCTTTATCTAAGCCATAATAAGATTGAAGTTCTCCCCCCGCAACTTTTCTTGTGCCATAAGCTGCGATACATCGATCTGTCTAACAATGAGATCCGATTCATTCCCCCAGAGATTGGTGTTCTTCAAAGCCTTCAGTATTTCGCAGTTTCCTGCAACAAGATCGAGAGTCTCCCAGACGAACTGTTCTTCTGCAAAAAATTGAAAGTCCTTAAATTAGGCCGGAACCTGTTGACTGTGCTTTCTCCAAAGATATCATACCTGGCTTTGCTGTCACACTTAGAACTCAAGGGCAATCATATGGAGAGCTTGCCACCTGAGCTTGGCTCCTGTCCGGCTCTGAAACGCAGTGGCCTTTTCGTGGAAGATACTTTGTTCGAAATGTTGCCTTCTGATGTCAGGGAACAACTCGGGGATGACTGATTTCACTCCAAATGTCTTAAGTGGATGATTATGAATGATGCACAGTGGCAATTTTTACAGGTGTATGATTAAATCCCAGTGTTACATGTATAATTCAGGAGTCCAAGTAAACCAGATTGTCTGCATCTTCCTTTAGTAGGTAGCCTACGTTTAGTAAAAATGTATTACTCTGCATTGCAGACGGTTGTTGGCTAGAAGCCAGGACAATTTTCATGAATTGAAGAAGAATTTGTAATATGAGTATATAAAAGCACATCCTTTAGACCGTAAGGTAGAACATGATAATAATACTGACTGCCAGTTCGACATGGAACCACATTGCCTTCATCAGAATGTGGGGACTGAAAAAGATGAAAAGACACATACTTGAACCCATTGACCATTAAGAATAGTATTTGCTGGAATTTTTTAATTATGCTTATTGGAATTGATTTTTTCCTCTTTACCTTATGTTGTACTACCATCCATTCACTGACTCTGATTCCTTTTCCAAAGGACAGTAATGTTTTTTCTTAGGAATTCATCAAACGTAACTTGTTACAAATTATTTTAATCTCTCTCTGCTGATTGGATAACGGGGGTAAAACAATTGTTTTACTATCTATTTCACACTAGCCATAGCTAGTTTACAGAATACCAGGTACCTATCCAGGTTAGTTACACATCAGTTTTAAGTTTTATTGTGCTGTCGGTCCAAATGGGTTTTTTAGTCAGGGTTTATTGGGTCGTATCTGGTTGATTCAGCTGTTTAGGTAAACATGTTATGTTTAAATCAGCAGCAAGTTGTGCGTGTTAAGTGCAGATGCAGATTCAAATTTTTAACTAGCAATGTGAACTTACCTCCTGATCAACCCAGTAGTCGCCATCATGTGGCAAAAAAGTCAGTTTATGCTCGCAACAGATTTGTTGTTTTTAGTTCCTGCATAGGAAATAGGTTTGGGTGTTTTTTATTGTCCATATGTAAGTGTTTAACGTTGATACCCTGCTGTTCCTGTAATTTACTCAGAGGGGAAACCCAGCTGATTTTAGGAGGAGGGCCGTTGTACAGATTTTTCCACTATTTGCACTGTTACTCATATTCCTAGAAACAAAACAATGAATTGTTGGTTTATGGACGGTGTGAGCATTCGACCTGCTTTCATGTAGCCATGTTTTGGCAGACAGTGTATCCACATTGACATGCAGGTTTTTACCCTCTTTGGTTGTTTGTAGATGAGTTTGATTTCTAATTTCCCCCACAAATACCCCAATATGAGCAGATACTCATGTGTAATTGGAAAATCTGGCTGGATCCACTTGCCATTGGACAGCCTGCAGAAGTAGTTATTAATCATATAAATATAGACTGATTTTTGGGAATTGCTGTACCAGAACCAATCGCACTGTGCTGGTAAACAGGAAGTTTTTATTCCAGTAGTTGCTTTTTAACCAGAGGAAGACGTTTTAAACACTTAGAGCTATTTTCGTTGCTTTACGTGATTCAAATTACCGTGACAAGACCTGCAACGTGACTTATAACGTAAAAGACCCAGGGAGCAGACCGTCCTGCTGGTGAATGGAGAGATGGGTAAAGAGATGCCCCTGGGGGGTGGGGGGTGGGGGGGTGCAGCTCCCTTTAAATCCCTAACAACCTGAAGACTGGAAGGCAAAACCTAAAGTGGGCCGTTTGTTGCCACAAATAAAGTTATCTGACCCCATAAGTGCTCTGATACACAAAGGCTGCACTCACTAATTGACTTTTTATATTTTTCTGTTTTGCTAGCAGGCTAAACCCTCATAGAAACCTTTAACCTGCCTGAAAGTTGAAGAATACTGTCAAGCCGTAGTCTTTGAATTAGACTGTGGATAGATTTCCCTGAATTAGTGCTGCGTGGAGGGTCAAGAACTTTAGTGTAGGTACTGTACTTGTGGTAAATGACATTTTAATGGTTTGTTGCTGTTTTTACGTGAATAGTTTGAACCATGATGTGTGTATTACATGTGTAGGTATTTGTTGATCACCAGGGGCCTGTATCACAAAGCAGGATTTCTTGCTTAGCCAGATAACTTGTTGGATTTAAGGTAGCCTAGGTTAAATGGCCTTTATCTTTGTTCGCTTACGTTTAGCCCAGACTACCTTAAATCCAATAACTTGGTGAAACAGGGCCCTGGAGTTGGTTAAATCTTGGTGGAGGAACTTGGCCATGGGAAGGGCGCGGGAGAAGACAATGCATTTCAGCACTCCGTGGTGGTAAACATGCGTTTCTTACAAACGTAAAAGCAGCATTAAAACGGCCAGTATTATGTACAGAATTACAGTCAGTATAGTAAAGGAATATTTTGTAAATAAAAGGATGTAAGATACTGATGTTTGTATTGTAAGCAGCTTGCTGGAAGCTTTACCAGTTGTGGATTACATATAAAGAGAGACTGGCTGACCCCAGCTGAACATTTAGTCTCGTTAAATCTTGTGTATGTCTGGCGAGAAGTTCCCCTGGAGTCCCTGTCGAGTGCTGATGTTTCTTTGCCCACTAATGTTACCAAAACAGTGACCGGAGCTGATTTCATATTCCAAAGACGAGTCACGCACTGGCATCCTACGTACCTCACTGTGCTGCTAAGAGTGGCAATTATGTCATTACCCGTTTTTTTTATTTAGTCGTCAAAGCCAAATAGCAATGCCTTCCACGTTAATTACTGGGTGAAACAATCGGTTTAATATGTTAAGCATCCGCTTAGTGTGCATGAGAGGAGGGGGTGGGACTCTCCAGTCAGCTGAGGGGCTGGGGGGGCACACAGAAGGTCGCTGCTGGTGTGAGTGTTCGCCCAGGCGATGACGGGCCCCTGCGCAGTGTTACCCTCTGCCTCTGAAGCGGTCAGGGAAGACACACACACACACACACACACACACACAATGCAACTTTTGCAACATTTACATTTCTAGGCCAAAGATGTGGTTATTTGTTTTTTTAATAAGGTTCTAAAAAGTTGATTTTTTTAAATATATATATACAGATATATACAGGTGCAGTGCTGTTTCACAGTAGTTAATCTATTTCAGGCAATATACTCTTTAAAGCCAAAATTTCCTGACATGGTCTCAGGTTTGCACTGAAAATGTTTCTGTAGAGCAGGACTCGGCCCTTGAGGACCGTGAGTTGAATAGCCCTGCTGTAGAGCTTCTCTGCTGTTTGAGGCCAAACAGTGGTGGATACGCTTTCTTGATACTTACAATACTCATCCCAGTGCTGTGGGCTCTCGTACCCTGAGTAGCATCTTACCTCACATCACATTACCATCAGTGTAGCCTGTCACACTAGGCCTCTGATTCACTGTTCTCAAATAGTCTCTATCGTCATGCCCAGCTAAGCCAAAAGCTGTCAGCTTTGACCTGAGTCAGCATAACTCCGAGTACTGATATGCGACGAAGCAGCATGCTGACTCTCCAGTTTCTGTTTCTGTCAATTGCTTCGAAACCTGCCAAATACACGTGTCCGTCACATGCTGTATCCATGGTTACCTTATATGTGGCCTCTTCATTTTGAAAGTTAAATTTTTAAATCGGGCATTTAAATCATGTTTACCTTCATTGACCTAATGGAATTACTTTTGAAGTTGTATTAATGTAATATTATGTATTCTGTTTTTTTTGTTTTTTTTTTAATCTGTTGACTGTTGCCTACAAGTTCAATAAACACTGTATAGAAGTGTACTCCATCCAACCATGTATCTATTTTCAGTACCTGCATGTCCTACGCGGGGTTGGGGGGGCCGGAACCTGTCCCCCGTAGCTTTAAATTCTTCATTTTGTTTTACAGTTACGGCTACAGTAACTGTAGTAGCTTAAAAGGGGAAATACACAGATATTTTTTATTTACTGCAGAAAAGAGGGACACTGAAAGCACTGGTGTTGGCTCTACGCATAGCGTGCTGAGAGTCACAAGCATTTGCAGCTGCAGTACATGCTTACACTCGCATTCCTGCACTGCAGTCTGGAGCAGGCATTTAATTAACATCGATTCGGCTCGGAGGGGAGAGCGAGATGGTGAGGCGTAGCCGGAAAGGGCAGAGCAGCTCGTGAACCACAAAGGAGACCAAGAAGATCAAAGAGAGCAGACTTTCCTCTTGGTTTTCGTTATGCCGTTTGAAATGTAGCGCGTGTCAGTGAGGCTGGCCAGGTACAATGATTTTAACAATTCACATGCAACAAAATCAGCATCAGGACTGAATACTCCTATTAAATATAAAACTCAGGGCTTCATATTATAGATTAAAAACGTTAACTTTTATTTCATCTTTAAAATATTTCGTTTTCTTCACAAACCAAGAACATGCAAAAATGTTATTGGAAAAAATCTTAATTACTTTGTAACTGCACGCGTGTTCATTTTGTATAAGGATAGCAAAGGTGGTAGAAGTGCTGTGTTAGGGTTAATGGTAGTGAAAACCATTAGGTTGTATTTTCAAGTACTACATATCCATCCAATCATCTTGCGCTGCCAACTGCACATGGATGTGGAATAACCAATGAAAATCAGTATGGCCAACAGAGCAGGCCTCACACCACTGCTCAGGGGGCCTGTATTTTACTGATCTTCGTTATGTTGTTTTGTTGGGAATCTGAGTCACAAGGCGATTCAGGCACGTTTCCCTTCCTGTGACTGGTGTCTGCTACCATTTGATACCTGAGATAATGTTGCGAAGATTTGTTTTGTTGATGTTTATGTTCTGCCCAGGTCAGGTTTGTCAGTGAGATGGCCCCGGTCAGGCTCTCCGGTATCCCCCCAACCCCATAAATACAATCCCATCTGTCCCAGCTGGTGTCATGTTGTTCGCCGTAAATTTTCCTTTTGTGAAAATGAATAAAAACACACAGGTTACCATAGAAAGGGCCAGGTTATTGGAATGTTGTTTTTCCTGATACATGACCTGCTGGTACCAACCTAGCAAATAAAGGAAATTTTCCACCCAGCTGCTGAGCCTTAAGCACGCTGTACATTTCACAGCTGGACGTTTTACTGCCATGACTGATGCTGCCATCCTTTCTAATGGGATCCGCTCAGCTTCTTGATGTCCAGTGTGACAGTGGAGTCCCTCTCCCAGCCGCTTGAGGGCACAGAACTGAAGCAGAGAGGCTTTCTTTCTGGGGACATTTACAAACACTGCATGAATGCACTCTATCCATCATAAATATTGATTGCACAAGACTTTCTTCCGTAATTGATTTTTTTCCCTAATGCTTTTAAAACACTTTATGAGTAGAGATAATTGGCTTGTTCTTGATTGTCTGGACCCATCAGATGAAGTTATTGTAAATTCCTGTAGCAAAACACCTTAATGGTACAATGTTGGGTAAAATTTCATTAACAGAAACCACCAGCATGTTTACTGAGGAATGCACTTACCCTTGATGTGGCTTTTTAAGAGGCTGGCTTGCCACCTACTGCCACATCAAACTTCACAGGCTTAGGTTCTATGTATTTAACAGGCACTTTTATCCAAAGCAATATCGTTTTTTGAGAAGGCAGAGTGAGACATTCCCTGGGGAGTTAAGGGGGGTGTAGGGCCACATTCATGGGCCCAAAGGTAGAATCACTCTGCTAATCATTCTTCTAATTCAACCTTCTGATTACAGACACAGCAGCCTGTGCCACACACCACCCTTGATTGACCTTGAAAGACTTTCTAGTATCTTCTGGTAGAGTGGCGGGTGTCTTCTGCTCCACTAGAGGATCTTTAACCTCTCCAGCTTATGATGGCCTTGCCCATATTCCACATTTCAGCCAGGAGACGCACAAGGCATCATCCAGAAAGATAGGTCAGTTAATTCTCTTTTCTTTTCTATTCTTTCTTTCTTTTTTTAAGCATAGTTCCATTCTTTAACAATTCTGATCACCACAGTCATTTCCTTTTCCTGACCTTGCTGTGACGATATTGATGAGAATCCGGTCTGCATGAGCAAACTGAAAGCTGGTGATTTTTGTTGCTTTTACCAAACCGTGGCTTGCTAAGAAGCCAGGGCAGTACCACCTGGGGGGTGGGGGGTGCAATTTTTACTTCTGAGGTAGCATTTTAAGTATGGACGGCACCATACGGGGTGATCTCACACCCTGCGCTGTGGTTTAATGGGTTGGCCGCTCCCCCACCCCCTTCACAATTGATATAAAGAGAGTCAGTATCCCCCCCCCCAACCACAGCAGGAAATGCCCCGAGCAGACAAGGAACAGAAGCCTTCAGAGAATGTTTCCGAGGCTGTTTCATGGCTCCCAAACAAATTTTTTCCATCTCTGTTAGAAAGGTGGCATTTAGGCTGTACTATCACACTCGAAGGCCTAGGTGGCGCCTTTGTACAGAAAGAGGAAGAGAAGCAAAGTGAATGTGTTCTGTAGGACTCGTTTCAAGTTCCAAGCATTTCAAGTTTTATTTGTCACAAACGCAACTTACACTGCACTTCTGTGCAGTGAAATGCCTGTCCACAACTTACACTGCACTTCTGTGCAGTGAAATGCCTGTCCACCTGCTTCCAGGGTGGTGCTTGAAAGGAAATGCATCAAGGAAGACAAAAAATAAAGACAAACTTGTATAAAAAATAAGAATAAATAAGGTTTAAATAACAGTAAATATAAAATACAACTGTAAAATAAGACAATAAAAATAAGGAACAAGGATATTAGCAGTGCTAAATTAAGGATGTACAATGAAATTGTAGGAGTGCATAGAGCAGTCTTTCCCCACCCGGTCCTCAGAGACCCCTGGGACAGTCCATGGTTTTCGACCCTCCCTCCATGGACTGTTGGGGGCCCCCGAGGACCCAAAGTGAGAGCCAAAGGTGGAAAGTTCAGATCCAGAAAGTACAAATCCAGACCAAGGTTTTGTTTCAGCCAACCAGTTGAGTCCTCTGTGACTGACTCTCTATGCTCAGTTGGTTGGCTGAAAGGAAACCATGGTCTGGATTTGTACTTTCTGGACCTGAACTTTTCACTTCTGATGAGACCTGAGGGTAAAAGTCTGTTCTCTGTGTCTTGCTTTTGGCCTCCCAGAGCAGTGGGGTCTTTGTTGGGTTGGGGTCTCCTCATTCTTCAAATTTTGTGTATCCTACAGTCTGTCCATGATTCAGGTTCATACCCTGCAAACAGTGACACTAACACGCTTCAACTTTTAGCAAACACTTCAGCTTGGAATGGAGCATATGGCTTTTAATAATATTTTTGGTACACGTAAACATTTTCAGAGTCAGACTCAGATTCAGTGATGATGTTCCAACATCCCAGATGTACTTCTAATTTTGTGTTATTCAACGAAAGTGATCAAAGCATTACAAAGTTTAATTAAAGAGGGTCCTGTTGGACCTTAAAAATGGCACGAAGAATGCTATGGCTGAAGAATCAATGGTATCTTAACAGTAAGTTAATAGCTTAGGACCCTTCAGACGTTTATCTTGCAGAGAAAGATGTCTGTGGTGTTCAGGCCTGAGATTGTAATAACCAGTGCATGTTTCTCTACTGCCTGATATATATAAAACAGGGCTGCCCATTGTACTGTGCTCTTAAAATAACTCCTTCCCATTAAGTTTCAGAGATGGAAATTTAGGGCCTACAAGAAGTTAATATGAAAAAAGTGATAAACCAGTGAACCAGATCAAGTGGATTGGAGCCTTGGGTCTTGCATCCTCTAAGTGCCTTTTATATTAAGCATATTTTTTGCATATTTATTTTCCATTAAGTGCTCAGGCCCAATCATAACAGCAGATCACTTCGTGTAAAATAACTCTTTTAAGTGCTGCTTTGGTCAACAGTCATTTGTAAGGGAGCTTCTTCAGCGCTAAATGCATTTATGGCGAGGGATGATTTGTTCTGATGGCATACAGGGTGATTAGTTAAGCTGCTGCAGCTGCCAGTTCCTGCACTTAGGCGGCTTGGAGAGAGAGACAATCCCACAGCCTCCCTGAACTCTTAGGTTACTGGTCCGCAGTCAACTGGTTTACCTATAACTGACTAGAATTGCATTCAGTATCTAAAGGTCATTACAAGAGTAATGATAGCTTAGTGGTTATTACACCAGGACCACTCCTCCAGGGCTGGGGGTTCGAAAGCTGGCCCCAGCTGTGTGGAGTTTGCATGTTT
Organism: Paramormyrops kingsleyae; assembly: GCF_048594095.1. NCBI lineage: Eukaryota > Metazoa > Chordata > Actinopteri > Osteoglossiformes > Mormyridae > Paramormyrops > Paramormyrops kingsleyae. Next base: position 4,431,246 of record NC_132817.1, on the reverse strand, counting down.
TGTTAGTGTGTGTGTACATGTGTGTGTCCGGGGTGTCCCTGCCCTGTAACGGACCGGCATCCCGTGGTGAAGTTTCACATGGGCTTTGGGTCAGTACTGATTGTGGGATACATTTCAAGCTATTTAAATTAATTAGTAGTTATTTTAAAGGCCCATTTTTGGTCCTGGCCAGAAGGGGCCTGTTGAGTGTAACTGGGAGATTTTGCTGCCTATATGCCTCACAACCTCAGTCTTACACTTAATTCGTCACTGTTTTTTTTTTCCTAACTTCCTCGCATTCACAAAGGTTGATCTGAGGACAGCTCCTCTCTGCAGACCTATCTGGCTTGAGCTGGTTAAAACCTGTACACAGCAGAGAGTGCAGCGCCAAGCGCTCCCCTTCGTGCCCAGATACCGCCAATATTGTGGGACGGGGGGAAGTCTGCCGATGTGCCTTTAGGGTAGATAATTGCTGACTCCAGCCCCTGTCCTTTGTACTCCCTACTGCTGGTTATTAGTGCACAATCAACACTCGAGAGCTCCAGCCTCCTTTGGCGTCTGCCCCCCACCCACTTCACAAACAACGAGGCAGTGTGTTTGCGGTTAGCGTGTGGCGACCAATTGTGGTACATTCAACTTGAGATATTTTATGCAAAATTCACTGATTAAGGGCATAGACGAGCTCATAAAAAACAAATGAAGGTGAGACTACGAAAATGTTTCAACATACAAAATCATGCAAAAACAACCTGTTTTATTATTTTTTTCTTGAATAATAAAGAATACGCAATTCACCTAAATTGTTGTCCGCGTAATGCTGCAGGCATATCGGAAATAGAGCATTTCAATACTGAGTTCACGTAATCTGCTGCGGAGACCTACACCCTACGGAGGTATGAACTTAGGAAATGACGGTCTGTGTTTTATCTGGCGGCCCCCGGACCTATAAGGCGTATAGAATAAACAGGCCCAGACAGCGCACCATGTGTGTCGTACTTCATCCATTTGGAGTATCTTCGGGCCCCAAAAGACACGCTTTTAACTAGATACAAGACAAGTTCAAACTCAAGTCTGCGGCTTGCTGCTACTTTGATAAATAGTTTACCCCCCGCGATTAAATTCCTTTGCGCTGACATCTTCATTCTTAGTAAAGATGCAGTACTTGTGGCGCTTGCTGCTTTGTTTTCCCATCCCATGCCTGTCACCTTACTTCTGCCGGTTTGATATCTGTCTCTGCGGCTGTAATGGCATCGCCTGCCTACTGCCTGCGCACATTATCACCGCCGTCCCGCTTCCCGTAAGCATGTCTGCTGATCTACAGCCGCAGAAACTCCCTTGTTTCGTCACGTCCAACGATACAACATATAAAGAGAGGGGGCAAAAGTAAGTGGTTTCCCCTTGTTCAAATAATTAATGTCCCTCACAAGCGGTGCTACCTCTATTACAGACTCTGGGACGTGACACTATAAATTATAACCACATAGAAACACACCGTATACATTATGCAAAGCCGTGAACCAATGCTGCTGAAAGGGGGGAATGGCCTCGGTTATATTAAAGTCCCCACGTCGCCTCTCCGGCTGGCCGGACTCAGGTAGCGGGTGTTTCCCCCTAAACTTCAGGACCGCCCTCCTTAACTTCCTGTCTCCAGAAATTACACAAGACCAAGCTGAGCAGCCTCTCTGACATAAAGCGATGTCGTGAGACGTTCACGGCAGGAAAAGGTTCGTATTCTGCATTCATTTCTTTTTTAAATAGCCTTTTTTCTTGAATATTATTACATGAAAGAACCAGCTGTCAAAGCCCAGAACTGGTCTAGACTGGTTATCCGACAGGGACGATTCATTCAAACACATGGTAAAATAATGAACGCATCTGCTCCAGATCATTGTGATTATTTTTAACTTTGACAAACGCTGAATGTAAAAGGCAGCCCTGCCATGGACGTTACTGGAGCACGTCTTCCTTCCCCCGAGAAGCGCCCCATATCCCCCGGTGCCCGACGGGACCGGCCGCGGTCGGCCGCATGCTTCCCTTTCGGACGCCGGCGTTAAGCAGCGCGGACGGCCGCGGCAAATGGCGTAAAACCCGATATCCTCCTGCGAATCCCGGCTCTCCTTCACATAAATGGCACAAAATGTATTGTTTTCAAGCCTCGCTCTAATTAGATCAGCCTGATCGAGCCTGAGCGCCAGAGCCTTTTATATTGGATTTGGTACCCACATAAAATAAAGGTGCAGGACGCAAGAACTGGCACAATAAATGCAGCCTGATTATTGCCGCGCCGTCATTTGATACAGTAAGTATACATGCCCATCTGCCCATGCTGTCTGCATGCTTCTCGGGATCGATCGAGAGCTGCTCACGTCAAAGTTTCATTTTGATAGGTCCACAAACATCCATTTTGTGTTTATACGTTTTATTAAATCAATTAGGCGTGGAAAGCATTTTCTTTTTCAAACGATGCCCTTTTGCCTAATGCTTTTGTCGAAGCGTGATCGTTACTGACAGCGCAGGTCTGCGGTGCTTTTGTCGGCGCTCGCATTTAATTAGCGTTTAAGATTCAATGGCCGAGCAGTGAACTCGGGCGCGACAGGTGCCCAAACCGGCGTGCATTTATCACCCAACTTCATGCAGCAGAATTTGGGTGTCACGGTAGACTGGGAATGTCTTTTAAGTAAACAATCGTTCTTTTTATTTTTTCGCAGTTTTTTCCTATTCGAACTGAATACAAAGCGTTATAACAACGATAATAGCTTGGATTATTAAAATAGTACAAGTCATAGTCTCATTGACATCTGAGCTTGCTTTTTATGTTGCTTTGTTATTTTATTATCTCGGAAAGGTAGCTCCTGTTCTTGATGCTACAGACAAAAAGTTGTTTTCAGTTCAGGGGGGAAATTGATGTTTCTGCTTATTATATTTTCACAACAGATGAAGAAAGGTTGGTCCTTTTACGCAGCTACTTAAGTTGGATGAAGTAGAAAGTACTTAATTTTCAGGAAGTGCATCATTGCCTTTCTGTAGATTCAGTGTAAAATATTGTCTTTATTGGTGTATCATTCCTTCAGTCTTTTGGTGGCATTTGTTCTGTTATGATGTGTTTCAACAATAGTCAGAGTAGTTTCCAGAAACTGTTTTGCTTGTATACTTATGTAATAAACATAGAGAACTATGTTAATTTTCATTAAGAAAACATCCTTTGATTTGCGCAGAGCATGTTATGAGTGACGTATTCTGCGTGTCTTATGCTATGGGTTCAGTCTTGTTACATCATCTCAAATTACCAGATCTGTTGTACATGTTTACGCTGCCATTATTCAGATGCGTTGTCTGAGTCACGCAGCGAGCTTTCTGGAGAGCAGGATCTCAGTCTGTAGTCACTTTTTCCGCCCTTGCTTTTTTGACAGTCTTTAGCATTAGCTTGGCAGCGGACAGTTTGCTGTAGATGAATGTAGAATATAGACAAACAGCACTGATCCTGATGGCCTGTTGGACCTCTATAATGGAATTTGGTTGTGGAATGGAGTCTGAAACTTTTTGCGACAATCCCACTACACTGCCAGAGGAAAGTCTTCAGTACCGGGAGGTCTGAAGACTTCTGGAATGTGCTCTCAGGTGTGGATCCTGTGGATTCCAGCCCTGTCACACACTAGGCCCTGGAATTTCAAGTAAGCATTTGCTTTGTCCTTGTCAGACGACCTAATAACGACAGCCATGCATTCTTGCGTTGTGCTCCTAAAGGAAAATCGGGTAATACCTCCGGATGGTGACATATTATTCTGACAAACTAGATTTTAAAAGAATTTTGCATAGTTTTCAATTGACAAACCCTTCGTGATTGACAGGAGGCTGCCTCATAGGATTGTACATGCAGCTATTATTCAGGAATTCAGTGACAGATGACTGGATGTCCTCTGGAGACCTCATTTTCGTGTTCCGCTGTGTTCCGTGTTCGTGGTCCATCCGGCACCTTTCTCTCGTGTTTGAGAACAATGCAGAAAGACATTTGAACTGCACACAATGACTTGCTATGTTTGGTAATGTGTAGTGTCCCCCTGTTAGCTAATTGTGATGCTTTCATAAGCAAATTGAGCAATGTGCTTTACCCACACGTTTTGTAGGTCTCTGTTGCAATGACTTTACTTGTTAAGCTAGCTTTCACTTAAGAGTAATGATGGTTAAAGTAATTTATAGATTTTTATGTTGATCAGTGAGATGAATATGTACCAGAACTTCAGGAGACACTTTCCACATCTTTGTTGCAAATGTTTCTAAGTTTCTAGAATTCCTCTAATATGTGCAAACATACGATACTGTAGTTTGGGACAGACTTCAGCGTTTGGCATTGTGTATATATATCTGAGGAAGTCTGTATGCCTACTAAGTGCTGTTGGTTTAGCTTGAAGATGCATGCTGAGTCAGCCACCTGAAATTTGTGGCACATGTTGAGGCCTGTCAGTCTCGCGTTCATGGGATCCCGTGAGTGTGTCCTTGCAGGCATTGGGGGGGGAGCATGCCTTTCCATAGCAATGTCTCTCTAGCATGGGTTGCGTAAGAGTACAACCTTTGTCCAAGCAAGTGTTCAAAGTTTACTGGTGGTGAACCATTCTCTCTTTTTTTTTTTTTTGGGTCCTTCATAAAGTGGTATCAAAGGCACTATGGCTCTGATTGGCTTAAAATGCCAACTGTGAGCACATGACACCAAATTTAAGCACATGACGCCAAAGAGATGTTTTACCAGCTGGGAAATATGCGAAAACTAACTGCAACCATTCATCATGAGAAACCATTATGAGCATAATTTGTTAAAAGAAAATTAAAAAATGCACGTTTTACTTATTGATTTTTAGATGTTTCATGAAATAAGTCTTCATTTCAAATGTCTCAAACTTAAGAAAATGAGAGCTAAAAAGGATAGAATAAACTTAAACAATGGGATTGATTAAACTAATGATTTGGAATGAGTAGTGGAACTAATTTACAAAGCCAACTGAAAAGTCTAATTTACTGAAAATCACTGAAAGTTTGAAAGGGAAGTTCAAGGACACAGACTTGGTCAGTCTCAGACCTCTGTTTGTTTGGTTCAGACCAAGGCTGTTTAAGTTGTAACGGGATTACAGAAAATATTTAGTTATTCCTCACAGCTTTACGTGTGAGAGGTTTGTTCTGTGCTGATTAGTGGGGTTGGGTTGGCTGGGGGGAGAGGGGTGTGTTTGTGTTGGATAAACGCTTTGAAGCATGATTTGGGGTGACATTGATAGTAGCTGGGGAGGCTTGGGAAAAGTGAAAAATTGCAACTTGAGACATAACAAAACATTACTTGGCTGTACTTCACTCTGCAGCAATCACACGTAGTACAATGGAGATTCAGTGTGATGGATAATGTCATTAGGGAGTCGGATAGTATTGGCACCAGACCCTCCTGTGGATTCACTGTAGGAAGAGTCTTTGGGCATTTTATGTAAAGTTTCTGGGGAAAATAACAGTGTGAAAATAGTGTGTTAAGCGTACTTTACGCTCTACCAGTTGTTTTCTGTTTTATATCCTCAAATTGAAATTCCTAATGTTCCTTCACTGCTTCCGAATTTTTTTATTACTGTTTAACAAGTGTCATTGATTAATTTTATGCTAGCCTAACATCGCCCACTTTTTGTATTCTTTTATTGCAGGAATGTTCACCCTCACGGAAGTAGCCTCACTGAATGACGTCCAGCCAACATACCGGATACTGAAACCATGGTGGGATGTGTTTATGGATTACATTTCCGTGGTCATGCTGATGTTGGCGATATTCGCTGGGACAATGCAGCTAACCAAAGACCAAGTGCTCTGCCTTCCCATTCACGAAGGGGACGGAATGACTGATGAGCAGAGATGCAACCACGTCACTGAAACACAGTCCCCTGCCCTCAAAGAGAGCAAAGCCCTCGGGCAACCTCAGCCGACCGGCGTCAAAACAGATCTCGATTTTCAGCAATACGTCTTCGTCAATCAGATGTGCTACCATGTAGCCTTACCGTGGTACTCAAAGTACTTCCCGTATCTTGCTCTCATCCACACCATTGTGCTTATGGTCAGCAGCAACTTTTGGTTCAAATATCCAAAGACAAGTTCAAAGATCGAGCACTTTGTGTCCATTCTGGGGAGATGCTTCGAGTCTCCTTGGACCACGAAGGCATTGTCTGAAACTGCCTGTGAGGACTCTGAAGAGAACAAGCAGAGGCGCACTGGACAGTCGTTACCGAAACACATATCCACCAGCAGTGAGGATGATAGCTCGAGCCCAACTACACCAATGCTGCCTAACACAGGTGTGAAATTCTCAGGCGAAAGACCTGTGATTGAAGTCCCAAGCATGACCATTCTGGACAAAAAAGATGGCGAACAGGCCAAAGCCCTTTTCGAGAAGGTGAGAAAGTTTCGTACTCACGTCGAGGATAGTGACTTTATCTACAAGCTCTATGTTGTTCAGACAGTCATCAAAACCCTGAAGTTCATTCTGATTTTGAGCTACACTTCCACTTTTGTCCATACTATTGATTTTTGCCATGTATGTAGGCCTCAAGTCACCCATCTGACCGGCTATATGAAATTCCAGTGCACGCACAACATGGCATTTATGCTCTATAAGCTGCTTGTCAGTTACATGGTTCTGCTTGGCATCTATGGCCTTGTGTGCTTGTATACCCTCTTCTGGCTGTTCAGGAGGCCCCTGAAGGAGTACTCCTTCGAGAAAGTCAGAGAAGAAAGCAGCTTCAGCGACATTCCTGATGTGAAAAATGACTTTGCATTCCTCTTACACATGGTAGACCAATATGACCAGTTGTATTCTAAACGGTTTGGGGTTTTCCTGTCTGAAGTCAGTGAGAACAAGCTGCGAGAAATCAGTCTAAACCACGAATGGACTCTCGAGAAGCTACGGCAGCACGTCTGTCGCAATGCCCAGGACAAAGTGGAGCTCCATCTCTTCATGATTTCAGGCCTCCCAGATGCAGTCTTTGACCTGACCGATCTAGAGGTACTAAAACTGGAGCTTATACCAGAAGTCAGGATAAAGGCAAAGATTTCCCAGATGACTAATCTCCGGGAGCTGCACTTCTGTCACTGCCCTGCTAAGGTTGAGCAGACAGCCTTCAGCTTCCTCCGAGACAACCTGAGGTGCCTTCATGTCAAGTTTACAGATGTGGCTGAAATTCCAAGTTGGGTTTATTTGCTGAGGAGTCTGAAGGAACTGTATTTGGTTGGAAACCTAAATTCTGAGAATAACAAAATGATAGCCCTAGAGTCTCTACGAGAACTGAGACATCTTAAGATCCTCCATCTTAAGAGTAACCTAACCAAGATCCCAACAAACATTACAGACTTATCACCACATCTCATGCGACTTGTCGTGCATAACGATGGGACTAAGCTAGTAGTACTTAACAGCCTGAAGAAGATGCTCAGCTTGGCTGAGCTGGAATTACAGAATTGTGACCTGGAGAGAATCCCACATGCTATTTTCAGCCTTACCAATCTGCAGGAGCTGGATCTGAAATCCAACAGCATTCGCACCATTGAAGAGATCATCAGTTTCCAGCACCTCAAGAGATTAATGTGCCTCAAATTGTGGCACAACAAGATCACTGCCATTCCAGTGTCCATTAATATGGTGAAGAGCCTGGAGTTGCTCTACCTTTCGCACAATCATTTGGAGTCTTTGCCCGCTCAGCTGTTCCAGCTCCCAAAATTAAGGCATCTAGATGTTGGCCACAACTCCATTGTGGTAATCCCAATTGAGGTTGGGTTTCTGCAGAACCTGCAGCATTTCGCCATCACTGCCAACAAAGTGGAGGTGCTTCCTAAACAGCTGTTCAAATGCGTGAAGCTGAGGACTCTCTGCCTCGGGCAGAATTCCATATCCGAGATCCCAGACAAAATAGGCCACTTGGCCCTCCTCACGCAGCTGGAGCTGAAGGGAAACTGTTTGGACAGACTCCCATCCCAGCTAGGGCAATGTCGCCTTCTCCACAGAAATGGTCTCAGTGTGGAAGACCATCTCTTTGATACCCTGCCTCTAGAAGTCAAAGAAACGATCAGTCAGGAGTCCAGTGCTTCCTTTTCGGGCTGAGTATAGCGTTGGTGTACGATGCACAGAACAGGCCGATTGCCTGTGGTCTGTATCAGTGGAGGAGAGGTAGTCGTCCTCAGTGGCTCTTCTCCGGGTAACAAGCGGGAAAAAAAACCCTTAACTACTGGAAAAGTGACAACAGGAGATCCTGTGCTTTTCATAGAGAGTCTAGTGAAAGTAGATGATTAGTAAGTGATTTCCATACGCCATTTTATTGCCACATTTATGTTCAATGTAACTAAGCCTAATTTCCCTCCCTGTTCCCCCCCCCCCCCCTTGCATCAAGAATATAGATTTTGGGCCTTTTTTATTATGCCGTTTTAATGTTGGTTGTAGCATTAATGGTAGCATGGATTATGTTGCTCTATATCTCAGCCATCTCTCTCTCTGCTATCATTTTGTGTGGCACCATTTTTTTATGGAGTATCAAGGCTTATAAAAATGTTTTGGGAGGGGGTGAATCTGGCAGTTGAAGAAGCCGGCCTTCCTCGCCATTTTATTTTCCTCTGGAGAAGTTTCCGTACGATAGGCATTTAGAAGTCTGTAGATCTCCACAGTGGAGCCGCACGGCTGTTCTGCCTGTAGGAGGTGCTGGCGCTCACCGTCAGCGTATTTATTCATTTTAAACGTTTTCCTTTTTAAACTGCCAACTAAGCACTGCTTTGTTTTATTTGTGAATATTTAAGGTGAGTTGGGGGGGGGGCTATACGGATATAGAAGCAAGATACACGTTAGGTGTCTAATTTTTAATTAGATATTGCCAGTGGGGGGGGGGGGGGGTCTTTTGCTAGCTTTTGGCTGTTTCTGTGGCCTGTTTTTTTGTGTGGTACGTCAGCTTTATGTTTCATTTTCCTCATTATACTAATAAGTTTTAAAATATTTATTTGATCAGTCTTACCACTGTATTTTGTCGCTAAGTCCAAATGACTGAAAATGCATCAAGAAGCCAAATACATTTCAAACCTTATTACATAAATGACATCACTGCCGCTGGTTCTCGCCATTGAATTTTTAATGTTGTATAAAGATATATTAATATAGTATGTGCACAAAGTATGTCAGTAAGTGAAATAAAACTAAGACTGAACTATTGCCTGCTGATTTTAAACTTTGGAAAGCATGGTCTTAAAGACCACCATTATTTAATGAGTGACTGGTCAGGGATCTACGCCTATCGATAGCTACATAAAACATTAGAAATTGCGCAGATTTCCATGTTTCTGAACAATGCCGTTTTAAACAAATCAAGGTTGTCTTGAAATGTTAAATAATTGTATGTGAAACACAACAGTAGTTTGTCTTGTACTGCAGGGTGATACATGACACTGTTGAAGTAAAGGATTAATACTTGTTTGTGCTCTTTTGACAATTATTTTGTATGCAAACCTTTTACATGCTGTAAAGAAATTCTTATTTTATATGAGAAAATGAACCAAAATAAATGAACACAAATTTAAGCCTTTTAGCTGCAATTGATCTTTTCTTAATAAAAATAAAAACATAAAAAATACTAACATTTCTAAATGGGCTTTTTGAAAATGTGACACATTTAGTAATGTCATTTTGCAAGACTGCATTATTACTAATTTAATAGGCTGGATGATATGTATGTTAGTAACTGTCAGATTCAAATGTTTTGCACAGTCAAATTTTGTAATTGTAATCCCTTTGGTTCGGAAAAAACTCATATGTTCCCGGCTGTTTAAGGTTTTCACAAGTGTTATCTAAAGACTGCTGCAGTTAGTGGCAGGAAGCTGGGATAGACAGTGTAGCGTCACGCTACATGACATTACTGCTCTGTAACTCTTTGCATTATTAATGTCTGTATATTTCCAAAATACTTTTTATCAATAAATATAATTAAATGGTTTCTTTTACGTTCACGTGGCGTTTCTGTTTTCCTCCTCATGCCAATACCTTCTAAGTTGGAGATGAACTCGAAAACAATTCACTGCTGTTGACTCGATGTCTGGTCTATGCATGATTGTATACAGCTTCCAGATCAAAGATATGTTTTCTTTTAAAGAGCGTTACATTATTATGTTGCAACACATGCGGTTGTTCAATAATATTTTATGGTGGCAAATTCCAAATTACTTAATTTTTTGAAAGATTAATTCCATATTATTAAATTGATTAGTTTGTAAAATGTTCAGCTACACCAACAGTCACTATTCCTCTATTATTTTATGGCTTCAAGATTTAAGAACTATACCGACGTTAATATATCTAAATACTGCGCACGCACCTGATCGTTACTAGGAGCTCGAAACTCGCTGTCAATCACTGCTCGGCTTAGCCAATAGGAAGCGGCCATTGATAACCTTAACCCCTCCTATCCAATCTTAACCATAGCCAATGGAACGGTCGACTCACCGTAGGCGCCGCCTACCTCGACCCTCGATGTCGGCGATGGAATGTGGAAGGAAGTACAGCGCCAGTGGAGCAGCGGCGGTCGGTGCGCCGGAATATAAAACGTGAGGCACAGAGGCTCGTTTACTACAGTTCCGACCTGAAGATCACAACACGCTGCCCGTATTAGATTTTAATACCGATAAACGTGTTGGAAAAGGAAAACCATGCCAGTGAAGACCCGATTGTAGTCTACCGATGTGGGGGACGATAGAAATGTAAGAATAAGGCTGTAGATATTTCGCAATGTATCATAGGCGATTAATGTCCTCCCCCAAAAACTGCCAATGAAATGCCAAAAGATACCTGTATTCTCGGCCATATTCTTTATATACTACAGCCACTAACTTGTGCTTTGATTTGCTCTGGTGGTTGACCTGGTTAGAGGTCTGGGGGAAAGCTGTCCCCGAATAGGACTGCGTGGCTTACCACATGGAAATCACAGTGGAAAATGGTTTAGTTGCATGTTGTGTATGATGTTACTGTTGCTCAATAGCCATTTCTGCGTTGTGTCAATGTATAATTAATTTTTAGTGTGTCAGTTAACACCCCCACCAGCTCAAATGAGCACGAATCCCTAAAACAGCGCCATCTAGTGGATACATGCATGTATTATCTAACAAGACTAGCCACAAATTGTAAAAAAGTAGATCTGGCCCTTGTCGTTATTTATACAGAAACAACGTCTCATTTTACGACAGTGTTCAGTGTGTTGGCTTTTATTCTATTAATCATACTTGTGAAACTGAAGCTTTTAGTCAAATACTCTTTCACTGAATGTCTACAGTGAGATGCAGAAAATAGAATATGAACTCTGCTGACAAAGTGATATTGTAAACAGATACATTTCCTCATTACATATTGCTTAAGATTATGGCAATTTATGGTAATGGAATTTTCAGTTTTTCCACATGGAAAACTCAGTGTGTCAGGTTATTTATTGACATTCTCAAAGTGTTGTTCAATTATTTAAATATATAAATGTATCAGTGTGAAATTGTTGAATGATTTAACATTGCCTAGAATAGGAATGTCCAACCGAAATTTTTCATATGCACAAACCTGAGCAGTGTAGCCTCTGAAATGGAAACCCTTTCCTTCTGGAAGGCCATGGAAGGACCAAGCAGACAGATGGCCATCTCTGTGCAGGACGTTATGCATTTAGTCACGTGGCAGTCCGACGGAAGCAGAGACATTTTTAGGTCCTGCTGAGTGTTGCGTGGCAGATGCCAAGGTTGTGCTTCAGACATGGGGGGGGGGATCCCGTTCCGGCTGGAATGAGCGAACATCAGGAGTGAGCAGCAACTCATAGGAAATTAATCTTATATGTGTATATTTTTAAAGTCGGATGAATATTTGCATTTATACAGTGGTTTGCTTCCTTGTGTCATAGTCCCATGCTTGTGTTTTTTTTGTGGACATAGTTAATGAGAGCAGGATTAGCCAGACTCTTGCTGCCAATAATTAATTGGCCTGTTCTCTGAGGCTCCCCGCCCACCGGACGCACTTTACCTTCCACCATGCTGCCGTACTTTGCCATTCTCTGTGTTTTTCTTAGGACTACAAATGACTTGTGGAAATAGCAGAATAAGATTTAGGGGAGCAGCTTGTATATGCATATTATGGTCTCCTAACAAATAGAGGAAGTAAACAAAAGAGATGTGATTTTACTTAGAATAATTTATGTAGTGATGAAAGTGACGGCGCTGGGGTTCCCTTAAGACCCACGCCGTTGGTCCATTTAGAAAACCCCCCCGATATCACGCGTGCAGGGATTTATTTTTTTAGGTCTTTAGAAGAAGAAACTCAAATTTATAAAAATCTGTGACTGCAATCAAAAAACTATACCCATAGAAACGATTGTATTCCTACTAAGATATGAATACAAACAAACAAACAAATTTGCTTTATTTGCCATTTGCACAAGTACTAAATATAAAAGTCACAGTTTGGTTAATTATGATTTTTTTTTTTGCTAGAACAAGTGAAAATAATTTTGAGAAGTTTGTATGCTGTAAGTTTAACGTGCTGAAAGTTCCTGTGCTTTTGAGATATAAAACACAAATACCCTGCCAGTTTTGTTAGGAATAAATCTATCTGTTATCATCCGTTCTTAGGGATGTTTCGCAAGGTTAGCTTAGCTTGCAGCCTTGCGTTTGATATGTTTAATTGGCTTCTGAAATTAAATTGTGCCTCCCGGCAAACCGGAAAAAGCTGCTTAATGAAAGGATGCTGGAGAGATTCAGCAATGGTGTGGAAATCCATGGCTGACATCCAGCTGGGGGGGGGGGTGTCTCTGCAGTCACCATGTTGGTTTGCAGGTCGTATTTGCAACTGAAACTCAGAAAATGTATAACTTGTCATTAGCGGTGTGGAATCTGCATGTCCGTATTTGTGTAGAAACAGACTATTTAAGTGTGAAGGCTGTTCCCAGGAAGCGGAATGTTTAACTTCATGCTGTCTGCTTTTATCTTAATCTTTTAACCAGTTTTCTGCTCTGTAGATGACGGTGTACAGAGGGTGTACAGATATAGTATTCAAACTTTTTTTGTGTTGCCCCCCCCCCCCCGACAGACAGACAAACAGACACACACACACACCAAATAAACATTACCTTGCAGTTCAATAAGAAGGATGTGCAGGATGTTCTCCTGCAGACAACATATCAAAGTCCAGGGTAATTTTGCACACTGCACTCCATTTGTAATATTTCCAACGGTAGCAATTTCGAAATAGGTCCAGTCCCACCTTCAACCCCCCACACAGTTAAGTTTGCTTTTTTTCCTCATTTGCACCCCCATTGCAATTCACTCCAGAGTTTGAATACCTCTGGTGTACAGCTTTGACTCTGGCTTGCTTATGCATGATTAAAATACAGTAATAATGATCAGCATCATTCCTGATAAGTTTATAGAATAGGTCACTAAGAGGTTGTTTAAAACCGTCCATGTAGCCTTTCGGACTGAAGCGGCCACTTTTGTGTGTCGCTGTCGCGGCAAACATCAGGAACTGGGACCTTTATGCTAAATAAGACGCAAAAAGCTCGTAGGTCAAACTTCACACATTCTCACATGAAACTGCAGCCCCCCCCAAGGCAATGAAGGATAACTACGTTGTTTTATTAGTTATTTGTTAGTTGTTGGGGGATCAAGCCCAGTCAAAACAGGACACAGTCTTTTATTTACATTTCACTTATACGACCCGTGATATTTTTATGATTCTTATCGCCTCCCCAGTTGTTTGTATTTGAGCGAAAAGTACCAGTCTGGAGCGGGCACTAAAAAAGGGTCCTGGAACTGCCTCCGAGGAACTACAATCAGGCCGAGTTCCCACGGTGTGAACACGACAAAAGTCCCTGGTTCCAGAAAAAGGTTCCGGCAGAGTGAAAGCGCCTCATGATCAGGCCGCGCACTCTCGGCTCTCGTCCCTCCCCTCGGCCTTGCTGGTGGCATTGTGATTGGCCCATGTGATGTTGTGAGTGGGGTCCTGGCTGGATTGCCCGTGCTACCGTCGTTAAGGAACTTCATACCTGCCTTGTCATGCGAGTCTGTGCCGCCTCACACCTTGGCAGGAATATGGATTTCAGATGCCCATGGCTTAAAATTATTTTTTAAATATGGGTGGGTTTTGCAGAAAGCTTTTCGTCTCCAGGCATTTTTAATTTTGCAGTATAGTGTGTGATCGTCCTTTGAACATAGCAGCCAATATTGAATGGCCCCACAGTCCTTTGTGATATTAAATGCTCAAATGCATGTTTTTTTTGTTGGCATAATTACGGGAGCCGTGTTAAACTGCGCTCTGCAGCGACACACCTGGGGACGGCACCTGGGGACGGCACTGGTAACGTTCACAGTGGTGTGTCTTGCTTCTGTAGATGCAGTGTGGAGTCACCTGGGGGCATCCTGCTAATGCTTCGAACCACCTGACTTTTAAAGTTCTGGTCTAGGTGTAAATTCAGGAACTGAGAATGTGCATCAGTGGCTGCATGTGCAGGGAGATGTGACTTTTCTGTGTCTGTGCCAGTGGTTTTGCCAGTGGTGCCCAGTGTACTTCCGTCGTCATGGGAAGACGCTGTTTCATAGCTGCCTATGGGATGGCTCCGGATACGGCCACCTGGGGCTGCACACTGACGCTGTTCTCAAAATCTCTGGGTCCCGCTGCACATTTACGACATCTGACAAAGGTGGTGAGAACCTTCATCCGTTTCTGTCCCCAGTGTTTTGCGGGATCACCCCCCCCCCCCCCCCTTCCCCCACAGCCAACGCCGGGTGTGTGGCTGCTGAAAACTTACAGAATGATCTAGAGAGTTGCCTAAAAGCCGTATTCTCACTCCTGTTGGCTAAAAATAATGGAGATGTGAGAGATCACTAATACGGCCCAGAGGTGAGGACGCTGACCCAAGGGCAGGTTGTCAAGGTGCAAAGCCATCTGTAGAGGGGCCCCAGGGAGAGCGGCGTGGCCCCGGAGAGGCCCCAGGGAGGGCGGCGTGGCCCTGGAGAGGCCCCAGGGAGGGCGGCGTGGCCCCGGAGAGGCCCCAGGGAGAGCGGCGTGGCCCCGGAGAGGCCCCAGGAAGGGCGGCGTGGCCCCGGAGAGGCCTCAGGGAGGGCAACATCCTCCTGACCCCTTGGTCATCCAGGGCCGGGCAATACAGCAGGATTGCTGCTGGATCGTCATTAAACAGATTGCTGGACATTTCTGATGGTCACTGTAAACAGCACCGCTTATGTTTCTGCGTTTGTGTTCGGCACAAACCCTAACTGTCCTCTTGGGGTGGTAACTAAGGCTGCTGTCCTGTCTGTAAATATGAGTTTTCTTTGGTTCAGTTATTTCTCACACCAAAGACACAGTTACAAGTCATATATATAAAATATATATTTTTTATCTTGTTTTTGCCTTTTTTATGCAAGTGAAAATAAATTTTCTATGATTCACTACTAGGTGCGCTTGCATCATTAGATGATATATGTTATGTCAGGGAGACCCCCCCATCCCCCCCCCCCCCCGTATTTTTTACAAATGTGGGTCCAGGCACAGAGGACACCTCTTGATAATAATTCAGTCATAGCTACAGCATTACTTTCTGTACAAAGCCTGAGCAGCCTGGTTACGTTGTTGATGATAGGGGGGTACCTGGGGGAGGGGCCGTCCCTTACAGGGAGCCCTGCTACTCACTGTCTCTTCCCATTCACTCAGCCACCACTCAAACCATGCATTTGTCAGAGGGTATGTTTGCCCCGCCCCCTTTGGCCACAGACAGTCACTATTATAGGGGAAGCCTGGCCAGAGAACCATTAAAAACATCCAGGCTCATGAAGAGAGGGCCCTGTGCTCTGAACCAATCACATTTGCTGTAAAGTTATTCTGAAATATTTAAACTCAAGAGGAGGCATTAAAATTGGCCCAGACACTGAAAAGTCATGGCTACATTGTCAAATCTCTTCGCAGGCATTTGGCCTCTCGAGTTGCCAGCGTTAAAATGGCAAAAAAAAACATCAGTTATTATAATGAGTTTTATTCACCACACAAACGGTGGGAAGTGGCTTAGCCTGCGACAGATCACCCGCCGCGATAACAGGAAGCCTGGGGGGCTCCGTGTGCCTCTGAGATGTGCAGTCCTGCCAAACTGCCTCCCTGCGCCTCCTTCCCCGTTTCACACACCTCCCGTGCCTTTGGGCACCTCGCAAGCTGTCGCGAGGCAAGATCCCGGGCGGGCTTAGAGGAGGCGGAAGCGGGGCCAGGTGG